>NW_022589704.1:10190684-10352997 GCF_004348235.1 Phoca vitulina | reverse complement strand
AGGGTGACATCACACCCATGAAGCTGTCACTCTCTATCGTCCCCCCCCCCAAGCCCCTGCAAACTCCAATCTGTTTTCTGTCTGTATGGATTTACTATTCTAGATTTTCACATAATATGCGACCCTTTGCATCTGGCTTCTTTCACTGAGCATAATGTTTTCAAGGTTCATCCAAGTGGTACTATGTCGCAATACCTCATTCCTTTCTAGGACATCTTTACTTTCAGAAATTCAAAAAAAAAATGGGGAAACTAGCTTCAGTGCTTGAAGTGAAAGTGCATTCTTTCTTACTAGCCGCTGAAACTAGAAATAATCATACTTATATTTGATAGAAACAGCCTTCAGAGAGAGGAAATCTCCTTCAATTTGCTCTAATCTCACATACACACACACACACACGCACACACACTTTTTAAAAAAGTTATCCAGCCAACGCCTTCTAACATGATATAATTAAGGGATGAGCTTAAAGAACTTTATTAGAAGTTGTAGATAATTCACTCCAAATGAAAGCGATTTCATAGTAGTAAATATGTGTAACTCGGAAAAATGTACTCCTCTCTTATAAATATTTATGACTTGAAAATTGAAGATTTTAAGGAAATGAAGCTTTATTTTGGAAGTGTGCTTGAGAGAAGGAGGGGGCAGAGATGAATAGCCTGAAGAGCTTCCTAAAATAATAACGAAAGCTACTTTTAATACGTAGACATATATAAAAACAATTTTAAAGCTCTGAGGTAGGACCATAGAACGTAGATGTAACCTCTTGGTATTAAACTTATTATGAAAGTAATCTCCTTTCAGTGGCCCAGTTTCACCAAGGTCCCCTGGATAGCACACTGCACATCAAGCACGAGGTCCTAAACCGTCATTTATATATATATCACAGCCAAATCAAGCCACACAGACGCTGAATAAGTAGTACCTAATGTTTGCGTCACACTTTAGACAAAAGGCACTTTGTGTCTACCAGCTTCGTTGACAACCCTGTGGATCCGTGGATCAGGATGGACTATGATTACCGCTAGCCCATTTTCCAAGGTAAGACCCCTAGGTCAGGTGGTGGCGCTAGGACACGTACTCTGTCCTGCAAGGTGCTGGGCTTTCAGGTACATTTTGAGGATTTGTGAGGAAGAGTGCATGGAAAAGACATCCTAAAAAGATACCTGTTGAATTCCTAAGCCACTTTCCTATTAGATGAGAGCTGTTTCCGTTGGAGTCCACTTACGAGCCACTTGTTCATTTTCCCCATCTTTTGACTGTACGAGAGATTTTGGATTTCTGTGAGCACCCTAAATGCAGTGGGTCCTCCCAAACAGTGGATAGCATTCTTTTGTGGGGTGCTTTCGTAAATGACACTCTTCTCCACGCCATTAGGGGCCTAGGCCTTTCTTTACAATTTTATTCCTTGTTGTATAATTTCAGAAAGACTCAGAAACCTCCTAAAATTCCCAGGTAAAATGGAGCACAAATAACAAAATTATACACACACACACACACACACACACACACACATATATATTTAATATATTTAATATCTGTTTATAATATATGATTTCTAAAACTCAAGAAAATATAATCTACTTAAAATGAAATCAATGAAAACAAACTGTTTAATCCCAGAACTGCAGACTTTTGGCATCTTTCCAAAAGCTTTCTGAGAAAAGAGAAGCATAAACGTGTTCTACCAGTACTAATCCCGAATATTCCGTTAGCTTCAACTTGCAAAGTATTACTCAGCCTGCAGAGGGAGGAGAGCTAAAAGTGCATTAGGGGATGACTCCTCTCCACTGTGACACTGACAGGGGCTTCCAAGTACACCAATGATCACTGGGGCTTCCACAATTTATGTCGGCTCTCGATTGGGATTTTCCATGGAGACTACGGAAGCTGCAGCGGACAGACAAGCCCTTCTTTGTACAAGCACAGAATTAGCAAACATGCTCCTGACATGCCAGAAAATGGCTGATTGTATAGATAAGCAGCTCCAGTCCTGCTGCTTGATAGGACCAGGGTCTGCTCACCTCAGGCCTTGGTAAGGCTCTTGGCTGAGTCTCCTCTTCAGTTAAATGAGTTAACTCTGTCCAAACCCTTCTAGGCAGTCCCAGTCATGAACTGTTCTCTGGTTCCTACAGGATCTAGTCAACATAAAACATGAGCTAGAGGGTCTAAACTGATGTCACTGGGTGAACCTTGGGAAGTCAATGACACCGCTGTTTCGTTGCCTTTGTGGAGTTGATGATGTCAGAAATCCCAGGAGATCACATAAATACAAAGAAACAATGCTAAGTTGGCATTTCTTAAAGAGACATGGAAAAAGAATGATCTGAATGGAGTTTCCCTAAAAATGGAATGTAAAATGATGACATGATGTACCAAGACAGTTTCCCCTCAGAATGACCCCTTTAAATCAGCCCTGTTATCATCCATAATGGCCCGTGTTCTGGAATCCTCACTTTGCGCACTTCCCCTCATAAGTCAATTATTTACTACCTGCCTGTGCATTCACTAACCTTCCCCTAAGGTCTCCAGAGTCTGCCATTAACCCTTACTGCTGACTCTAAATCACTGGAAAAAATAACAACTCTTCCGGCTTTATTAAAAAAATGTTAATTTCTCTCTTTAATTTTTGATATAAGTGTAATAGAAAAATACCTATGGCTCTGTTTTTCAAGGGAAAACTTAAAGTAAAAACTTAAAAAACAAAATCAACTCTCTCAAAATACCAAAGCTTCGTTAAGCTACGCATTCAGCCATGTCCTCTACCGACAGGAGGCCACAGGATCTATGTGTGTCAATAAACAGAAACCCCCAAATACAGCGCGTTATCTCTGTAGCCTTCCAAATTGACGCCGTGGCAGGGATTTACTCTCTCCATAGAGAGAGATCGCTTCTTGCCACAATCTTCCTTGTGCAGGAGACTTTCGTTCACACCCCTCTGTGGGCACTTCCTCCCTAGGAGTAAAAACAAAGGACTCAATGTGCAAGGCGGCTTCAGGGGGTTCTGCTGCCAAAATAGGTGTACACCGTTTCAGGTCTGGTGAAGCAGAATCTTGTTATTCCTGCCCATCTATGAAAGAAGTGAATGTTTTCTAGATGAATAAGTCCCTTCTGAGCCTCATCCTTATGGGCTGCAATCTTCCAGAGCCACAGAATAGACGAGAAACCTTGAGTCACTAAACTGGTCACTAAATGCCCAAAATGGTAGACAGATTTTTTTTTTTTTAAGTTGTCGCCTCCCAGGGTGTAGGAACAAAGGGACTCAGAAGATGACGGGAAGTCTTCCAGGGGAGTAACAACCAGTTGGAAATATGCAGTAAATACTAACATCTTTTCTATGGTTGCAGGAACAGGCATTGGGCAAGAAACTTACTAAGAATGAATCATTCAGAGAGAAATAAACAAGCAGAGCAAAAAAATGAAAGTTTTTCCCCATGTGTCATTCAATGGCATACACCGATGCCTCAGACACAGACGGCTGCAATGTGTGTGAATGGGCTTTGCCCAATCCCGACTGAAAAAACTATTGGAGAATATTCACGACGTGTGAAAATCCATAGAGGCCATGGAGCTGAGGGGCCCACCAGAGCGCCTGCCACAATCCCAGTGTCAGTCAGGAGAGACTAGTGTCCTCAGAAGCTCTCCTTCCCACCCAGGACTTTTCCAACAGCTCAGCCAGCTCTCCATTCATGAATCACCATTCTTTCTTCATCTGTGGCAAAACAAACTCTGGTTGCCTGACATGGAGCCTTCTGGCCAACCAAGCTAGCACCATCCCTTCCTCTTGGTGCCAGTCAATATTTCATTCTGGCCTGAAAACCCCTTGTTTGGGACCCTGACCCATCTTATCCTAGACCAGATAGTGGGATGGCGAGGCTAATGACGGGGGCCCCAAAATAAAGAGGTGGGATAGAATAGATGATCACGTAAGAATCCAAGCACCTGGCTTCCTGGAGATCTTAGACCTTCCAAGCTGGACAAACCCAACTGCACAACCACACGAGCCCAGCTTTGGTTCAGTTTACTGTGAGGTTTCTACAGGATGGCACATCCCGATCAAAGCTTCTCCAGAGGCCTTTCTTGGGATATAAAAATCCTTGGTGTTCTTTCATTGTCTGTAGGAGACTTCCTGTCCTCAGCTGACATAAAATAACATGATATGAACTCAAGAAGGAGAATACTTGACTGGGAATCCTAATAGCCTTTGGGTTGTAAGGCAGAAGATAAGAAAAAGAAGAGCCAATCCTGAGTCAACAGCAGAGTCAAACTCTTCTCCTCTGATATGAATTCCTACTGCACTTTGTGGAAAAATGGGACAGAACATTGAGATTCACAATCCCAGCTTGAATTGTCTCCTTCCTTGCTGGCTGCAGCGAAGCAAGCAACCACTAGATACTCTGAAGAGTGGGGATGGATCCACATAACGAGTTCCTAACAATCCCCAATGCAAAGACAGACATAATGCTAATCATGACCTTGAAACTGTATTACAAGTTGTAAGCCATGAAGGAAGTATTAAAGAATAAATGCTGTTCACAGGAAAACCTATGAAGTCATTGTGAAAAGAAAATAAAGTAATAAGCTTTGGGCTTGAAAATTAAATTTTTTTTGAAAATTAAATTTCTTAAAGGCACATTCATTTGATAAGTATGTATTGAGCACCTACTAGGAACTAGGTATATTAGTGAACAGAATCAATATAACTCTCTGCCCTCTTGTGGGACTTATGTTGTCAGTACACAGACAAAGGTTACAGGACTAAACCTGACATGGGCAAGGCTAGCTTTAGCGAGAAGAACACACACATGCCTCTGTGAGCATTTTCAATGAATCCAGAAAATTTCTCTTAGGTTCAAAAAGGTCTTTCATACAGCACAATGGGGACAAAAAAAAAAAAAATCCTCATTTAGAGTCCGTTCCTTGGATCAAGCTGTGTTCCATGAAGGCTCATTATTTTTACCTTCACTGTGATTTTGGTTCCTGAGATGTTGCTGTGGTGGAAGGCCAGGCAGGAGAGGGGCTTTAGAAGAGCATCAGGGGAGAAGGGAAGGCGAGTAGGAACTAGGAAGATATAGAGGTAGATGACCAAGGCAGACTTTGCCTCCCAAACAAAATGGCCTGGCAACTAGAACGCCATTGGTGACTTGACACTTGCCCTGGACAGAAGGGGTTCTTGGCCTCCCTTGACATCTATGTCTTCACTCTCAGGACGTTCCAGACACATCAAACTGATTGGCCTTTAATGAATTATTGGAGTAAAATGATGCATTGTTTTAGGCTACTCAGTATCTATTCCACTTTTCTTAGATTTCTCCTTTCTTCATTTTGGAGATCCAAATAACAAGCGTTCCCAGTGTTTAAACCCAAAGTATTGATAATTATATTGCAATAAATTCCTGATGATTCAAAGGTGTATCATCAACATTCTCGGTCTTCAGTGCTCAATGGGGCCATTCATACCTGCCTAACACCATCCCTTTGTTGCACATCACACAGCTGGTCCCTGAAAAAAAAAAAAGATGTGGGACACAGTGCTTCTACCCCAAGGACCAGATTCTTCCCTCTACCCCAATCTTCCTTGAAGAGGATCTAGACCCTTTTTTAAAATTTTTTTTCTTTTCATTCTTATGTCATCTATCTTCTCTCTGGCCACTTCTTCAACTGTCCACACTGAGACCCATCAGGAACATGGAAAGGTGACAGACACTCTGCCAGGGCTTGTTTAACATTCAAAAAGGAATTTGGAATCAGTTAAACTGTCCTTAACCTGAGATGTGTTTGCATAACTCAGGGGTTTAAACAATGATG
This sequence comes from Phoca vitulina, assembly GCF_004348235.1. Lineage (NCBI taxonomy): Eukaryota > Metazoa > Chordata > Mammalia > Carnivora > Phocidae > Phoca > Phoca vitulina. The sequence goes on along the minus strand of NW_022589704.1, from coordinate 10,347,189 downwards.
CCAGCTAGCATCAATAATTGAAGGAAGGAGACAAGAATGCATACTTAATATTCAGATATCCTATTCCTAAAGAATTTTGAAATGGTGTTTTACAAAGCAAACAATCCCTACTTCAAAGAACAATTCCAAAGAGCAAATATTAAGCATGTGCTGTGCTGGCTCCAACCTTGCCCTTGTGGGTGGTATATATACCAACAAGCCAGACAGCATGTGATGTGGAATTGCTCTGGGAGCCGCACGCATGGTGAGCAGGGCTTTACAGAGCCCTCAACAAAGGCAGGAGAGCCTCAAAAGGCCAGCCTGAGAGGCCAGGGCTCAGCTCTCAGCAGACCTGGGAATCCCTTCTGGTTACCCCCCAGAGTCCTACTCCTCAGCCCTTCAGACTTCTGTGGGTCATCCCTAAGAAGCCCAGATGATTCTGGATCAAAATGAGGATTTTCTTCTCCAAAGTGAATCTTAGGTACATTCTGGGGCCTGTTTTTTGGCAGACCTCTTCAGGAGTAGACCCAGCTCTCCTTTGGCTAGACAGGGAGGAGGAGCAATTGTGGCCATTTCCCTTAAGGCTATGCTTTGAAGTCTTTGTCTTATATCTGTTTGGCCAGGTTTAGTCGGCTGACCCAGAGGCAGAGGATGAGACTGGTGGCCTAAGGTAAGCCTGGCTCAAACAGCACATTTTTGTTATCCCTGAGGGGATGGTGATGACCTGGAAAGGCTCACAGACTTACTCTTAATTTTCTTCTTAGCAACAATGCTGGCAGTACAAATTTAGGTTTTCCAAAGTGCATATCCTCTGGTGCACATTTATGCACATTCCTTTGTTCAGTAATATTTATTTATTTCAGTAACTTTCCTAAGGTCATAAATATTAAGAATATTTTTCTTATTGTTTAGCAAGTCTTTCCAAATATTTGCATGTGTTACGTTGACAGAATCTATAAAAATATTAATAGAAATTTTACTGGGAGATGGTTTCCTTTTATTATGTAAATGTACGTCATGGGGGGAAAAAGCAAATTTACTAAGACCCAACATCAAAAAATAATTAAGTACTATTTTTGCACTCTAATAAAGAGACGAACATTGCTTCGGCTGTTAAATACAGCTTCTGTCTCACAATTAGGTGTTTAAGTGACAGATTTGTTTCTGTGATTCATATTACTATATCTTCGTTCCAATGACATAGAGTGATTTGAGACGCTGTGCCCCATCTTGAGCTTATCAAGCAGTACCAATGCTCAATTTGTCCTGTCAATTGGCTCTTGGATGTGTGAAGTTGGAAATATTGTCATTGTCACTGTCAAAGACAGAAGCGATTTATCTGGAAGGCACTGAAGTGTGCCCCAGAAGACAAAGTCACTTAATAAAAGTGATACCACATTGAAACATACATCCCCTCCTCGGGCCCCTTCTGGTGAGCTGGCTCAAGGATGGTCAAATCTGTCCCTCAGTAGGACAAGAGCAATTAATTTCATGACAAGTTTGATATCTCTCCTTCTGCTTTCAATTCAGGGGAGTATCCTGGAGAGGGATAGACATTCAGCAGAGCTCTGCAAGGCCCCAAAATGTTCACAATGAGAAGATTCTCGAAATGATAAATCAATATGGAGCACACTGCTTGAGAGTTATCCTGACAAATGGATTCAAGGGATAAGCACGGCGGCAGGTGAAAAATGTCACCAAGTTTAGTCCTTGTAGCACTTTACCAATTCATTTTGCTTCATGCACAATTCGTTAGAAATGGACCAGAGAAGGCATTAAACATTTAGAAAGAATCATATCCAGACAACATTTGGTTGGAGGTAATAAAATAAACACACCAATCTCTGGGCTGTAAGTCTTGAGCTCTTAATCAAAGGCCAGTGAAGGTTGGCAACAAGAGAGGTACACTGAGGTGAACAAAACATGGAATTACTATGTATTCCAGAGAAATGAACACTTGTTCAGACAAAACCTCTACACGAATGTTCACAGAAGCTTTACTGGCAATAGCCAAGAAATGGAATCGGTCCAGATGTCTTTTGACAGGCAAATGGTTAAGTAAACTATGGCACAGCTCTACCATGGAATGAACTATGGAAATATACCTGCAACAACCCAGATGGATCTCCAGGGACTTCTGCTGGGTGAAAATAAACAATCCCGAAAAGGGACATACTGTAGGATTCCATATGTATATCACTTTAGAGATGGGGAACAGATTGGTGGTTGCCGGGGTCAGGGGTGGCGTGAGGGTGAGGTTAAAGAAGAGCAACATGAGGACTCACTGTTGTGAGGGATGTGTTTAGAATCTTCACTGCAGGGCTGGAAACCTGCCTACACTCATGCAAAAGTTGCATAGAACTAAATACACGCTCATCATGAGTAAAACTTGGAAAAGCTGAAAAAGATGAGTGGAGTATGACTGAGGTATTACATGACAGTTTTGCAAAGTGTTACCAGTGGAGAAAAGTGGGTAAAGTGTTGGGGAACTCTCTGGATTCTTTCTTTAAAAAAAAAAAAAAAAAATTTTATTTAGGGATGCCTGGGTGCCTGGGTGCCTTCAGCTCAGGTCATGCTCCCAGAGTCCAGGGATTGAGGTCCACATTGGGCTCCTTACTCAGCAGGGAGCCTACTCCTCCCTCTGCCTGCTGCTTGCCCTGCTTGTGCTCTCTCTCTCTGTCTTTTTTTATTTATTTGACAGAGAGAGAGAGCACAAGCAGGGGGAGCCGCAGAGGGAGAGGGAGAAGCAGGCTCCCAGCCCAATACGGGGCCCGATCCCAGGACTCCGGGATCACGACCTGAGCCGAAGGCAGACGATTAACTGAGTGAGCCACCCAGGCGCCCCTGGATTATTTCTTAACAACTGCATGTGAATCAATTATCCCAATAAAAATATCAATTACAAAAGTCATCTCATCCATCTTATTAAGAGTTGTTTTTCTAATAAAGCTATCTTTTATTTATAATTACTTATCAAAATTTGTAATACATTTATGCTGTTCTGATCAATGCATATGTATATTAATTGTATGGATAACTCAAACCAGAAGATATTTAAATTTAAAGACATATGGTCAAAAAATAATTTTTTGAAAATTTCCATTATTTACATATTTTCCTTGCAGAAGAAATACGACAGGATGGGGAATAAATGATTAAACAACATTCTGAAATCCATTCTCTCCCTTTATGGGGGAAAGGGAGAGTGACCCGAGAAGAGAAAGAAATGATCTGGTTTAATCTCCTCGTGGGCTTGTTAATGACAGACCTTGTGTGGTTTGCTAGCAGGCAAGTCCTTATCTATGGAATGCTTTTGGCAGGGTGTACCTGTTTGCCTAGAATTGTTCGTGGTAAACAAACCTGAAATCTGTAGAGTTACAGCACATGGCTTCCAGGAAAATGTCTCTTAAGCTACATAACTAAGTATAAAATGGAAATGTCTCAAGGTTTAAAGGGCTCTCCTCCATATAAGTACTATAACCACATACAGAATTAGGTATCTTCTGTGTTATCTGGGCTAGACCATCTTTGGTGCAGCAAGAAGGGACTGAAAGAGACTCACTGACGGTCCCAGATCTCACCTTGTTTTGCTTGTGCTGTTTCCTTGAAATTATTAGTAAAGTTGGTACTGGATGAAATTTCTGATCTGAACATCCAATCCTCTGTGTAATCTCATAGGGTGATCAACAGCCTTTGAAGCAGACCCTGATATTATTTTAGGATGACATTTGGTGGGGTTGCAAGGGCTGCAGGAGGGGATAGAAGGACTATAAGAGACCAGGAAGGAAGAGAAATGCTGCAGAATTGATGATGGTTAAAGAAGAGCTATTATAAGTAATGCTGCTGCGGACATGGGGGTATGGATATCTTTTCCAGTTAGTGTTTTCATTTTTTTTAGATATATTCGCAGAGGTGGAATTGCTGGATTACATGGTAGTTTCATTTTTTTTTTTTTTTTTTTTTTTTTTAGGACTTGGGGCTTGAACTTACTACCCTGAGATCAAGACCTGGGCTGAGATCAAGAGTCAGACATTTAACCGACTGAGCCACCCAGGTGCCCCATGGTAGTTCTATTTTTAATTTTTTGGGATCCCCCATTCTGTTTTCTATACTGTGGCTGTACCAATTTACAATCCCACCAACAGTACACAAGGGTTTCCTTTTCTTCACATCCATGCCACTTGTTATCTCTTATCTTCTTGATGATGGCCATTTTAAAAGGCATGAGGTGGTATCTCATTATGTTTTAATTTACATTTCCCTAATGACTAGTGATGTTGGGCATCTTTTCATATACCTGTTGGCCTTTTGTAGATCTTCTCTGGGGAAATGTCTATTCAAGACCTTTGCCCATTTTTTAATTGGTTATTTGTTGTTGTTGTTTGTTTGTTTTTGCTATTGAGTTATATGAGTTCTTATATATTTTGGATATCAACCCCTTACATGGTTATGCAAATGACATATGGTTTGACATTTTTTCCCCATTTCATAGATTGCCTTTTGATGGTTTCTTTTGCTGTGCAGAAGCTTTTTAGTTTGATGAGGTCCCACTTGCTTATTTTTTCTTTTGTTGCTTATCTTTTAGGTGTCATATCCAAAATATCATTACCAAGACCCAATAGCCAAGACATGGAAACAACCTAAGTGTCTACTGACGAATGGATAAAGAAGTTGTGATATATACATATATGTTATTCAGCCATAAAAAATTGGGGAAATCTTACCATTTACAACAACAGGGATGGTCCTTGAAGGCATTAACGCTAAGTGAAGTGTCAGAGAAATACAAATACTGTATGATCGCACTTATATGTGCAATCTAAAAAAACACAAAACAAACAAAAATCCCCCCAAAAACAAACAAAAAATACCAACTCACAGACAAAAAGATCAGACTTGAGGTTACCAGAGTCAGGGGTGAGACAGAGGGTAATTTGAAGGATGGTGGTCAGAAAGTACGAACTTCCGGTTATAAGATAAATAAGGCATGTAATGTACAACACGATGACTATAACTAACATTGCTGTGTGACATACAGGAGGGTTGTTAAGACAGTAAATCCTGTAAGTTCTCATCACAAGGAGAAAATTCTTTTTACTTTTTCTTTTTATTGTATCTCTGTGAGAAAATGAGTGCCAGCTATACTTACTGTGGTACTCATTTCACAATATATGTAAATCAAACCATCAGGCCATACGCCTTAAACTTATACAATGATGTATGTCAATTATTTCTCAATAAAACTGGAAAAAAATAGTGCCTGACATACAAGTGTACTAGCATAAGTTGAAAAAAAGTATGTTCATGATATTTTTTTAAAGAGATGTTAGTTTGGTACATAGATTATACTGACTACATTTAAAGAGCCATGTAGCAATTTTATTTAAAATTACAGTATTTTAGCGGCACTTGGGTGGCTCAGTCTGTGAAGCATCTGCCTTCAGCTCAGATCATGATCCCACAGTCCTAGAATGGAGCCCCATGTCCGGCTCTCTGCTCAGCATCCCTCTCCCTCCTCCCCTCCCCCCCTGTTCATTCTCTCTCTCTCTCTGTCTCTCAAATAAATAAAATCTTTTAAAAATTAAAAAATAAAATTACAGTATTTTATTTTATTTTTTTAATTTTTTATTGTTATGTTAATCACCATATATTACATCATTAGTTTTTGATGTAGTGCTCCATGATTCATTGTTTGTGCATAACACTCAATGCTCCATGCAGAACGTGCCCTCTTTAATACCCATCACCAGGCTAACCCATCCTCCCACTCCCCTCCCCTCTAGAACCCTCAGTTTGTTTTTCAGAGTCCATTGCCTCTCATGGTTCTTCTCCTCCTCTGATTTCCCCGCCTTCATTCTTCCCCTCCTGCTATCTTCTTCTTTTTTATTTTCTTAACATATATTGCATTATTTGTTTCAGAGGTACAGATCTGTGATTCAACAGTCTTGCACAATTCACAGCGCTCACCATAGCACATACCCTCCCCAGTGTCTATCACCCAGCCAAACCCATCCCTCCCACCCCCCACCACTCCAGCAACCCTCAGTTTGTTTCCTGAGATTAAGAAAAATTACAGTATTTTAAATAGAAGGAAATTATATCCTTTGCAACTGTTTAAATGTACAATGGAAATATTCACTGTGTAACTTAAAAATGTATAGTCAACTATAATACTGATTCATTTTGTAGAAAACTGAATGAAACCCCTAGAATATGTCTTACCTGACTGACTGTTACTTAAAAGATCTACTCATAATTAGAGAAATGCTAACTAAAACTACACTGAGATGCCTTTCTCACTTACCAGACTGGTAAAAATAAAAAGTATGGCACACATTGTGTTCACAAGGCTATGGAGAAACAGACACTCTCATGTAGATTGGGGTACAAACTGATATAACCTTTTTGGAAGGGAATTGGTAATGTAGAACAAAACTAAACAAGATCAATGAATACCCAGCTCGGTGCTAATTTAAATGGAAAATAAAAATATTCTTATAAGCATACATAGTTGAGTAAACAATCTTGAAGGTTAAATTTAGTTTTTAGATACATGCAGCCAAGAATCTGTTTTTGATCAAAATCACCCCATTATGCTGATTGGATCAACCTATTTCGGTGATAAGTGACAAATACTATTCTAATTGTCCCGGTGCACCTGTGTGTGTGTGTGTGTGTGTGTGTGTGTGTGTTTCAAATAACACCTTTGACAATCAAAATCTGTAATCACTCAAGAGCTTTACTGTATTTACCTTCTGTTTCCAAATAGAACCCAATGCATGATGTGAAAGTAATTTTTAATGACTAGCCCCATCATGTGTTTATATTGTTAGTTAAAAGTCACCTTGGAACCATAACTTTCTTGCTATTTAACCATTCAGCTCCGCTCATGGAAATATTGTGACTGATAATACTGCTACTATTCACCTCCATAGTAGAGTTAACACACTGAAAAGAGTCCTAAAGACTTCTCCTACTAGATTTCTTTGTAAGAAAAGAGAGTGATATCGAATATTTAGAAATACAGGAGCAAGGACAGAGGCTTATGTTGTAGCTTTGAAGAGTGTCTGGTTAAAGTCATTGCTAATGAGTGCATTCTTAAGAGAAGAAAAATAAAGAAGTTTCTCTTTCAGTGTTGGGAAAATAAGAATAAGGAACGAAGCCGACTCATGGGAATCTTTTGAGATGAACGACCACTTCAACAAGTACAATTATTTTTAGTAAGAGTGTACTTGCACTGGAGCGAAGGTTTCAAATCTTGATGGATTAAGGAAAAGCAAGAAGCTCTTCTGTTATTTTTCAAGAAGCACCTGCTCAGGAGCCAGAAGAGTCTTATTTGCTGTCACAGTAGAGTAATCCAGCAGTGCAAAGTTATGATCACTGCCCAGTAGACAGACTCCAAATTGCTTCCCTCTGGTTGGCTCGGCAGAGGAACAAAGAGCCATGGAGACCATCAGCCCAGGTAAGCAGAAAACTCAACAAGGCAACTGGAGGAGGAGACCTGTGAACGGCATCAGAAGGAAAGTCTATGTGGCCAGCAAGGGAAGAATAAGGAAAACATCTAGTCTGTATCCTTTGAAATGGGTCTGATTTTCTAGGCTCCAGAAATCTCAGACACGTAAAGCAAAAATACAGATAGCATGACTTCCAGATCCAAGCCTGGAAAGCAGATCTCTTTTTTAGAAGAATTTTATTTTCATTGTTTTAGGAAATGTCTCTTTATAAAAGGTGCATACGTTCCCCCATAAATGTACTGGATGTCCCATGTGGGTCTTTGTATCTTGACTTTTTTGAGCTCTCTCGACATGCTTCTGATGAGTTTCTGTGTGTTTCCATGTTCTCACTCTCTCTCCATCACCAGCCCATATCTGGGAATTCACACTAACAGCCCATGTTAGAGTGTAGACTCCCAGAATCCTAGTACGGGTACCATAATAACAGCATATGACACACTGCCTGAGCCCATAGAAAAGGAATAAAAAAATCAGTTAACTCTCCTTAACTTTCAGCTTTTTAATGGCATGATAACATACTCAGCATTACTATTTTCAAACTCTTAAAATTCAGGCTAGTTTCATGTGAGGAGTTTATTTCCTTTTGGACACTTGGTCTATTTGTAATGGGGAATGACGGATAACAATGTAATAATAGTAATTAATAACATTAATCATCTCAATTAATAAAATGAATGGCTGGTATCCTGAGAAAATAAAGATATCAAGGAAACCTGAAATATAGCCAACCTGATATTTAAAGGTGTTTTAAAATTAATTTTCCTCACTGATTGGTTAAGAGGAACAGGAACAGGCTGGTGGTAGTTTTAGTTTGTTTAGGGTTCTCCTGCTTTGTTCAAGGCTTCTCTACCGTCAGGCCTCTGTTACCTCAGTTGGCACTGATGTCTTATTTTGTTGGGTCAGTGCTTTTCACAAAACTGTGAACATGCTCAGAAGGTAACGAGTGGGCACCAGTATTCCTGGATAGGCTGTGCAAGAAACAAACAGGTGGGGGCCGGAGTTTGGGGTGGAAGTGAGATGATACGAAAACCTTCCTTTCCTGGCCCCAGCTATGATGAGGGGTTTCCGGAACCTGGAAGGACACTTCCGTTAAACAGCAAATGTCTCAGGCCCAAGGTGAGATGCCTTCCCTGCCTGCCCTGCACTCTCCCTCTTGGACTGGCTCTTCTTAGCCATCTCCCGTAGCCTACTGTCAGTCACAGACTCCGTCTCAGGTCAAGGGGGGCAAATCTTTGTACTGTCATTGAACGTTCCTTGTTCCTTGAATTTGTGCAGTCACAGAATTGGCAGGGGAGGCTCCCTCTGTGACAGCAAGGCCTCCATTGCCTGCCTCAAGTGCCAACGGCCCAATCAAACTTGACATTGCCCGTCTCTGTCCACAGTCGTTCTGCTCTGCCTGGTGGCAATTCAATCCAGGGGTTAAAGGAGAAAATGGCCTTTGGAGCTTTTTACTGATTCCAGCAAAGAACCCGCTCACCCTACCAGGAGCCACACTGCAGCAGGGCAATATATTCCTTTCACCGAACAAACAGATTCAGTGAAAAAAAATAAACAAGCTGGGAGGGAGGCCACAATTTTTCACCAGTCAAACCTTAGTCTTAATACACAGACAAACACACTCCCCCAACTTCCTGAAATTCCTTCCCTGCAAAGCTTGTTGTGTGTGAATGCTAACAGAAAAGTTAACATCACCAAATTAGAAATGTGTGATGTGTGCACGTGCAAGTGAAAGAGAAAGAGATGAAAGTGCACTTTGTGGGCCAAGGAAACATGCCCCAGCTCTTCTTCTTGTAGAGGTATATAATGGGAAAATTAATAGACCTGGTGAAATCTTATGGAAAATAAATTCTAATTTTTTCTCCTTAATTTTTAGGAAAAATACAAAATAAAACATAATTTAACCTGAGGTAATGAAAAACTCTCTCTAACCCAATTAAACTTGCCACTACCCGCAATAATCCTCCAAAAGCAAAAGACAAGTGAGATGTTTATACTTCTAACTAGAAGCTTAGATTCAAAGAATGGCTCCGAACAGAGTCACCTCCCTAAAATATTTGATCCTTTGTTAGATTTTGGTTTGGACAAAAAAATTTTAACTTGATGATTCCATCTTGCTTTCAAAATGTATAGGAAATTCATCAATTTAAACCTCTGACATACAGTTCAATGTCTACTCACTATTGCCCTTATATGAGATTTAAATCTCCCAATAAAAAAACAAACTCAGCTTCTATTGCCCAAATTAATGTGGCAAGATCTCCTATCATCTTGATTGGTGCAAAAGAGCTCCCAATTAAAGAATGGTTAGTTATTTTGGGGTGCCCAGGAAAATCCCCCTATAACCCCACAAAGCTTATCATCACCATGGGCTTCCAGAACCATGGAGAGTTTGACTCAACCTGGGAAAAGGGCTTCTATCCCAGCTCTGGGACACTCTTGCTCACTTGGAGCTACACAGCTACATTTTGTGCTCAGTATGGCCCCATTTTTCTTGAATCAATCCCTCACTCTTCTAGCAAAAGGAACTGAAATCCAGGCCAAAGGTCTGCACTGCAAGTAGACACCACACCAGCCTCCTCCACTTCATTCCTGGCCAACATGCCCAAAGCAAACTTCTCCATAGAGCTCCAGTTCCAAACCGGCAGCCCTCAGACACCAGGGGAGGGCAGGCAGAGAAGTGATTTTTGTACTAATCAATTCTGAGCCCCAGCTCAGCCAGGTATGGATGACTTATTGACCCCACAATAAGATAAAAGCAAAACAAAGCCCAATCCTCTTCATTTAAAGCCAATACTGCACTAAGTGATGATCTGATTAGGAAAAAAAAAGGAATAAAAACAAAATGAGATTTTTAAAAATGACAATATTCAGTTTTATGCCACCAGAAAATTAAATTTTTTAAAAATACTTAATATTTCTAATTATTTTATTTACGGTCTCATCCCAAACACAAAAATAATAATAGTACCTAATATTATGGAGTGATAACTCTCAGGCACTGTTTTATGTACCCAATATATGAATTCATTAATTCTCACATAGCCTTGGGAGATAAGTACTGTTATCATTCTCAATTTATATAGGAAAAACTAAGGCGCAGAGAGGTTAAGGCACTTGGCAGAGGTCACATGAGAAGTTTGATTTCAGAGCCCAGTTCTTAAGTACCTCTCAGATCACTTCTTTGAATCAAGATGGCATCTGTATTCAGCCACTCCCTCTTTGCTCAAGTGCCTTCATACTAAGTAATGAAATCAAAATCTCCCCTTATGATATATACTGTTACTTAAAAATATTTTGGGTTAGTTATTTTGGGGTGCCCAGGAAAATCCGGGTGATCCCTTAAGTGGCAGATTACTTCTCGATACATTCTGTATGTGGTAGCAGGAGTTACCATTTTATGAGTCAAAGAGTGTCTCCCTGAGTGTGGATAAATGAGTTGAAGCCACATGCTATAGCATCTAGCAATTTTCTGTCATTCAAAAAACCCTCCTAACTGACCTAACTTAATGGAGACTCCCCTAACTTAAGAGTTCCTTTTGGAATAGCACCATCAACAGAACTCATCCTTCTTTATTACCAAGATTTGTTCTACCCACATCCTCTGGCCAATCCTCACTGCAGTCCCAACTCTCTAAAAAAAATTTAAGAAAGGCTGCACACTGCCTGGTGGGAGGGTCCCCCAAAGGAGACAGTCTCTCTGTTGCAAACGAGAGTTAATCCTTCCTGGGCTGACCTTTGTTTATTCTTTTACAATACTTCTTCTCCTCCATAGGAAAGAGGGAACAGGGCAAAATTTGCAACTTCAAGGTGCTGGCCAGAGTAGCAGGGGGGGTCCAAAGATCTGTCCTAAAAGCTTCACTCCAGGGCGCTAACCAGGGCAGGAAGGGGCTATGATGGGGCAGAAGTCAAAGAGAAAATCAGAAGCAGTGGCTAATGGTGTATATTAAAATGATAATGTATGCTATGCTATGTTTTTTATAAATGCAAGATTGTACTTTATGCTTTATTTTTAGAATTTTAAACATGAAATATGTTAAATATGGACTTTCACAGATTTTATTTTATGAATTCTTCAAAATTTTTAAAGTAACAGTATCTGGGGTGTTGTGCAAAATTTATATTGCAGTATAGGGTACTGTCATTTTGCTGGAGTTTGGCAATCACCACATGACCCAAGAAATTAAATGCAAACTTGATTGTACATTAGCATTTTTCCAAAAAGGGAGTCATTGCATTAATCAGTAAAAGGATTGGCATTGCAAAAGAAGAAAAGACATATTGCCTATACTAAATTCCTAGAGGTAGAACTATGGCAGTGATGAATATGAATACTTTTAAAAAATTTTGATGTATATTTTAAAAGCGCCTTTCAGAAACATTTTGCCAATTTTTATCCCCAGTAGCTACGTATGAGACTCTTTCCACACATACTTTTCAACAATGGTGATCGTTACCTTTAGCATCTTTGCGATTTGACAGATGAAAAGTTACCCTGCTATTTCTTGATTGCTGATAAGATTAAATTTTTTCATATGTTTGTTGGTGAACTTTCTTTCTCCCCTGGTGAATGACCTATTCAATTTCTTTGCCCCTTTTTGTTTCTATAGAGGGTTGTTTATCTTCTTTCCAGTATTTGTATCTCACTTCATTTTACATCCCACTCCTTTGGCCAATATGTCCACAACAATAATAGACAATACTGGTGATAATGGCAATCCTCATCTGTAGCCTGAATTTATTTGAGATGCAGGACAATTCCAAAACATCAGAAATGCACCCATGAGCAAATATAAGTAGCCAAATGCATTTCAACAACTTCTCTGTTACCTAGTGATTATCAGTAGCTCAGATAACTGATAAGCAAGAGCTCAAAAGACAATACAAGAGGCATGTTCCAATTTCTTTCCCGAGTTTAGCAGCTCAGAAATCCTGACATTACTTTCCTAGCACTCAGAAGATCATAAGAGACTTGCTGACTATATTCATGCTGTTTTAAAATTCGGAGGGGGGAAATCAGAAAAAAAGTCATCTACAAAGAACACACATAACTGAGAACAATTGGCTACATTACCTAGACACATCGAACAGACTTTTCCCCAAAGCACCTAATTCTCTATCAACTTAGTTTATCACAATCTTGGGAAAAAATTTACACACCAAGATATATACATATATGTATTTATATATACACATTCACATCTACATGTACACATTCATGTGTAATTAACCTTACACAGGCAAAATTCTATAAATATTGATCATGGAAGAGTAAAACTGTGGAAAATTGCCAAAATAATAAATCATTTGGCTATAGAACTTTCCCAGATGACAGCTCCTGTTTCTTTAGGTTATCTTTTTGTGAATCTCAAAAGAAGTGCCTTCCCTGAAGCAAGACGAGAGACGGAAAACATATAGCCATACAAAAGGCACCATAGCCATATACGTGAATTCCCCCATTCGAGCATGCAACTCTTCGTTTCACATCTCCCTCACGTACTACGATGCAGAATGAGGGCCATGACTGATGAAAACCTTGGCGATTTCTCTAGCTGTCAAAATGTATGGCCTCTCCAGCAGAGTTCTAAAATTGCATCAATTCTAAGCTGGGAAATCAAGGGCCCAGGCAGCAAATCCACGATTCTGAGGTGAGACAGGCTCTCTGCATCAGGAGAGGTTTTTTAGGCTATGTGGAATAGGCTCATTGGTCCTTAAGATTTCCTTTCTAAAAAGTCCATCTTTCACAAATAAATAAATAATAAAAAGTCCATCTTTCCAAATATTTACAATAAGTATACCCTCAGTTCACAGCATGTTAACTGCCAAGGAATGGCAGATTTGGAAATGTCCCACGAAACTGAGGCCACTCTACATCATGCTGTGTGGATATTGGTGTGTGCATAGAGAATACTTGTATGGGACTCTTACAGAGACATACCAGTCCTGCCATCAGCCAGCTAGCCATTCAGTGTCCCATCTCAAACAAGCAGGGAACCTGGGTATAAATCACTGCAGGCTCTCTGATGAATAAGCCATGACACCACTCCCACCTTGGCAGTAGCCTCAGGGTTTATTTAAGTAATTTAAAGCCAAAAAAAAAAAAAAAATCACATGCTTAATGTCAATCAGTGCTTTTTACATGGTAATTTTTTTGAGCATCTCCTACCATTTTCTATGAAGAAAATAACCATTTGCTACCCATAGATTAGAAACCCAGCAGGCCTGCAATGCATACAACATAAGAGAAAAGTTTGTACAGAAATTTGGCAGGAGGGCCAATCAATAAAGTGGTCTGACTCCAGTGTCCCTGAGCATCTAATTTCCTTGTAGGGTTCTCTACACACTCCTAACTATGGCCACAAATCCTGAGCTCCGCACACTCTACTTCTCCTTGGTTGATGAGCATTTCATGTGCAAACCCCTATTCCTTTCCTTTCTCCTACTGCATGGATGAAACAAACTCAAACTGTCTGTCCAGAGTTTTATAAAAAGGAATGGAACAAAGAAGAAAACAAAAAGAAAATTTTAATCCATTTAAAGAGATGAATATGCAAAAAACAACAGCTTTGGAAGCCCAAGATAATCCAAATCCTTATCATTAACTGAATGGCGGATTTTATCCTGAGTAGTTGGGCTAATTAGCTGCTGCCTGGTCTTGGACAAATTACTGAATCTTGGTTTCCTCATCCACACAATGAGGATTCATTCAACAAATGTTTGAGTGTCTCTACTCTGCCAGACTCTGAGAACACAGCAGTGGGGGAAACAAGACCATTGAAGCTGACAGTATATTATGTAATACAAGTAAACATCTACAATATCAATTGTTACAGGGAGGAGATTAAATGAGGGGATGTGAATTAAGTCCACACTCTGTAAAGTCTCCCAGCGCAACACAGCAGGGCTGGAGGCGTTGCCTTTATGATGGTTACAAGCTGATGTGGCTCAGCTCGCTGCTCCAGCTGGGATTCTTCTCCTCCAGTTCCGGAATCCTTTCTTCCTGCCTCCTGTTATCTGGTGGATAATACTTTCCTGCAGTAGCATTGGACTAAATCCTTCCCATTTTGTCTACAGACCTAGACCAAATGGCTCTCTTCAGAAAAGCTCCAGCCCCTTAGCGAGAGGTCAGGTGTACCCTCTAGTCTCCAGCTCACCAGAAGGACAGGGAAATGTGAGTGCTCGGAGTCCCACAGAGGCCTGGAGTCTTCCCAGCTCAGGCTCTCATTGGAGGACACTGGTTAGTTCCTGCCCGCACTTCCATGAGCAAAGAATAATTTTACTAAAGCAGTTTAACAATATTATAATGCCAAACTATTCAGAATTTGGGATACACATAATTTATATATGTTAGCACCTGTGCATCCAAAGGTTACAACGGCCCAGAAGAACAAACAAACAGAAAGTCATCTTCTCGAGGTTATTGGAAAAAAATCACACAGAAATACGTGTATATGTGTGAGGGGGCTCGTGTATGAGCGCTCCTGTCAAAGAAGCTTTAGACTTCTTTATAATGCCTGCTGTGAGGAGAAACCGTCCTGCTACATTTTCTCTTCTAAAGATAGTTCTATTTTCACTATTATGTTTAGTAATAAGTTTCCACTCCTCTGCAGGGCTGAATGACCATTTCCACCTGCTACCAAGGGCCTTCTTACCTAACTGCTGGGATTTGGCTCAGAGACCACCCTTTTCTAACAACTGGGGATCGATAAAGCACTTGCTGCTTTGAAGACAGATTTACGGGTTGGGCCATTCTCTCCTCCAGAAGCCTGTACACATGAAATAAATTTCCTTGGTTATCCATTGTCTAATTTGGCCTGTGGGAATGTTCCTTTCAAACAAGAAAAAAACTGAACTCAAAACTACCTGAAGGCTACCTGGCATCTCATTGGGATGAGAGACAAAGCATTTGACAGTAATTCCAGGCAGTTCCATGTGAATATTGATGGCAGACGAAGAAAAAAAATTAGCAGAATTTTACTTTATGGTAATTGTGAGTTTTCTTTATAAGCAGAAACTGTATTTAATAAAGGGCTCCAACATTAAAACACATCTTTGTCCCGAACAATTTTTATTCTTTAACGTGTGCCAAATGTAATTTTTGTGAAAACCGTATTTCAGTAAGTAAATAATTTTAAGTGATATTTTATTCAGCTACGATGAAGAGCAACGAAAGCCTCTACCACAAAAATCTAATAGAGCATTAGTAAACATTAACGTAATATAACCACTTCTAGGTAGAAGACACATTCCTATCAATTAAAACATCTGTGAGGCATATAAATGTATATCAATATGTAATACACATGGGCCATATTTTGGTTCAAATTATATTAACTTCTCTTTTTCCTGACTGGACATTTCTCATAAAACTAGGATTCTTGTCTGAGTTTTTAAACCTATTAGGGGAAACAGTTTAATTGAACACCACCAAAATAGGACTTTCAAGAACTGTAAACTCAGAAACGATAAATACGTTACACTGATTAGAGAATGAAAAACGAGCATTTGTTCATTCAAAACAAATATTTTCTGAGCATCTAAAATATGCCAGACACTGCTGTGGGCATGTGGAGACAGAAGTGAATAAAACAGACAAAAATCTCTGCCTTCACGAAGGAAGAGAAAATCGTATCTTCTTATCTGCTGTCGTCCAAACTAGAGCTGGTGGTACCCACCATTCTCAAGGCTCCATCAGCCTGAAAGGCAGTTCTCCCACAGCGATCTGGACAGTAAAGCCTCATCAGGTACACCCTCTCATCATGCACAGAGTTCAAATTCACTTCATTTTGTACCGACCAAGGCTAACTTTTCACCTTCCAAATTGGATGACGGCTTTTGGACATAATACAAAATGGAATTTTGCGGTTTATCGTTACCTTGAACATACTCTGAAGGGACTTAACAATGAAATATCGAGTGACTGTCTGCTCCCAAGAAATACATTCTTCCTAAAGTTAAACCAGTCGTGGCAACCCAAGCAATCAGTCGAGGCAGACCCATGATCCAAGTTTTGGAATGTCTTGGGAAAGGTTTTAGGATTAAGATTCAGAAGAAGTCTGTTGAATCTTGGAACAATTTCAAGAAATGAAAATTTTCTCCATTCCTCCCCATTCATTTAATTCTTGTTTTAATCATATGAATGGATAGTAACCAAGGACAGGATAATTACAGATCAATAACTATAGAATGGGTGGTTTTATATGCTCATAGTGATGCTGGGCACTTTCTCAAAAAAAGAAGTCTGCAATCAGGCTGGAATCGATAAACATAAAGTGATCCCCCAACAATACGAAATAGCAGATAACTAAGTGATGGGTAGTTTGGTATAATCCATACACCCGACATGATGTCCTAAGAGGCAAGGTTTGACAAGATTGAGATGAACTTGCCTTGAACAAGGGGGTGAATAGGTTAAAAAGGACAGACTGCTCATAAGGCTTGGTTGAGGAATTAATCACATGCACATGTGGAAGGAAGAAGATCATCTGACTGAAGTAGGGTTCGTGTTTGGAGAGAGATAGCATGTGATGCTGGAGACGTAGAGATTATGAAAGAACCTGATGACTTATAAGGGTTCTGACTAGACAGAATCAATAAAAGGAAGGATGATTTGGTGGGGTGAATCAGATGATAAAAGCAGTATTTCTTTTAAGTAAGCCCTATTCCCAACATGGGACTTGAATTCATGACCCTGAGATTAAGAGTCCACTCTGAAATCAAGGGTGGACCTGAGATCAAGAGTCATATCCTCTACTGACTGAGCCAGCCAAGTGCCCAATAAAAACAGTATTTATAGAAGCTTAATCTGGTGGAGGTGGCCAAAGTCAACCACAATGTGACTTGCCACTCACAAAGGAAAATGTACCTCGATGGAAAACTATGCATTCATTGTCTAGACTCTAGGGAGCAGCCCTCTGAATTATTGGATTCTTGCTCTATGGGAGTGCTGTTCAACTCTGTAAGTTACAAGTAAGTGATAGCAATGCAAAATAATTATTGTGTATAGATGTGCAAATCTGTCCTGTCCAGAAGCAGTTTGAGTGAGTTCCCATCCCCCCAAACCTCCCCCACCCCCAAACAGGGGATAACAATTTTGCTTCCATGTATATAGTCATTTCAATATTCCTGATCTTATCAATGAGCCTATCCTTCAAATTCTCTTTTGAACTGGCTATTACATCTGCCTGCTTCCCTCATTGATTGGTGAGTAAAATAAAACCCAAACACCTGTTCATTTTATGTCTGCCTGAAAGTCAGGATTTTGCCTTATGCAGAAATTTCCTCTGAAGGTTAAAGTAATAATGCAGGCCTGGGTACCCTGGGAGAGAGGTCAGTGCTGGTACAGATGGGAAGAAGGGAAGAAACCAGAGTCTTTATAAAGAAAATGTTGGGCAAAACATGGTGACTGAATGAGTCCCCTGAATAATTCCCAACTCGTCATCATGGTCTTTTATGCTTATCATTCCTGATTGGTGCTCAAATTCACGAAATTTACAAATCTTCAATCAACTCTGAGAAAGGTGCCTGATTGGAGGAGAGAGGCAGAGCAGTTCACGCAACTTAGCTTCCTGACATGTGTTCTTTCTGAAACTCTTCCCTGCTCCTCATGGACAGCTGACCTCCTAAGGGTGATGCCAAAAACCAGTCTCTACCTGTGACATCTCTTGGCTTCAACCTTCCTTAAGAAGGAAGAGGGTAAGAAAAACAAGAGTAATTTAACCTGTTTAAAAGGCTTTCCTGTGTCCCACTAGCCACAACTTAACAGAGGGTATTTAAAAATAAGCAGAGAGGGGCGCCTGGGTGGCTCAGTCGTTAAGCGTCTGCCTTCGGCTCAGGTCATGATCCCAGGGTCCTGGGATTGAGCCCTGCATCGGGCTCCCTGCTCAGCGGGAAGCCTGCTTCTCCCTCTCCCACTCCCCCTGCTTGTGTTCCTGCTCTCACTGTGTCTCTCTCTGTCAAATAAATAAATAAAATCTTAAAAATAAATAAATAAATAAATAAAATAAAATAAAAACCAGGATAGGGCCTGAGAATGTAGCCACAGCTGCTGGATTTGAACCTTCACAGGCACACGGCTTATTTTCAATAATGACAAGTCATTTGTAGCACTTTACGTTTGCAAAACATTTCCACATAGGGCATTGTACTCAACTCTAATCTTGTGAGTCAAGGCTCCCATTTCACACACGAGCAAGTTGAGGCTGAGAGGCTGGATAGCTTGCCCAAGTGGACAGTAGTTGTTTGGAACTGGATTCAAGGGATGCCTGGGTGGCTCAGTTGGTTAAGCGTCTGCCTTCAGTCCAGGTCCTGCATCGGGCTCCTTGCTCAGTGGGAGCCTGCTGCTCCCTCTCCCTGCTTCTGTCTGCCGCTCCCCCCCCCGCTTGTGTGCTCGATCTCTCTCTCTCTCTCTGACAAATAAATAAAATCTAAAAAACTGAAAAAAAAAAAAAAAAGAAGAAGGAGAACTGGATTCAAATCCTGAAGAATTTCAAATTCCAGTGAACTCTTCATTCAGCAGACAGGGCAGGTTATTTTTGTACTGTACACAGTCTGATTATTTTGAGGGGCAAAGCTCACACCGTTCCTTATTCTCAAATGAAATCTCCACAGCTGCTGTTAGAAATTCTTTTCAAAGCTCCTGGATCCAGATTAGCTACAGAATGTTAGGGAGGTAGGAAAGCCACAGGGAAAGACTCCCTGTGGGAGGCTGACTGATTCATGGTCCTGATCAACGGCCAAACCCTCTGCCACATATGTCCATAGTCTTGCCACATAATCAGCCACAGAGTTTCAGGGTGAATTGTTGGGCAGCAATATGGCGGCCACAGAAATCAGATACACGCTCCCTTTTGTTAGGCAACTACCCACCTGTCCTTGACCTCTGAACATATCCCTCTGGGAAGAAGGAGTAATTTGGATGATCACTTGGTCTCTCTTTAGGAACCTGGACTCTGATATGCTAAATGGAGCACATTAATAAGGCCTCAGCACAACATAATATAAATAAATCCCTTAAAAAATAAAAATTTAATGGCAGCCCAGAATCAGATTAATTCTTTTCACCTGATTTGCTTTTTTTTCCTTCCCTATACAACCAACAAGCAATCTGATAGTCAAAAGATGTTCACACACTTCTTGTTAAAATCAATTTCCAAAGTAATAAAATGCACTGCCAGCATGATTAAAATAAATTCACATCAGTGTCCCTAGCGGTCCATCCTCAAATATACTCTAATATTAGAGACCCAAATTTCCTGAATGTTCGTGACCTGAAGTGAAGAAAAGAGAGGTAGAATTGCCTGTTCCCTATAGCAGAAAAGGAGCTTTCCCTTCCTTTGTAGGAAGAAAATACGAAGTTGTCTATTCAGTCAAAGGATTGCTGGCTTCACTCCACACAGTATTTTTCCAAGATTTTCTTTTTTTCCACATGGAAAGTAATATACACAACTTTAACGTAACAGACAGAAATTACTATTTTTGCTGACCTCAAGATGTGTGGAAAGCCACTGTGGACACACAGTAACAGACAAACAAAAACAAACCAGAAAAACACAAAAGTTAATAAAAACACTCATTTTTCATCTTTGGTTCTGTCTAGTGCTCCTTCCTCCTGCAAAACAAGCCATTTTTTTTTCCTGCTTTATATAAATAAAGGTAAATACTAAAAACAGAATAAAATCTGAGTAAGATAATGCTCTACACCAAGATAGCTAAGATTATCTATGAAAAAATCAGAATTTAGTAAGTAAAATACCTAAATATTATATTAGAAATATCACCAATGAATGAACCTGGTTAAAATGATACTGCAGATTCTGTTAGTTGGTAGAATTGGTCAGCCTTAAGAACTATGTTTGGGCCTTTGTTTCAATTTTCCAGAGAGAGGTTGAGAAGACATGTGGGAATTCACACATAGAGTAATGCTCTTCTCAAAATTATCATCGCATAGAGAATGGGCACAGCCTTTTCTACCCACATTCATTAAGAGCTGGACAGGAGTAGAAGATACTTAAAATCAGTATTCAGTATGCATCAGAAATGGGACAATGATATTTTGTTGACCTAAATGTTTACAAAAGAATTAAAAGGCAATTAGATATGCAAAGCCTTTCTTCCTCCAGGCAGGATACAATTAGCAAGGTCAATTACGCCTCTGTGAATGGCTACCTGTCCCCTTGTTAAAGAGTAGCCAGAGTAAATTCAAGTCCCATAGGCTTGTAAGGGCCGTTTCTCTGCATGAACACCTGAACACTAGAAAACTATTTCCCAATCCTACTCCTCATTATATCATCACGGGATGAATGCACAATCGAATATTGTTAAAAGTCTCCTTAGGAAATCAATAAAAACACATCCAGCATTTTTACCCAACACCTTTAGAGTGTTCTATTTCTTTAATGGAAAATACCACATTCTGAAGAAGAGAAAAAGAGATGGGTGCACAGCAGAAACTCTCCAGTGGTCTTCTTTGTTTGTTTTGGTTTCTGGTGGTAGCTGTTTGTGTTTGGGGCAGAGAAGGTACCCAGTGGATCGCCACTGATTATAACTCAGTGAGTGCTAGTGTGGAGAAAGAGGGTTCTCTTCCGGTTAAATGAATTTCAAATTTATGACCTGGTTATACTGTGAAGATGCCCGTAGGACAGATGCTCCTCCTGACACATACTCTGGAACTCTTTTGGTGGTTCTCTCGAGTGCATAGTTTAGAACTCTGCCAGCTACTCATCTTCATTCAACCTTAGTGCCACGCACTTTCAAAGACTCGATAAGAATGCAAGTCAATAGATGTGCTTTTAATCACGTTCATTAAATTAATTAAACCGAGAGTAAGTTAAAAAAAAAAAAACAAAAAAACAAAAAGAGCTCCTTGAAAGCAGAGACTGAATTTGTTTTTTCTACCATCAATTGTATCATGTCCTTAAGACACATTTGTCAACCATGACCAATGCCTACAGAGAAAGAAGTTCCATTACCACTGCTTCAAAAATCCATGAAAAGTGTTATAGCTAAAAAAACAAGAAGTGTGATAATGCTTCAGAAGGAGACATGTGTGAAATTACCTGTAAGGGTAATGATACTAATGTCTGTCTTTAGTGTCAATATAACTTTTTAAATATAAATTTGACATTATTTCAGGAACCTTTAGCTCAAAACCAACAAAGCAAAGCTAACTTAGAAACAGGGTCATTCCTCTCCTTGAAGCTAAACCGTGCATTTTCTATAGGATAAGATACAAAGAGAGAAATGAGAAAATAGATCGGAAACAAAATAGAACTGATGAAAATGCTGTGTGTGTGTGTGTGTGTGTGTGTGTGTTTGGTTAGGCTGGTTAAAGTTGTATTACTAGTTTTTAAAGTAAAATGAAGACACTAAGACAGGATTGGTAAATTATGTCACACACAGTGGCTTGATTTCATGTAATAAATACCAAAACTTCTTGACCAACATGAAATAGCAGTATTTCTTAGCTCTCACACATGACAATACATGAAACAATCATTTATGGAATACCTACTATGTGCTAGGCACCAGGTCAGGTGTTTGCACGTGTGATCACACATGTAAATTTCAGGATCATTATTTAACAGAGGAGGAAACGGAGTCTCAGAAAAATCAGTTGATGTGTCCAGTCCCACAGATTAAGGGATATTGCCAAGGCTTGACCCCAAGCATTTTCTGAATCCAACTGCAGTGTGCTTGCCAGCTATGCTAAAGCACTGAAGAACTGAATGATAAATCAAATTAAATGGTCCCAGCTAACAAACTGACTACATAAGAGCCATGATGCCTTCACTTCACTTGGGGAGTCCAGCAACTATAATTGAATAAACCAACTGCAAAATCTGTTGCATGGCATTTTGTCTCACCTTGTAACATCCCCCCAAAGTGCAATTCCCTTCATTCAACAGACGTTTTCTGAGTGGATACCACGTGCCAGGCATCTTCCTAGGTGCTAGGGAGGTAACAGGAAGCAGAGTCCCTGGTTTCTTGGAGCTTCCAGTCCAGAGGATGATACAGAGATACAAACATACCCTTATAATCAGTGTGTTAGGTGCTGTGTTGGGGGAAACACTGAGTGCCATGGGGCTCAGAGGAGATCTCCAAACCCAAACTCAGGGAAACAGGGAGGCATCTCCCAGAAAGAGATTCAAAGCGGAGACATGAGGAAATGAAAGGCGCGAGGGGTCATGCTGAGTCTGGGAAAGAAGTTTGCATTCTATCCTGAACTCAGCGGGGCGGCCATTCATGAGTTTCAAGCAGGAAAACACTATTTGTCAATCTTTTTATTGGAGAAGGATCCCACTGGCTGCCACGGAGGTGAATGGGTTGAGGATTTGCAGCAGGCAGGCAAGTGAAGAAGCAACCACAGCAGCTGGAGTAGAAGAGAGAAGTGGTATGAATGCCCAAGGAAGGGGATGAGAAGGTAGTGGGAAGGAAAATCAAGGTGATTCATGATTGACTGGATGTTGGTGGTCATGGGCAGACGTTGGATCAGGTGTCGTCTAGGACACTTATTGAGTTGGGTGGGGGGCTAGTGCTACTTACAGAAAAAAGAACAATCTGGAAAAGGAAATGATGAATTAAACTTTGGATAAGCTGACTTTGTGTATCCACCAGGTAGTCTGGAGGATAGGGGGATGCTCTGGGCTGCATATCAATTATGCTTTTCAAGAAACCTTTTTGAATGGCAGTAAGCACTGAGCTTTCTTTCAACTTCCTCAAAACATGTGCAACTGTCTCGGGATTAATTCTTTAAATCTGTAAATTCTCCAATTTTTGACAAAGAAAAGTTGTAACGTCAGAGGAGGGGGGGAAAAGGCTTGCTTGTTTGGTGTTTTTGAAAAGCCACATAGTAACTGCCTATGACCATGAATGGCTTGAAATTACTTAAACTGTGGTCATTCTCTGAAGAGACCTTTTGAAAAGTTACGGGACAACGTGATCATACTAAAATCTTCTACACTAACCTTTTACTTCTTGGAGTAAAAACATAATTAAAGAGAAACAAAATGTACTTTACTTGGATGCTGATTCCAAAGAGAGCCCATATAATAACGAAGACTTTATAAAGCCAGCATTAATGGAAAATGTGCAGGAGTCGTGGAAAGGTGTGGCAATTCCATGCAGTGAACAGATGGTGGCCATGAAAACCGTGAAATGTAATGAGCCTGGAGTAGCCTGTTAAGTGAGCCAGGCTCCAGAGAGCATAACCAGATGCCAATCACTGGCCCCAAACTGATAGTTTGCTTTTTACCTTAACAGCTTGCACAGATGAACAGTACATTCTCAAGGTGCTTGCAAAGAAAGACCTTGGCTGAGCAATAAGTATCTGGACTTTCAGAAACTTTGCTTTCAATTTAAACTACTCATCCAAGGGGCGCCTGGGTGGCTCAATGTGTTAAGCATTAAGCGTCCATCTTCGGCTCAGGTCAAGATCCTGGGGTCCTGGGATCTAGCCCCGCATCAGGCTCCCTGCTCAGCAGGGAGCCTGCTTCTCCCTCTCCCTCTGCTGCTCCCACTGCTTGTGCTTTCTCTCCTGCTGTCTGCCAAATAAATAAATAAAATCTTTAAGGAAATAAATAAATACAATAATCTACTCATCTGAGTACTGTGAAGGGAACACTTCTTTTGACTGCTAGCAAGATTCCAGGATTCTAGAGTTGCCTTCCCCTTTGACAAAAAAGTTAAGTTCTAGTCTAGTCTTTAGGAAAAGAAAAAAATCCTTTCTCCAAAACACAGTCGATAAAACATACATGATAAGCAATGTTGGTGACTGTTTTTCTCACTTTTGTGATCAATTAGACCTTGCAAAAAGATTCTGGAGAAAGTAGAAATACTTGGCTTTGTTGTGTTTTGGAAGTCTCTGCTGTCAGAAGGAATATTAATGCCCTTTGTGTACAATTTCTTAAACCCCTCCTCACTTTACACCCACATCCAAGTAAAGCACAAATACACACACGTAATGCACACACAGACACACGCATGCACAGCAATTTTTACAAAAGAATTAAGACCATACGGAGTCTTTCCCAAGGTTTACTGAGGTCACGGTTTCCTCTTGAGAAAAGATTTTTTTTCATTGTATGTCTTTTTATAAAGTTACAAATGGGTCTTTGGGATTTTAAAAAAAGAGACAGCAAAAGTGAGAAAAATCAGAGAGCACTGTGTAAGACATTATCTGGCTGATAAATTCAGCTACCATGTTGACCACCTTATTCTTTCTTCCAACCCATTCCTGAGGGCTCTGCTCCAGGGGTCATGTGTATTCACCAATGGCTGATGAAAGTAATTTGTATGCTTGACAGTAAACTGTTAATATAAGCACAGGCTCCAACTGAAATATTTTATGAACACACAAACAGTGTAATTTGTACTTTTTCATGTAAGCTAAGGATTTACAAACAGGCTTACTAACTGTAACTCCTCTGAGGCTGAAGGAAACCAGGCAGACAGAACTATGTTTTAAGCCACACACACACACACACACACACACACACACACAAGAAAACCAGAACTAGATTATCAAAATGAGCACAACAGGAGCTGGTATAGAGTAGAATCCAAGATACTATGCATTCCTTCATTTACCGAATGCCTAACCTACGCCGGGCACTCTCTAGGTGTTGAAAACCCACAAATCAAACAGTCCCTACCTTCAAAAGACCTCATGGTCCATCGGGAAGACAGGTCAATTCCAATTTGATTTGCCGAGTGTTATGTGACAGAAGTGTTTCAGTGGGACTAGAGGTCAAAGAATCTCCCTCAAAGAGGGTAACGCCTGGGCTGAAGCCTGAAAAGTACATAGGACCTAGCCAAGGACTTAGAACAGTCATGTCTTGAAAGCCATTCTTGTTTTTATGTATAAAAACAGAGATCTAAACCACTGGCACAACAACAGTGGCCTGAATACCCTGGCCGAAGTGTGAGGCACCATGGCGGCTTCATGAGGCCGAGTCCTTTCCACAAAGCATGATGCCACTTGGGCTGGATTTGAACATGTTCAGAATGTTCTGCCCCTGATCCTCTGGCCCTTTAGAGACAGGCATTTGAAAAAAGTGAGTTTCTATTTTGGGGCTATGTAAAATGTGAACTGAAGGCTCTTTTTTGAGTATTAAACTCTAGTCCTTTCTCCACAAAGTCATCCAATGGCTCAAGCTTCCTCACGGCAAGCCAGTGGGAAAATCACTGTCCTCATCCTCATGTGCTCTGCCTGACCCACCCACAGTCAGCCCATGAACACCCACACCCCACCTGTCTACAAGTTTTCTTCTAACTCCATAGAAACTGATTATAACTGAATTTTTAAATATATACCATAGTTACCTTTAAATAACTCTTTCTTTTTTCTCTTTCTTTAGTTTAAAGTCATTATAGGAATGATTGGCTTATACAAGACCTTTAAGAGCTTTAATTAGATGTGTGGTGAGGAGGAGAGGAAAGTCAACTCTAGACTTGGGTGTTCTTCATTTGTGACACTGAGGCAGGCTACTGACTTCCTGCCATGGGAGCACGCACAATCCTCTCTGCTCTCATTGCCCTGCTCCAGGTCCTCAATGTCCCTCATGTGGAGGACAGCAGTAGATTCTTAGCCCTCACGGGTCACCCTGCTTCCTTCCAAACCATCCCCCTTCCCAAATCAATTCCATGAAGTCACCCGTGAGAGAGATCTGAAATGCCTCCTACCTACAAGATAAAGTCTAATCTCCCTGGCCTGGCAGATAGGACCTTTCCTGACCCATCCATAACCTGCACCCATTCCTCTCCAAGCTATGGCCTCACACTGGAAGCTCTGTGATGCTGCTCACCTCTCACCTCCATCCCCACGCATGCACTGTACTGCGTCTTGTCCTCTGGGCCTTTGATCATGCAGTTTCATCTGCTGGAATGTCCTTCCCTGCTTTCTGCAACAGGCTCTCTCTATTCATCTTTTTGAAGTAAAGGTCAATTCCAAAACTTACCGTGAAGTCCCCCATGGGACTCAGTTCTCTGTGCCCATGTAACTTCCTGGCTAAATACTCCCACTGCATGAAGCCCACAGACAGTCTCTGTCTAGATTATCTCTCTCACATTTGACTGGGAGCATTTGGATGTCAAGGTCGGGGCGTCAACTGTGAAGGCTCTCGCTGTGATGACCACCATGTCATGTGTATTTGTAGAGCCAAGCCAAGGGCTGCCCTGGCCTTGAGAAGGGGAGCAGCTCTGGGGAGGGCTCCCAGGGAAGACATGAGTGTGACCTAGGGAGGCACAGTGTGTCAGGAAACCGTCTCCATGGTGTCAGGAGCTAGACGGCTGTAGAGCTTCTCTCTAATGCTTGGTGTGTGAGGTTTGTCTCCACCCCCCCCTTTTTTCATCAGCATGGCATGCAGCAAAACCCAACATATTCCATAAAATTACACTGTCCAGCTGTCCTGAATATAGCCACTCACCTTTGACTCAAGATGACATCCTCTGGAAGGCAAGCATCCTTTACAACAATTGCTAAGTAATTAAGTCAGGGCATTGAGCTTCCTTTCTCCTATGTTATTTTGTCAACTATAGGTATTTAGATCAAATTTATTGTTTCTCTTTCCTTCATGGAGAAACTGAGTCACAGAGCTTTCTGACTTCGTTGAGGTCAAAAGTGTGTCTGGGTCTGAACGTGGGCTAGCCCCCCTAACATCTGGTGCTGGAGGGGTGAGAGTAGTTGTGTTTCATGGACAAGGGGACCTGCTCTAATGGAAGGATTGTTGGCAGAAGGCCAGCTGTGACCATCGGGGCTTTGGTGGCACTGTCCATTTCTTCCTTACAACAACCCTGCTGGTGAGAATCAGTGTCTCCATTTTGTAGATGAAGAGAAAGAGACCCCCCTCAAAAGCAGTTAAGTAACTTGCCCACAGAAGGGCCTGCTGCTTTCATTAAAGTAAAGGCTAGGATTTCAACTGAGGATGGATCGTCTGGCTCCAAAGTCTAAGCAGCCTACACCAGCACCTCCCTCTTAGAATGCCTAGAAACTCTGCCTGGAACCCCCTCCTGCCTTCTGGCAGAACATCTTTCTCACACTAACCATCCCTAGCTCCCATCTTAAAATGTCTTTTAAATTTTAGTCCCTAAATAACTATAATCAAAATGTTTTTCCTTTCTTTCATTAGAAGAATTTAGATGAGATGAGGTGGGAAGTAGGGTCAGGTAGGGAAACTACATAATCTTCTCCCATATTCCACCTTTTTGAAAACAAAGGATTTTCAGATAGGTTTAAATATCTAAAAAAAATGCAGCTGAATACATTTCAAAGATCTTTCTCTCCAGGGACAGTAAGCTTAGGGTTTCAAGATCTCAACTCCAGATAAAAAGGTAGAGTGGCGGCAGGCATGGTTGATGTGATGTTGATGGCAGGGAATGAGTCACAGTTCTAGAATTTACTCTTTATGAAGCTCTGGGCAGTGGACAAAGTAGTCCTGCCTTACCGTAGGGACCAGAGTTGATAAGCATAAAGCAGATGGAACAGCATGGTACCTGGTAGCGGCTATTTCTCTGAGGTATAATCTATGCATTTTAGACATAGTTTCATAGTTATTTAACAACTTAATCAACATTTACTGAGAAATGCCCATGTGTGAAGGTCTGTTAGTGCAGTGGGTGATGCAGAATTCAATAAGATGTTGGTTTTGTATTCTCAGGGCTCACCATCCAGATGGTAAATCATATATACATATAATTAGATATAATTCCAGCAGCCTATAATACAAACTACCAAGGAAGTGCCAAGTACGAAAATATCATTACTGCTTTATCAGGCAAATGACATATTCCTTTAAGTATGTAATTTTTTAAAAATTCTGCTCCATTATTCCAACTGATTTTTCTGAGAGCATTTCACCCACAGGCACAAATCAATAATTTGAAGAGAGAAGTCAAGAGGAAAAAAACCAGAAGACAGAAAGCACTCGTATCTAAATATTTGCATATCATTTCACTTCAAGAAACATTCGTCAGTTGCCTGCTAGGCACAAGACCCGTGTTTGCTTGGGAGGAAGGAGCCCTGTTCTCGGTGCACGAGGATTTGCTTGAGACTACAATATGTATACAGCTTCGGATATGTGCTATAACCTCTTTTTTTTTTAATATGTGATGGCTGAAAAGAGGAAATGCAAGGATGACTTCCTCAATAAAATGCTTTACAAAGACTGTATTGTAGGTTTATACGAAAGGGAAAGCAACAGAGCAGAGAGGTACTGAACCCACATTGCCTGGATTCAAATCCTCCCTTGGCCAGTTACTACTTCTATGACACTGAAACTGTAATTTAATCTTTCTGTGCCTCAGTTTTGTCCCTGAAAATAGGATACTCTGGATCAAATGGCAGTTGTGGAATTAAAGGAAACAATTAATACATGTAAAGGCTTAATATGATACTTAGCAGAAAGTAGGGACTTTATTGTTATCATTGTTACTTCCTTCTGACAATATTTAGAACATGCAAATAACATCTAAAATGCAGATAAGAAGCTCTGATAGTAAACTTTATATCCAGTATTATTGTGCCCACTCCACAGGAAAAGGATAGACGTCCACCCAAAATTTGGTTTGAATATTGAGACTGGTGACACCCCCTTCCCCCAACGTAAACCCAGAAGGTATAAAAAGGTTTGTAGGGAGGGGAGGGCAGGCTTCAAAAGGTGGTCCAACAACACCTTGAGAGAGGAGGGAAAGGCAACTGGCTTCAGGTTTTTGTAATAGTTAGGGGATGGGACAGGGTGAGGATCCCGAGTATGGGTGCCCACAGGCACTGAAGGAGGGAGCATCTGGGTTTCCTTATCAGCTTCCCCAGATGCAGGCGGACGACTCAAATGCTGTCAGCAGTCAAACATCAAAAATTGGAGTCAGACTCTTCATTACAAGTGTGTACAAACCTTCCTAGACAATTTATATATGGCTCAGGGAGAGGATTTTGGCAGGCTGGTACGTTTCATATGTTGCAATGTTCAGTAATCTATATCTACATTTAGACATCCATTCCACGAAGGAAAGTAAATGCATGTATTCATGTTTAATTTCCTTTGGTTCATTTTTTAAAAAACAAATATTACCAAAACTAAAGAAGAGTAGAAAATTATGTTCCTTAAATGCATCTTCACTGTAACTTTTTTTAAAAAGCAAAAAAAACAAAATAAAACAAAACAAAAACAAAAACAAAAAAACCTTGGCGCAAGAGGCACCTCTGAGTTGAAGAGTTTCATCCATGGGCTACCAGACGGACCATCTCTAAAGGGACCCCAGAAGAGAAGTTACAATTCCTACTTGCAACAGTCCGTTCTATCACTTTAGGATCCTCAAACCTACATAACATGTAAGTGAGTATACCACACTGGCCACAAGTGAGGCTCATTCTCATTGAGGTTCTGGTGTCCTTGTTGCCATTGCTTTTTTGCAGTTACTGTTGAATATTTTCTGAGTTCTAGATAAGCACCAGACCCTCTGTTGAGAATTTCACATCACTATGTCATTTAATAACAACCCTATGAGGTAGATACTATTATTATCCCATTTTACAGATGGGGAAAAATGGAGAACAGATGGAGTCCAGCTGGCCGTTCCTTCATAGCTTATATATATAACCAGTGATGTTTTGTCTTGTTTTTTTTCAAACATCTTTCTGCCATATGTGGAACCATACACATGCCAAATTCTATTTGATGTGATTAAACCCCCCAGGAGGAAATTATAATTCTGACTTGGAAATAATTTAGCTAGGAAAGAAGAGGCTATTGAGGAAGAGCCACAGTAAGAGAAAACTCTTCAGCATCTCCTAGTTTATAACCATAGACAACTTTTTGAAACCATTGCCATCTATGGGCTAAAAGATGTTTATGGTGAATAAATTATGGCCCTATGATAAAAAGTCCCTGTTTCATTTCTAAACACCATTTTTCAATGGATGAAAACATTTTCCACACTGCCCCATAAAAAGTAATTTAATTTCTACAACAGCCATAATATTGAAATTTTTCATTTGACAGTCTCCATCTTGGATCATTCTTTACCAGTTTTGAACACCCATGGGATCATATACAAATTGACACAAATAATAATTATGTTCTCTTTTCAGCTGAATTTGCATTTTCTAAGGCATAATATGACTAAGTGCATCCATCTAGCACTAGGCATGTCGAAAAATCAAATACAGCAACTCACTATTTCATTATGAACCAGGCATTTTTCTATACTTCTTTAAAAGTTCACAAACAGTAATAGGCTAAGAGAAGATAATATATAATTGGAAATGGAGTCTCTAAAAAATCTTACAAGTTTATTGTAATTTTAATGTCCAGATGTCTAACTTTTTATGAAACTATAAATGTTTGCTCAAATCTAGTAATAGATTTTCAAGCTCATGGGCATTTTAGCTGTGGCTTTCTTTTAAAGTTGCCACATTAAAAACTTTTATGGATTTGGCAGTTTGGTTTCTGCTATTTTCAAGCCAAAGGACTCCCCAAACTTATGTTGGTTCTGCATCTACCGTGAACACAGAGACAGGACTTTATTCAGGTGGGAAGGATCCTAACTGGGGGCAAAAAGATCTTTGGGGAAAATAAGGAGCTTCTGATCACTTCAGAGTGCTTGCAAAATTGGAATCCAAGCTTCAAAGACCTCTCTATCAGCCCAATGCTGTAATACAGCACTACTCAACAAGGGGCTTACACTGAATTGCAGGGCCTAAAATGGGGTTATCTTCACAAATTGGGTAATTGCTGCCATCTTTAAGCTGGCATTTGACCCAATAACTATAGTCAGCTTAAAAGACAACTGATTGCAAAAACTAAGCTTTATCCGAAAATGGGAGGGTTAGGTTGTGGTTTCATGCTTTGCCCTGCTTCGTATTGCTAGAGGTTAGAGTAAACATGTCTTCTGACAAGATCAATACTCTCCTGTCTTTAATGGAGCCAGGGCCATCCCCTTACGGTAAGCAGAGAACTCAGTCCTGTCCTACCTTATAAATATGCAGTAGGAAGTCTAGACATCACGGAGTGCAAGAGAACTGAAATCACCTTCTAAAGAAATCAACAAACACTACTGCAGATACTAACAAACCTCTACTGGATTTCAGCAAAATTGAAGTTAACATAACTTGTCCCAAGTTTGTGAATACATTTTTATCATTTAAGGCAATTTTGGAGGAAACCAGAACGTTTGGGTTCTTAAACACTTTGGCTATTAGAAATAAAGCTGAAAGAAAGTTTATTAAATACCTTAATTTCTTGTTTTAGGGGCTGGAAAAATGATCCAGGGAAATCAGTGCATGTAAGTCCATATAAACAGTATCATTTGCACACGATTAAGAAAGTACACATTCTCTTTCATGGGGCTCTATTATCTCCCCAAAGCATCCAAATTAAATGTGCTGTTGTTAAGATGTCTCCAAAATAGAAATCATTAAAGCATAAATCAATCGCTAGAGACAGATAAACTAAAAGATTTACGTTTAGGTCTTATGGGGCTTGTAAATGGTAAATCTGATAGTAAAACACGTTTATGGAAACAGTACAAGAAGTTTCATCAATGCCACAGCCTGTTCAATTAATGATGTTGAAGATATTTGATTTCTATCAACCGCTACTCACTCTTCTAGGTTTTCTGGGACATGGACCCATCCCTGAAAATCCAGAACAAAGCGCAGCTCAAAGGATAATTTGGAAGAAAAATAATAGCAAAAGAAGGGCAGAAGAGCAGCAACAGAGTGAATTTAAATTGGAGACAAGTGGAAAATGTGGAAAAGAGAGGAAGGAGGGAAGGGAGAGAGGATAAGAAGCAAGCAACACCACATGAACAAGCATGGGGGCTTTTTACAGTATCTTTCCAACACAGTATTGTTTAGTAGTAAAACTGGTGCACATTTGTACAAAGAACTAGTGAATTTAGGAGATAATAATTTCCTGCATTAAATACAATCTCATAGGGCACCTGGGTGGCTCAGTCAGTTAAGCGTCCCACTCCTGATTTCAGCTCAGGTCATGACTTCAGGGTCCTGAGATGGATCCCCGCACTGGGCTCTGCGCTCAGCATGGAGTCTGCTTAAGATTCTCTCATCCCTGTCCCTCTGCCCTTCCCCCTGCTCAATCTCTCTCTCAAAAAATTAATTTAAAAAAGATTTAAATAAAAATTTTAAAAAATAAAAATAACTACAAGCTCATGATCCTTCATAATTCTTCAATGAAGAGTGCCTCGACAGATCCCAAGGATCAGAAGGCATTTACCTATTTTTAACTAATTAGGGTAGAATTGACTTGATTAGCCCAGTCTAAAACATGTCAAGGATATCCACTAGCTTTTAGAAATACAATTGTGATGATAAATTATGTAAATGAATTATGAAGGCAAAAACAATGAACAACTTTGTTTTCTATAACTGACCAACGGTCTGTAAATGGAGGGCAACATAGACACAGAGATTTCAAGGTGATCTGAGCTTGCTGTGGAGGAAATCTAAGGAAAAAAACAGGCACAAAAAACTTTGTTCAATGACTATGTGTTATTTTTTAATTTTTTCTGTCCATGTACTAAAAGTGCAGAATTTGTAATTATATAATATATATACACTGGGAGATTTTATCTTTAGTATTCTAGTAAAACAGACTGCATAACGTGTAGTCTTTTTCCTGTTTTTCACAAAGGCCTAGCCCGTCTTTCACATCTACCATGTGTCCATGAACATCGATGGATTGCTTTTAAGGGAAAAGATACCCATAATTTTAAAATGAACTTCGAAGTATAACCATAATGAAACCCTAAGAAGTGACTTGAATCACATCTGTAATCAAGATAACCATGTGTTGAGAAATGTACATATGCAACTCTAGGAAAATACACTCATGAATTCCTCAAGGAGGTATTCCTGAATGCCTGCTCGACACAGACTTCCATGCTGAGTGCCACCAGTTACCCAAAGAGCCTTAGACTTGCCCTTGAGGGTCTAGGGTTAGAGTAGGAGATAAGGATGTAACATGGAGAGAGTGGTGCATACTCTAGGACCAGTGGAGACACCATGCTAGGAGTTGCAGAGGCAAGATAGATACGGACCCAATCAAACAGTCCTTATTTATGTGACATAATATGAAATATGCTAATATGGAGTCTAAGTTTTTCTAGGGAGCTAAAACTGGAAAAATCCACCTTATTGGCTAATTACCAAGTTAAATGCACATTAATATCATGTCATAATGATTTTTTATTCTTGTTCCCCGTTTTTTTTTTTTTTTACAAAGAGAAAAATATCACTTGGCTGAAAATAATGAGGAAAATTTGGGGAAATGCTGAGATGAATAAGAGTAGCTTAAATAAAAATGCTTTTATAGCATTAACGAAACAAAACAAGTCTTGTAAAGTTTCCAAGGCAGAACTGTTTACCATATCAAGTGCTTGTGGGAACAGCAGTTTAAAATATAAAGGGATAAAGTAAATAGAAAATTACAAAAAGGAGTTTATGTAAAGGACCTACTTCTGGTTGTTTTGGTTTTTTTTCCCCCAAGTTATTGTAAATCAGAAGCCAAAGCACATTTCTAAGTCAAAGTCCAGGATGAGCATGAGCCTAAGTGAGGGGCCATGGAGGACTGGCTCTGGAATTCTACTTTAGCTCCAGAAAAGTCTCTTTGGGACAATTTCTTGTTTGTCATGACTGCTATAAGGTTTGTTTTACTCAAAATAGTTATTCATTATCTCTTTTTTCCCCATTTCACAAGATCTTCCAAGGATGGGAGCGTGTGTTTTACCATATGTATTTTACTATATACATAATGGTTTATCAACTTGCCAAGATAAATCCTCTGAGGCGCAAAAGATACAAGAGCTCTAAAAAGGTTTCATAAAAGTACCTCCTTTGAATTCCCTTCCTCCTGCTACTATAGTAGCAGTCGTTTTATCCACTCTGGTTGCATCTTAGTTTTTATAATTGGTTCTCCAACTTCCTCCATGCAAGTGCCCATGACATTCAAGGCATGTGACAGAAAGTGGGGTACTAGAGGGTTCCTGTCCTTCCCTTAAGTTCAAGAGATTTTCAGCATCTCAGTTTGTTTCACTGAAGAGATAAACAGTGGCATGGAAAGAAAGAAGATAAGACAAACTTTCTTCTCTATGTTCTTTCAAGAATTCGTAAATCTGGAAGTTGAAAGAACAGAGCCCTAGACCAAGTGACTGAAATCTATCAAGTATTTATTTTTCCCCCAGTGGACTCTGGGGGAAGAAAAGGGGATTTTTAAGCAGACACTGTATCAGATATTCCAGAGCAGGGCAATGTGGCTGAAGCCACAGGAGGCAGAGGATGGAGATGGATAAGGTGCGGTGGGCATGGAAGCTCTGAGGTGGGGTCCAGCAGGATTCTCCCTCTCCAGAGGGAGTGAGGGAGCTGAGCCCTGGGCAGCTGTGCAGCCAGAAACAAAGGGGTGGGGGGGGGGGGGGGGGGGCGAGGCAGGACCAGTTTCCATGGGCCGTGCTCACTCTTGCCTCCAACCCCTCTGGCCCATCCTCCAGGGACATGCTACAGGGCCATCTGGCCAATAGCACATTCTGGCAAATTGTCATCTTTCCATGGCTCCCGTGAAAGAATCAAGAAAGAAAGGTAAACTACTAATCTCATCACACGTTACTTCCTGAAAAGCCTTTCCTGGCCACCCAGTGTCTACCGGGCAAAACTCAAGGCATTTGAGGCTTCTTGTAATCTGGCTTCAGTCTACTCTTGCAGCCTTTTACAACTGGCTCGCAGGTTCTAACAAATCAAGCAATTGTCTTGATGGCATCACCCCCTTACACACGTCTACGCTTGCACACATCTGTGTTCTTGACCCGGAATGGCTCTCCCATCCCCAATTCTGTCACGATGACTTGCTCTGTGAATGCCCCCTCATCCTAAGACACTGTCCAAATATCACCTCCTCCAAGTTGCCTGCCTAGTCTTCCCCTAGCCCACCAGGTGGAATAGGGTGCTTTGACCTCTGTGCTCATACCTCATGCACACCTCGCTTGGAGCTCTCATCACAGAATGATCGAGTCCACGTCTTTCCCTGGGAACTCAAGATCTTCTCAAGGCCAGACGTCGCATCCTGTTCACCTCTCATCTTTCAGCCATCGGCAGTGTGTGGGACCATAGTAGGGACTCAATACATATTTATTAAATAATCTCTTGATTGGCACATTCAAATCGATTTAGCCAATGCTTTCTGGGTACTTACACATGGCAGACCGATACAAACCCCCAAGTGATAAAAGGAGGTAAGACACTGACTATGTTTCAGAAACTTTGAGTCTCATGGGAAAGAGAAAACAATTACAAAGCAAGATAAGATGTACACTGCTAAGATGGATAATAGATTCGGGAGTAGTACATGAGAGAAAATACTGAGAGATAAGCTGGCTGTGGTCGAGGTCTTAATCTAGGAAGGAGTGAGAACTAGAGCTGGCCAGGAGGCTTGGAGATGATTTAGCAGCCGACAGAGAGCCACTGACGAGCTTGGGATAGCAACGGCGTCTCGAAGCAAATGGTATTTTAGGAAGGACCACTTGACAGCAGCAGGATGAAATCACTGGAGCAGGGAGAAGGTGCCATATGAGGTCCCCTAAGCTTCCTGGCCTTGAATTACAAAACAAGACTTCTAGTTTATAACGTTACTTCAGTTCCTGCCATGAAAGGTGTTTACCTCATCAAGGGAAGGCAAAGAGTGCATGCTGCGTGAAGTTAAATGCTGGACAAACAAGAGCTGGTAGGTGGTGTATGCAGAAGATGATGCATGTCGTGATGGACAGGGCAATGCAGCTAAAAGCAGAAGGACTTGCAACGAGCTCGGGAAAAATACCATGGAATTCTCAAAGCCAGGAGAGTTCAGGGAGACCGCGGCACATCCAGACACACTCTGCAGCTAGGACTCATCTAGCGGTAATCTCCACAATACTTAACCAAATGAGGAAAACACAAAATTGTCAGCGTAACCTACATGAAAATGGGGGCATGCAGCCTCGGTATTCTTTAAGAGATCCCACAATTATATTTCCAAGTCTAGAGCTGCTGCAGAGTCAAGACCAGGGTCTGAAATGTCACCATGACAAGGTGTAACTGCTCGAGTCTGCAAGTGATTCAGAGCCTCTTTTAGACTCTGGAAGTGGAGGCCGTGGCTGAAATGTGGACTGGGATGCTGAAAATGAGGAATGATACGGTGCAGAGGAAAGTACAGTGTTAAATATTCAAAAGGAACAACCTTCCTTGCAGTTAATCTGGTATGAATTTCCCCTCGCCCCCTGTGGTAAGCGGAACGCTAATTCTCAGACGGACCCCTGACTTCGTGCCCTGGTGCTGCTCCAGCGATTATGTTACTTTGCAGGGCAAAAGGGATCTTGCCAGTGTCATTAAGGTTACTTACTAGGTGATCTGAAGAAAGGGAAATTATCCCGGTGGGCTTAATCACATGAGCCCTTTGACAGAGAAAGTTCTCCCATAGTAGCAAAGGGGAAAGTCAGAGAAATTTGCAGCATGAAAAGGATTTCAGCACCACCTCTGTTCTGAAGATGGACAAGGCTCTATGAGAAGGAATGTAGGTGGCCTCTAGGGGCAGAGAGGGACCCCCGGCTGATAGCCAGAGAGGAACAGGACCTCAGTCCTCCAACTGCAAGGGACTGAACTTTGCCAACAACTTGAATGACCCTGAAGTGGTTTCTTTTCCAAGTTTTCCACATGAGAATGCAGCTCAGCCAACACCTTGATTTCAAGCTTGTAAGCCCTAAGCAGAGGGCCCAGCCATGCCCACCAGAGCTTCTGACCTCTAAAACTGTGCAGTAATTAATGGGTGGTGTTTTAAGCCACAGAGTTTGCAGTAATTTATTAAAGCAGCAATAGAAAACTAGCAGGCCTTCCAAAAATTCTTATGAAATTGACACCTATACATTGATAGACATGAAGGTCTTGAAACTGAATACTGCAAATGCAATTTCATAAAGCAGGTAAATGGTACAGGCAATAAAAACCATGAAGTAAGGTAAAGAAAGAGCACTGAGGATAGCACATTTGGGACAGCCTCGCTGGAGGAAATGGGGCCCTATAGGCACCATCTCTGCCCTGCTGCTCAGAAAACCCATTCCTTTCCGTGGTCCAACTGAATATCTTATTCTCCGATAACACGGTCCCCAGCCAGTTAATCATTCACTCATCCAATATGCATCTGAGTGGCTACTTCGTACCAAGTGGTGGAGTGGACCACCACACCCACACGGGAGTGCAGGATCAGGGAACAGTCCTCGGCTACATGACAATCCATCACCTCCCCGACTGGGTAAAGAAAAAGGAGATCTGAGGTTACCAGCAAATAAAAAGGAGTCTTGGAGTCTCTGCCTCTGAAACAAATAATGCAATATATGTAAAGGAAAAAAAAAAAGAAGAAGAAGAAGATAGCAGGAGGGGAGGAATGAAGGGGGGGAAATCGGAGGGGTAGACGAACTATGAGAGATGATGGACTCTGAAAAACAAACTGAGGGTTCTAGAGGGGAGGGGGGTGGGAGGATGGGTTAGCCTGGTGATGGGTATTGAGGAGGGCACGTTCTGCATGGTGCACTGGGTGTTATGCACAAACAATGAATCATGGAACACTACATCT
Source organism: Phoca vitulina (assembly GCF_004348235.1). Taxonomy (NCBI): domain Eukaryota; kingdom Metazoa; phylum Chordata; class Mammalia; order Carnivora; family Phocidae; genus Phoca; species Phoca vitulina. The sequence goes on along the minus strand of NW_022589704.1, from coordinate 10,309,094 downwards.
AAAACTAATGATGTAATGTATGGGGATTCACATAACAATAAAAAAAGAAAAAATAAATAAATAAAAAAATATATATATATAAGTGAGGAGGCGCCTGGGTGGCTAGTAGGTTGAGCGTCTGCCTTCAGCTCAGGTCATGATCCCAGGGTCCTGGGATCAAGTCCCGCATCAGGCTCCCTGCTCAGCGGGGAGTCTGCTGCTCCCTGTCCCTCTGCCCCTCCCCCTGCTTGTGTTCTCTCTTTCTCTCTCTCTCTCTCTCAAATAAATAAAATCTTCTAATAAAATAAAATAAAAGTGAAAAGCATGATACCAGTACTTGATTCAGAACCATCTCTTTGGTGAAGCAGTCAAAATATGTGGATATTTTATTATCCCTTGGTGATTGTCTGAAATGATTCTGCTACGAGAAGATCTCTGGTCCAATGAAAGTGAACTTGACCCAGGGAAGCTATCAGGACCGAAAGGTTATCTGTTCAGAGCGAATGTGTTTATTTCAAGTACGATCTCTGCCTATGAAGCCCAGCAAGCAGTCTAAGGTAATTCAGGTTGCTATGACCCTCCATCAATGTGCGTGAACTCAGAAAATGCCAGCACCACATGGGACCTGCCGGGGACGGGGGGGGCGCAACCATCATGACAGCAAGATGTGAAAGCTTGGCTGAATATTGAAAAAGTAGCCAAGGCATTCCATGGCTGCCAGATTTTTACATTCTTCGTGTTACTGTAGCCCAGGCGGTGAAGTTCAGTAACCTACCACATGCTGCCTATATAATAGGAAACATTTACTTCAGTGACTGATTATAAACAGAAGGCTCTTGAAACAGCTCACTGCCGGTCAGATCCTTTAAATATTTACATTCTGCTGGCTGACACAGACCCACGCAAGCGCCAAACTAGATCGCCACACGACAAAGGTGTCTGGCTTCCCTGGTCATGCCACTGGCTATCTCGGGGATCAGAGGGTACAAGGTCAGACCTGAATACTTGTCTTCCTGCTACTGACAACTTCCTGCATTATTTGCTCTCGTTATTCTTTATTCCATGCCCACATGGCCATCTACTCTCTCAACATATCCATCTGGGGGCATTTTCACTTGTTCATCACGCCAATGAGTGGGGGGGAAAAAATCTTTCCTTTCTAACTGGTAATGGTGTTGACAATTCTCCATTTTGCCTCCAGGTTAACCTAAAATGATTGAGCTGGCAATAATGATTTGATTCAGCTGGTAGGTTTACGGCCCTATGAATCGGGACTGTCTCATCCCGGCCTGCCATGATAAATGATTTCTTTTCCTTGCTCCAAATATAATTATGTTCCTGATTAATAACAAATGTGGAAGAGACTCAGCCCCTGAAGCAAAGCTCAGGCAACCCATTCTCAACCACCAGCACATTTGTTTCATATCCGTTAAAAAAAAAAAAAAAAAAAAAGGATTCACCGAACTCAGAGCAGAGATGGCAAACTTTTCGAGAACAAAGAGCAAGATGGGGACCCGGTGGCCAACTCCGACATGACATGGCATGTTAGATGAAATGCAGAACATTAACTCTCGCTTCGCTTCAGACAAGCACACATTCACATTCTCTAGTGCATTAAAGCTGCATAATTCACAGCTAGAAAGCAGCTCATTTCTCTCTTCGAATATGGCCCAAGAAAAATATTGCTTTATTTTCCTTAGTAGTTCAAAGGAGATGGCTCATGCCAGTAGGAAATCAAGTCACTTCTTTTTAAAAAGATGTTTTCTTCTTCCACTTGTTTCTGGGCTCTGAATCTTTCTCCCTTTAAACAACTTCAGACAAAGCTCCCTAACAAGTAAAATTAAATTAAAAAATGTACCATGTTTTTCTGCCAATAAATCATGATAATTGCATCTATTTTAATGTGATTATTTTCCTGATACAGATAGCTTAAAAAAACAAGATAATAAGCCTACTGCATACACATCTCTCCCATCCTCACATTATATATCCTCATGAAAAACAAAGAGCAAGTATTGTCTTCATGCAAAAGGGGGAAACGATCACACGATTTTGATGTGACTTCCTCAGTCCTTCAGGAAGTTCATGCAAAGGTGTTATGGATTGATTCTAGATTTCTCTAACCTCCGTGAGAGCATGAGTCCTTATTTTTTTTAAAGATTTTTACTTATTTGAGAGAGAGAGTGAGAGAGAGAAAGAAAACAAGTCAGGGCGTGGGGGACAGGGAGAAGGAGAAGTAGACTCCCCACTGAGCAGGGAGCCCAACATGAGGCTCCATCCCAGGACCCCAGGATCATGACCTGAGCCAAAGGCAGACGCTTAACCCACTGACCCACCCAGGTGCTCTGAAAGCATGAGTCTTTAAGGCCAGGAAAGTGATTGCGTTCTCTCTTGCATTCCATGCCTTGTACTTTTGAGAGGTGTTCACTAAGGTGTGCGAGATTAGATTGAACAGCGTGCTGGCTGGCCAACCAATCATGGCACTCAGATTCTGAAACATTTTAGAAGCTTTAGGGTCATTTGACTGGCTGTGGTAAAAATGTCAGCCCAACAGTAGTTAGAAGATACCCATGAAGAAACATTGCTTAAAAACACGTATTTGTACATCTTGATAACACCCATAACCTGTGACATACATGGAAAAGCAAATTTCACCAGTCGGGCACACTCCTTTGTCTTTCAGTTAGTCAATTAGATACATGGCTCATCACACCACACGATTCATTTCAATTCCAGTGGATCTGTCTTATACAAAACCGTATTAATCCTTATGATAGTGTAAATCAGGCAAACTTGAAATTAGTGAGAGCATGAGGGGGCCTTCAACAGAGACCTGATTATAGCTTCTGAAAAATCAGTGTAGGGGAAAATTGTCTTTTATTTCAAAAATAGACAATTGCATTCAGATCAACAACATTAAAAGTAGGAGCCAATATTTTATAGACTATAATCCACATACTTTTTGAGCTGCTTATTTACATTTAAATTCAAACCTATTCAAAAATACAGCAGCCCAGGAAAAGCCAATATATTTTATTTTTAAAAGATAATTCATTTTGGATGAGTTCTTCTTTGCACTTTCTATAAGCTTAAGTTTGTACTATTTTTAAAGGTTTCATAAAAGTGCAACAGAGAGAATTTAAATGAAAAAATTGCTAATGCAGCAGAAACATACACTTCACCTCTGCAAAAAACTTAACTGAGGCCTTACTGAGTGAGACAAAAGTGTAGGTAATAAGTAAAAATGATATACTATCTAAAGAGGCCAATTAAAGACTCCTGGTGTGGGTAGCGAGACAGAGATAGTGATTTACACATAACATTTGAAAGGATTACTCTTCTAAACAGAAGTACCATCTTTCAGGGTTGTATGCTTCATATCTGCAGAGCATCTGCATGCACATAACATTCTTTTCATCCCAGCACCGTGACACATGCATGTACGAGTGGACTCATACACAGACACACACACACACACACACATGCACACCGAGAAGGAAGCCAATGATGACCATGCCATTTCTTTTTTTTAATTTAATTTTATTATGTTATGTTAGTCACCATACAGTACATCATTAGTTTTTGATGTAGTGTTCCATGATTCATTGTTTGCATATAACACCCAGTGCTCCATGCAGTACGTGCCCTCCTCCTCCCATCCCCCTCCCCTCTAAAACACTCAGTTTATGCTGTCAGAATGAATACTACATTTTAGCTTTTCAAATAACTAGAAGGATTAGCAGGTGAAGTCGAGAAGACAGCTGAAGTATTTGAGGTTTCACACTCTGAGACACACACATCACACTCAACGTTGATCAAATCCACTAGATGACTGCCTATCAGATTACATTAGGTGTTTTCCCCTCTGTGGGAACAGTGCAAGGTCATGATATGATTATCACACCAGATATCTGTTACCAAAAACAAAACAAAACAAAAACAAAAACAGAATCAACCATGATCTAGAGAATGGATGCATTCTTCATATCAGGTGCAGTGGAACCCTGCATAATTTGAAGTCACTGTTAAGGACATGATGCTAAATAAAAGAAACAAGGCATAAAAGAGTATTTGCTGTGAGATTCCATTTCCATGTAGTTCTAAACCAGCAAAACCCATCTACACTGTTAAAAATCAAGGTAGTGCCTACACTATCGGGAGGGAATGACTGGTAGTGACAGGAAGGGGCACGGAAGGACTCCTGCAAAGGTTGTAAGGTTCTATTTCTTGATGCCAGTGCTGGTTGCATGAGTGTGTTGGTTTTGTGGAAATCCATCGGGCTGGACACTTGTGATTGCTATGCTTTTCAGTATGAATGTCACCCATCAATAAAAATTTGCTCAAAAACACTCACCATTGAGTAACCAAGTCTGCTGTCTCTCAAGCTTCTCTTTCTCCTTAAAACACACAACACACAACACACACACACACACACACACACACACACAATCCATCTATATATTCTCTGAGCAAAAACTAAAGAGAGTGAATGCAAAAGGGCTTTGTCCTTTACACCCTGATTCTCAATTTGTCACGACCTGAAACATTTACAACGGAGATACAGTCAGAAGCCAAGTTTTCACTCCTTACTTAAATTTTTAAAAACCTCGTTAACAATAGCTGTGCGGCCACAGAAGACAGACTCTGGGAAGCTAGAAAAATTGCCATGGCCTCACAGCCAAGAAGACGATGAGGATTTGGATCTCAGATGTTTCTGACTCAAAGCTGTCTGCTTTATAGTATTTTTCTTGACAGCCCACTGGCAGCAGAGAGCCACGGTCAATGCCTGCACCAGCGTCCCACCCTGGGCACAAATCCCGGAGAAGAAGCTCCAGAGCGGGCCTCTCCATCCGTGAGGGCTCTGACCACGGCCAAGTGGAAAAACTAACCCCCCAGAGCAGAGCTGAGCTCCTCTCACTAACAGCTCCTTGCAGACAAATCTGGGAGCTTCTAAACAGCCTATCTTTTCTGCAGGTTACAAAGATTTTTTTTTTTAATTTTATTTATTTATTTGACACAGAGAGAGCGAGCACAAGTAGGCAGAACGGCAGGCAGAGGGAGAGGGAGAAGCAGACTCCCCGCTGAGCAGGGAGCCCGGTGCGGGGCTCGATCCCAGGACCCTGGGATCATGACCTGAGCCGAAGGCAGACGTTTAACCGAATGAGCCACCCAGGAGCGCCGGTTACAGAGATTCTTAATGGAATGGGTGAGTGTCTCTGAGAGCAAAGGGACCTGAGGCAGGTTGGCAAGGATTTCCTTTTTTTCTCTTGTTCGTGTCTTCATTTTGAAAACGTTTCTTGAGCAACTCTCATATGCCAGGCCCCGAGGGCACCGTGATGAAGGAGGCAACACGCTAAGCACCAGGGTATCTCCCAGCAATGGGGGGAGAGGAACATAAAGAAATAAGACAATGGGGTCCTCGTGATGAAACAAAGGTGTGGACAGAATACATCCTCCTAGTAGAAACAGGAGCCCCTGAACAATAAGAAGTAGTCTCTTCCATGGACTCCGAGAAACAAACTGAGGGTTTTAGAGGGGAGGGGTGTGGGGGGATGGGTTAGCCCGGTGATGGGTATTAAGGAGGGCACGTATTGCATGGACCACTGGGTGTTATACGAAAACAATGAATCATGGAACACTGCGTCAAAAACTAATGATGTAATGTATGGTGACTAACATAACATAATAAAATAAAATTAAAAAAAAAAAAAGAAATAGTCTCTTGTTCTCAACTTCCCATCAGTAGAGAGAGGAAGTTGGTACCACAGAAATGAACCTAAATACATAGTGTCAGTGCCCAAATACATAAGAATTTTATTGTAGTTTTTCAAAATCACACCAAGCCCTTCACTCCAGTTGCATCCTATTGTCACAAACTACAAAAGAAAAAAATCGAGGGCAACAAATATGCTGGAGCCCCGTGCGTCCACCCTCTGGAGTAATTGCCAAAAGCTGGGTCACTATTTCCCGCGAACACTGCCTGAGATCGTTTCCTTGTCTTTGTAGGAATTCATCTTTGCCCACGTCCTCTCCTGTTTATCTTTACAAACTATGCCTAGCTTATAATATTAGAGGCCCCAGAATACATCCTTTTGCCTTTACAATCAAAGTATTGTCGGCGATGGTGATTTGCAGGCTTTTCTCAGGAGATTCTGCATCTTGACTCTCGAAAGTCTGTTTGATAGCTCAATTCTAACTTCAAATTGGCATATCATAGTAAAGGGAGCTTTGATTTTCATACTATAAGATATTCAGAAGTAAAACAAAGGAAGGGGAGTGAGAAGAGATTTCATAGCTGTTCTTTTTTTTATTCCATCAGTAGCCATTGCTGGCCATCCATGACTCCCTCTTGCCGCTTGCCTTCAGCTATAACTTGACTGATACCAGCACAGCTTTGCAAATTTAATAATGGCTGAAAGCACTGGCCTATTTATGAACTTTGAAAGGCACTGGTTAAAATGCATTTTGGTATCTCCCGTCCCGCAGAATTGTGTTTAGTCCTCAATCGTGCAAGCCCTGTGGGTTTAGTCTCTACTAAGATTTTAGCTGTGTCAACTTTGAATAGACTGGACTCCTTTAGAAAGAAAAGGTAATAATCAAGCCATTGGAATAACCTTCATCCTTAGACTCTGGCGTTTTCCCTCGAGTAAGCAATTCTTATCGTCACGCTAATTAAGTAAAAACATAAAGGCTTTCCCATTGCTTTTCACAAGGGAACACTTCTCACAGATTTTATTTTATGAAATCTGTAAAATGCTAGGAGGCATATTAATTAATAGCTAAACATACATGGAATACATAATTACCAAACATGATACCCTTAATACTTGAAAATACTAAAGAGCCAATTTTCAGTAATTTGTCTAGGAAAAGAGCTTTTATTTCTAAAGAAAGGCGATATAGATTTGAGACTGCAGTGGTGAATTCAGTTTTGCTGGCTGGAAAATGCCAGTTATCAGTAACTAACAGGTATATTTCTCTGTGGATTGCAGTAAAGCACACCACCGTGGATAAATGGGGGCACAGGGTTGAAAAAAGAGAAATAAATGAGAGAGAGGGAGACTGAAATTGAGACTGATTGTGGCCTGTGGTTCTCTAAGTTAACTAAAAGACCCACTGGGTCAAAACGGTTTTGCGGCCCAAATATGTAACATACGTGAGCAGTTCCCACTGCTATTTCCTGGTCAAATGTTATTATTTAATTCATCCCAGTTAAATCTGATCTCAACTGTAATTACCGTGCAAAGCTCAAACTCAATCCAGACCCTTCAGCTGAAACCTCCCTAAAATAAAGACAATGACCCCAAACAATTTTCTCACATGGTCCTTAGTCAGAACACCTGAATGTTACCCTCCTAGTACTGAATTCCTTGTTGTTATTTTAGGTCTAATCAAATAAGTGAATCAACCTAGAAATGAAATGATGAGATCTATAATAAACATTCGAGTAAGACAAACCGGAATCTGTAGAATATCAGACGAATTCATTTTCACTGACTTTTATTGAATATTTGCAAGCATACGAGGCACTGAGGCAGGCGCTGATGAGGATGATGTCCTACCGCTCGCTACCCTCTCATGACACATGGAAGGGAGGCGGAGATCCTTGTCCTGCTGCTTTGGCTAGGTCTCGTTGCCAGGTCACGAGAAGCAGGTGGTTGTCAAGGGGCAGCCGTGACAATGCCAGGGGCTTGTAGCTTTCAGCGTCCTGATCCCAGCTCGGAGAGTTCCTGAACTCAGTAGTACAAGTGGCCCGCTGAGTCCTACTCCTCCAGCCCTTTCAGCAGTTTGTACTGGTATGAAATCCCTGCTTGAAATACTTGGTGCTTTTTCTACAATGAATCCCAACTGATGCACAAGGGTCCTACTGCAGTGAACTAGGGTTGAGAGGGAAGCCAGGCAAGAAACGAGAGAAGAGTTGGTGATGAGCTGTCATGATTCATTCACTCATGCAGGCATTCCTTCCATGATTCATCCACGCAGACACCTGCTGAGTCTGAACTACGTGCCTGGCACTGTGTCACTGCTCAACAGCTTTGACCTTTTGAGGAACCAGGGTGATGATGGTCGAAAAAGAGAAAGGGGAGGGAGCATCCACAGTATGGAGAGTAAACCCTCTGTTGTAGGCATGGTTTGAAAGCCCTGGTAACTAGCTGGTGTGCCTCCATCTCTGGATCTTTTATTCTTCTGTTATCTACTACAGTTTCTCTTGTGTTCACTTAAAGCCTCGTGTAGGACTTTGCAAAGAGCTATTTGTCTTCTACAATGAGTATCTATAAATAATTATGTATATACTACATATCTTAAAATACAAAAACAAGCCTACTCCCATTTAGACACAATTAACGTGATATTATTTCCCATTAGGGTTAAGATCTATTCTTTTATTCTAGAAAATTAGAGTTAAGTCATTCTCTGAAAACATGTGCACTAAAATCCACATAAATGATTACGAGCATAAGGGGCATGCAATTCCCTTTAAAAACAGCAATGTGTTTAGGCTGACATGAATAAGTAAAAGAGAATCTATTCAAAGTAAGAATCATAAAAACTCCCTCTGGTAAAAAAGCTGATGAGTTACTGAATGTCCAGGAAATATCAACAAACTCTACGAAATTTATCCGACAGTAAACATCAATCAGCCTTAAACATGAGCCTTGATATTCACAGTGAGTGGCAATGGTAACACTTCGGCTGGAGTCCATTTGGGTTTTCCATTGGAACTTGTAACAAGTGTCTGCTGCCCAGATGAAGCTTATCCTGCTGACTTGTTCTGTCCTTCATGAACCTGTTACTCCCGATACAAACAAACACTGAAAAGGCATAATGCCTCACTGCACATGTGAGTATCTCGTTGCCAGGTCATGAGAAGTGCCACTAAATAGTAGCTATCCTTGAAAGCCCCATGCACATCCAACCTCTTCTTGAAGCCCCGGCCAACCGTCTAGGGCAACACCGATCTCTTGTCATTATCCATGCTTACTGCATTCCTAGACAGATCCAACGAGTTTACTGACAAGTTATTTTCTACTTGCATAAAGGATGGGTTTACAGTCCATGTTTTAATATTTAACCTTTTATTTACTGCCTAGTCACCTAAGGGTCTCTACTATAAGCTGATGGTACAAGGATGAAAAGACATAGTACCATGACTTAAGAAGTGTACCGTCTAGTAAAGGGAGTCAGACAGCCCAGCACAGAGAGAAGCTGCACAAAACAAATGAAAAACAAGAATGAGAGAGGCTTAGGCTATTCAACAAAGTCCCCAACCCTCATGTGTTCATCCTGCAAAAGAGAAAACAAAGGGAAATCGGCAATGGGGTGAAACGAGTTAAAGGGAAAAGAGAGCAGCACCCCTGGTTCAGATGACCTTCCTTGAGGAGTCCCATGTGCCCTCTCTCTCCAGTTGCCGAGGAACAGGTGCCATGGGCCAAGCTGAGAGACAGTGCATCCAAATTCTCACTCAACTAAACTATCAGGAGCCACTTGCAATGGGTAAGACTGATGCGTGCTGTCAGTGAAGTAACAGTTCAACCTTTTCTCTCTCCTGCCAGGGCTGACTGGGAGCTCCTGAAGTCACACGTACCTTTACCCTCTGTATTTGGAGCTATTATGGGTCCCCACAGTGCTTTTGGAGATGCCTGGAAAACCAAATCACTTAGGCTCATGCCTAAACATGTCCTTGGGTAAGTAACAATCACATACACAGCTCATGACACCATTTCATTTCTTTTTTTAAATTTATTTTTATTTTTTTTAAGCTTTTATTTATTTGACAGAGAGACACAGCGAGAGCAGGAACACAAGCAGGGTGAGTGGGAGAGGGAGAAGCAGGCTTCCTGCCGAGAGGGAGCCCAATATGGGGCTCAATCCCAGGACTCTGGGACCATGACCTGAGCTGAAGGCAGATGCTTAATGACTGAGCCACCCAGGTGCTCCCATTTCATTTCTTAGTAACAGCTCTTTGTCTACACAGCTTGCTGAAACCTCTTCTTCCTTAACCAAACTCTGGGTAAGAACAGTCTACAAATCCCATTTAAATCGCCTCACCGTTTTTTCCCTCTTTTATAACCTAGCTTTTGCTCCAATTACAGTGCTCAACTCCATTGAAATGTTTTCTATCAATGGTAAAGCGATGCCCAAGTAACACCCTGTAGGTCCTCTCCCCATTATCACACCCCTTCTCTTGGTTTGTGATATTCTCTCTCCCCTGGTTCTCCTTTCGAAATACTGTTTCTTCCTCTGCTTTTTCGGCCTTTTTTTTTTTTTCTCCTTCCCTCATGTATCAGTCCATTTTGCTGTGTGACGAAAATGTCAGAAGCTCCAATGAGCTGCGACAGGAAATACGTAATTCTCGTGCATCTGCTCATTGAGGTTCAGCTGGGGATCCGTGAATCTCAGTGGAGCCTGTTCATGTATCTGGTGCATTGGCTGGGGTCTGTGCTCTAGGCTGGGCTAGACTCGGGCACCTAAGCTGGGCAGATTTTGTCTTGTTTCTCTTCCTGCTCATGAGACCAGGGGCTAGTTCAATCCTGTCCTTCTCTTGGAGATTGCAGCAGTGTGTGTGGGCAAGGGGAAACATGCACATCCTCATACGCTGAGCAGCTGAAATGGCAACCATCAACCCCACCTCACAGGGTTGGCCTAAGCAAGTCACACAGAGGAGCTGGAGTCAGAGGGTGGGATAGTAGACTGTCTCTTTTGTGAGAGAAACTGTAAAGTGACATGGTAGAGGGCAGGGACATAGGAAGGGAAGAAGAATCAGAGATCAAGGCTATTAGTGCAATCTACCCACTTTCCTCCCCAATAATTTATATGTGTGTATGTGTATATTTATGTATATGTGTATGTACATGCCCACATACACAAACACACCCATGGATACATATACATATGCATACATACACCTGCCCAAACACACACACACACCCCCAACACACACACACAGCAGTAGATCTCAACCCAGATCTTAGCCCTTTTACTTGCCATGACATGACGTCAGTAGTGGTGGTAGGAGCTGCTACTAGAATCCAACGTGTTTTATTTCCCCATTAGGAGACTATTTAGGATGCTAATAAATATCCTACAATCACAGGACAGCCTTCCCAACAAAGAATGTTCCGGGCCAGAATGTCCCTAGTGCCACAGTTGAGAAACCCTGAAACGTGTACATACGCAAACTCACATACACAAAGAAAGACAGAGTGAGAGAGACTGTCTCAAGTCTTGCAGTGAAGCTACTGCTTCAGCCATTATGATCACTGGTCTGGGAATGGTCCCTAAATCCACATCTCTCAGAGCTGAGTCAGCTGCCCTCTGTCTGAGCCCATATAATGGCTCCTCAAGTCTATCAGGAAAACTGACTCCAGCCAAATTTGTCTCCAAACCCTTCTGGGATCCTGGTCTTTCTGCTCCTCTGAGGGGCGCCTGGGTGGCTCAGTCGTTAAGTGTCTGCCTTCGGCTCAGGTCGTGATCCCAGGGTCCTGGGATCGAGCCCCGCATCGGGCTCCCTGCTCGGCGGGAAGCCTGCTTCTCCCTCTCCCACTCCCCCCGCTTGTGTTCCCTCTCTCGCTGTATCTCTCTCTGTCAAATAAATAAATAAAAAAAAATCTTTCTGCTCCTCTGAGTGGCACCATGTCTGTCCCAGTCACCTCAGCATGACATAAGAAAAGCGCATGGGTTTGGAGTCAGTGGGTCCTAGATGCAGCCCAGTTTCTGTCAGGTACCAACCATATGTCTATTAGCCCAGCACTCAGCCTCTCGCAGCCCCAGACACCTCACCTGTAACATTACCTTTCACAAGGTTGACAAAAACATTGAATTAATTGAAATGTGTGAAATTCAGTAAATATTAGTTTCTTCCCAGAGATCAAACCTTGGGCATATCCTTGGTTGAGTTAATTACCAAGCTGGAAAAAAATCAAGAGCTCTCATTCTTAAAGTCTTATCTTTACACACACAGCCATTCTGGGCATTCACTACCTCTTGCAAGAACCACTTGTTTTGCTAATCATGTAGGGTTATTTGTACCTGCTTCATAAGATTGTTGTGAGTATAAAATAAAATGATAGAAGAGCAAAGAGCCCATATTCCATATAGAGTAAACACTGAATAAATGTGAACTGCTGTTATGTTTTATTTACATTACTCTTATTTGTTGGTATTAGGGAAGAAGAGTCACCTACAAAGATACTTCTTTTGTTTGTTTTGTTTTGTTTGGAGGCTCTATGCCCATTGTGGGCCTTAAACTCATGACCCCAAGATCAAGAGTCACATGCTCTACCAACTGAGCCAGCCAGGTGCCCCTAAATTTACTTCTTGTTCAACCTTTTTCAAGTGCTACTATCTTTTGAAGATGACTTTAAACTGATAAGAACAGAAGATGATTTTAGTCAGGTCACCATTTTAAACAGATCAGGTGCTACGTTACACACATGATGTTACACATATTATGTGATCAAATCCCCAGGGCAATCTGATGATAGCATCCTATAGGTGAAGTCAATAATGATTAAGTGATTAAGTAACAAGCCAAAGCCACATAACTAGTGAGTCACAGAGTTATGATTCTCTTCCCTTTCCCACTTCAAAGGACAGGGAAGCTATGTTTCCTGTGTCCTTCCCTAACCCCTGAACCATACAAACACAGGGAGACCCTGGTTTCTTCTCTTAGAGACACAACAATAGAAAACATAAAGATTAAGGTACTAAGATTTGGTATATTACCTCTACCTTTAGTTTTTGCATCTCAAGGCCAGGGGGAGAGAAAAATGCTTGACACAGAGAGAGAGAGCTTTCAATTCTGTGATGGTAGAATGTGAAGCATCACTAGGAGTCACATGTTGTGGTAGATAAGCCCCCCTCAACTTACAATATTCAGGGGAAATTGACCTTTTTTGTATTTTGGGACAAAGGCTACATGTCTCCATTTTCTTATTCCACGAATTTGGAGTCATTTCTAATTAATGAATTACTTTTAAACTGCTTTCTCTGCATGTTCCTTCAGAAGTCCAATTACAATTCCATTATTGGGGGGAGTGAATTAGAAAGCGAAGAGATGCTTGCATAAAATTAACATATCAATGGATGTCTTTGCATTGATAAGCAAATTTATTTTAATATCAGAAACTGTTCATACAAAGATGCTCATTATAGACATCAGAATCTGTCAGTACGTCACATACTGCATCCCCAGGCCACACCCAACACTTGCCCAACTCCAAACAGACTCCTCAGTCCTTCACTGGAGGCTACAGAATGAAAAATGTTTCTTCGGGATACAGACTCATAAAAAGTTTTTGATTTATAGCCTGAAAGTTACCACTCACCCCTATATGTGTGATTATTATGGGATTTTCTTTTTATCTATTTGGTTCTACTTTGTTTGATTTCCCAGTGTTGAGGTTGAAAAGAATAAGACATCTTTGCATCAGTTCAGTGTGAGAGAAAGCAAATTATAAGAGCTTCATCTCATATATGACTTTTAATACATCAGAAATCTATAAGCATGTCAACTGGTGCTGGAGAATATTCATATAAGTTACACAGAAATGTCTAAAAGCAAAGTCTATCATTTTGTCAATAAGCAAAACTGTTTGTCTATAAGCCATGTTTGTATTAGAATTACTCTTACAATTTTAAGACATTCATTTAGAGGCCGGATCTAGGAAAATATCATGCTTTTCCTTTACTTTAGAAAAACTATGATGAATTTGAATTAAGAAAGGAAATCACAATGCCAGCAATTGCTAACATATTCCTTTATATTCTCTTTTTATGGATTAAGGAGCGTGGCACTTTTTGGACAGTGTCAGCATTAGTCTAAATAATTTGTTTTGGAGGCACTATCCCTGTTAAATGGAGTGAAGATAATTTGTAATCTTCACTCAAAAGACTCTTTACTCAGCAATTTTCCCTTAACATATCAATAAAGACAACCCCACTTCACCCACTTAAGGTCCCTGCCATGGGGTAATTTTACTAAAAGTCGACCACATGACATAAAGAAGACAGCACTACGATAACACATCTGACTCATGATGGCATTATAGTTCTTGACTTCAGCTTTTAGAATTCTTATCTTTCCCACCTAGTGGTTAAGCTGGAAGATAATGATGTGAGGCTGTCTAAAGAGGATCAGATGGGTAATATCAAAAGCGCCAGAGTCCTAAGTGCTCAAAGCTTTCAGAAATTGAAGTCTGGGTTATATCTCCACGGGAGGAAAACACCATGCATATGTTTGGTCAGAAAAGAAAATAATTTCAGAACCGTGTCTCTTAACCCCTCACTAAGGATCCCTGTAATGTGCCCTTAGACTAATAACCCCACAATTGAATCTCAAGAAGAGGGTCTTACTTACAAGAAGGCATTCAGATGTGTCATGAAAAATAAACAAGTCAAGAGTGGAGAGCAAAGTAAGAACATATGAAACACACCATAAATCTCCAGCACTGGGAACTCAGCTGTGAAAATAGCTTGTTAAAATCACCCTATGTTTGATTAAAAAATAAAACATTTCTACAAAAACAGCCACGTTTGAAGTCCACCACTGCTACAAGATAAAATGAAGCCTTTAAGGAACTTTCGAGATAGAAGTACATGAAGTGTTTGTGAAAACAAAGTTCTGTTGACCGTGTGTGTGAAATCTCACTTTACGTGGGTACACAAGTGCCTTACTGAGAACCTCAAGTTGAGGAAGTTTAATTTGGTGGGAGAACACCATGGAAGGAACAAATGAGCCCCCCTCCCCGTCTTATACTTTGCCCAGTGTTCTCCATCACAATGGGAATACTAAGCTTTGAATTCATTGAAGAAAGTCAGACTAGATAGAAATCAGGTTCTAGAACATTCTGACTGAAACCTGAACATATTAACTTGAGACATCATTGCTAACATAGCCATCTCAAGTCACTAAGTTTCTTTCTTTCCCAGTTACTTCCAACTAAAGCATGAGAATCCGATATTATTGGAACCCTGCAGCTATCCTGCCGAAAATAATTCATTTAGTTGACAATATCAAATACCATTCTTTGGAAAAACAGAATGGTGTCTTAAAGAGGGAAGCACCATAAGGAGTGGTTTCCAACTAATCGTTATAAGTACTTAGATAACATCAAGTCATTCTGTAGAGGCGTGTTCTAATCACCATTTTCCCCCAGAAGTAACTTTTATAAATGCTTCTTTCTTTTCTTAACCTAACAAGTCTAAGGCTTTCCTCTTTATCCTTACTGAAGAGTTAATGAATGGGTCTTGCACTGAAACCATAATGGTCTGATTCTACTGAAAATAGAAGCAATGGGAAGTCCTCAGAAGAACTATTTTCAATAAGCAAAAACACTGCTGCAAGTTACACGGAACATAAGATTTATCTGGATCATTCTGAAATGAGAGCCAGGAATTCTGTGAGGTCAAGCTCTTGTTCTATGCCAGGATTTCTTGGGTTTCTTACCACAGGCATGAGCTTTGGGTCCAACAAGTCTTGCTCAGGGCAAAACCATCTTCGGGGGCCCACTGAAGCATAAGCCTGTATTGTATGATATCCAAAGAGGGCTCCTGTTGGGGGCCAAGACTTGTATCAGTCTCAGAGGCCAACAGCAATAGCAATAGCTGTGTTCTGTGCAAAACATGAGAATTCTGGCCTGTTTCCTCATTTGAGAGAGATAGACAAGTATTCCTTCTAAATTTGTTTCACCAACCACTGCCTCTGTAAAAAGCAAAAGATAAAAGGAAGAGAAAGGGATATCATGTTTAAGCAAATTTGGAAAACGTTGTCAAGGGGGACCATTTTTTTATGACAGGACTTTCAGGGCCTTTAAACAAAGTTTATTTGTCCAATGTACTCATACCTAAACCACATTAAAACATTAAGTAGTTTCCACTTGTTAAAGTTGTAAGTACCCCACTATGTGCCCCCGATTTTCTACTCCCAGAAGAAATGTCTTCCTTTTGGTTAGAACATATAGAGAATGTTCCTTCCTGAAGTTGGTGGAGAAGAAATCAGGATAATAATATATCCCACATAATATTTAATATGCAAGGATGAAGTTCCTATCTCCAGTCTACAGCCCACCTTGATCTCAGAATTCTTCCCCTTTCTGAGATCAGGTTCACTCGACCTTTCCAAAGCTCTACCTCTCATTCAGTCTTTCCAGTGATGTGCACCACAGGTTTTCCTATTCAAAGCGAGTTAGGAGTTAATAGACTATTTTCTTTGGCAGCCTGGGGCAATTTGCTCTCACCGTGTTCATGCTTTTTTCCAGTTTTCTTTATTCCTTTTTCTGGCTCATTCTCCACCATCATTTTTTGACTTTCTGCTCCACTGCATTTCTCTGATGCTAAAGCGATGCTGAGGACTTTCTTTCCCTCTGCCAGAGCAAACAGCCAGAGGACCAGGTCCTGCCTGGTGCACTGTGGCCACACTAGCGAAGTTGGCCGACGCCTGGGAACTTTCAGGAACCAGAACTATTTCTCAACAATGTTTGCATCATTCAACCACGGACATAGTTTAAAAGATCAATCTCCTTCCCACCCCACCCACTCCCCAAATCTTGCACTATAGAATCAGTAAGTCAGAAACCAGTTGAAAAATTCTTAGAATATGGGTCTACAAGAGAGGAAAAAAACTAATTTTAATTCAAAGAGAAGTCAAGGACTAGGTTGGGTAGCGGGGCAGAAACACAGAACTGACTCCTACTTTACTCTCTACTTTCCACATACGAAGCAGCAGATGTGGGTTTTATTAATCACTTCACATGGGCAGATTTGCACCCACTGGCTTTGACACAGACCATTTTGAGGCAGGAAATTCAATATCAGAAGGCAGGCACCAATAGCTTAACTTATTGCAGGATTCCAAGAATGTTGAACTAAACATGTATAAAAAAAGATACATAAGAAATTCAGAGAAGCGAGGGGCGCCTGGGTGGCCCCATTGGTTAAGCATCCAACTCTTGATTTCAGCTCAGGTCATGGTTTCAGGGTCATGAGATTGAGCTCCGTGTCGGGCTCCCAACTCAGCCAGGGGTCTGCTTGAGATTCTCTCTCTCCTTCTCCCTCTCCCTCTGCTCCTCCCTCCGTTTGTGTATGTGCATGTGCTCTCTCTCTCTCTCTCTCAAGTACATAAATAAATAGATCTTTAAAAAAAAAAAAAGAAATTCAGAGAAGTGGGAGACTGCACTTAGTTAGAAATTTGGAGTAAGCACATTAAGGTAATTATAAATCCCATTTTAGAACGACATCCTGATTAAACATGACTATCCAACTGTGAGTTAAAACTCATCCTGAGAGAGGTGTCTGGGTGGCTCAGTCAGTTAAGCATCTGCCTTTGGCTCAGGTCATGATCTCAGGGTCCTGGGATCGAGTCCTGCATCGGGCTCCCTGCTAAGCAGGGAGCCTGCTTCTCTCTCTCCCTCTGCCCCTCCCCTACTCATGCTCTCTCTCTTTCTCAAATAAATAAAATCTTTAAAAAAAATTCATCCCAAGAGGAGATGACACTGAGGGGCACACCATTCCACCAGAGCTTGAAATTTGGGGTTCCTTTCTAGAAGACCTGTCTCTTAATCAAGAAATCCTTTCATTGCCTAAAAGGATGAAATTGAAAGTATAAAATGATTGGGGGAAAGACTTCATTGGTCTCCTTCACATTTAAAAGTGTATAATCATCCCTTCTGTTCTTCATAGAAGTTTATCTTCCTATATTATAAATCTAGAACATCACACCCTGATATTTATTTTAGTCTCCAAACTCCATTTCAGCTGAATTGTGATAGTCTACAATAAGGTCTTATATGCTAACAGTTTCATGAAATGCTTACATGTGCTAGTTTACAATTTGAAATATGTTCTTTTAATCACATCAAACAACATTTTGAGTAAAGGGAATTAGAAGACCACAAAGGAAATGATGACTCCTTAATAATCCAGTACATTGTTTTTCAGAAGATAAAAACTAGGCTTCTCGCTTACATACAACAGTGCCACTCAAGTGGAAAAAAAAAAAAAAAAAAAAAAAATATATATATATATATATATATATATATATAGCTTCCTTCTTGCTTCTGGCACAGGCAACAATTTTATAGTATTTACAGACATACAGACACACACCAGATTTCCCCCTTTTCCACTAACATCTATAGAATTTAGAGAAATCACTGTCTATGGCTACTCATAAAGAGGTAAATCTATGATCCTCTGACTCTCTGAGATGGTTTAGTCCTCTAAAAGCCCTGGTGCTCATATAAAGTCTACTCCAAGCCTGCTGTGGTGATGGACAACTATTAAAATCAGATGCAGAGTTGGGGCCTCTCGACGAGGGATGATCAGCAGCAAAAGGTTCTAAGTCAGAAGTTCTTCCCTGCACCTACTGACTCCTTGGCAAGCCAGATGCTCAGTAAAATCCGACATCACAGAACAAGATCTGGAGCTACACAGACAAGCAGACCCACTGCACCAGCTCAGGTGTATGCAGAAACTGAGCTACACAGAACAGAGCCATGCCCTGGGTGATCAATGACAATAATTCAGTAAGTACTAGCAGCTAGTATATTAGCTCTAACTATGGCCCAAATGCTGGGCACAGTGTTTGCAGGCATTATTTTATTTAAAACTACCATGACTCTATGAGGGCAATCCTATTATCATGTCTATTTTATAGTTCAAGGAACAGAGGCACAGAGAAGCTAGAGTTTGCCCAAAGTCACAAAGACAGTAATTTATGAAGGCGAGAAATCCCAGACCCTCTAATGTGAGAGACTGTGTTCTCTATCACCTGCTTCAAACGCTCCCTCTTAGTCTCAGCTCAAACTGGTGCTCTAAGACTGTGAGCAGGGTGGGTTGCAGAGCCTGTGGGAGGCAGAATAACCAACCATCTCCCAAAGATGTCCACACCTCACCCTCCGGAAACTTTACTTCCATTGGTCAACTCCTTTCTATCATGTAATGTAACAGATTCGCAGGTTCTGGATTCATAGGCTGCTAATCAATCAACCTTAAAATAGGAAGATTACCCTGCATTATTCACGGGGGACCGAGGTGATCATCAGGGCCCTTGCAGGTAGACAAGGAGGGCAGAAGACGGAGTGAGTGTCAGAGTGGCGCCCAGTGAGAGACTTGGTCGGCCATGGCTGGCTCTGAAGGCAGAGGAAGGGGACACACACCGAGGGATGCAGGCTGCCTCAAGAAGCCAGAAGAGACAAAGAACCCATTTCTTTGTCTCCTCCCCACATCCTCCAGAAGGAACACAGCCATGCTGACACCTTGATTTTAGGTCAGTGAGGACCATTCCAGACCTCTGACCTACAGGACTGAACTATAATAAATGGGTCATTTTATGTCATCAACTTTGTGGCAATTTGTTATAACGGCAATGGGAAAACTAGCGCCAAGCCAGAGACTCGGTAATTAGGGTCTTGAAGCAAGAAGATGACAGGAGAATGACACAGGCCTACAGGTAAGGAGGAGGGTAAGATGGAGCAGAGACGATTCCTGCCCAAACTAGTTCAAAGTTTGTTCCTGTTCCTCAGGGAAGAGAAACCAAAGACGGATGTGAGGAGCGACTCTGCATTGTTTCTGGTGCCGACTATAATTAGGCAGGGAGATGTCTGTGTTCCCTCACGGACTGCAGGCTCAGTCATGCTCATCAAGTATCTCTGCCATCTCAACAGAATCCACAGGAAAAGAACCCTCTAGGTATTGTTATATATAGCGTCTGCCCTGGGAGGCCTCCACCTGACAGTTAGAGTCAAAACTGTGGTGCAGAGTGGGCAAAACCAGGCCCAGAGCATTCTGGAAGGATTCAGGCCAGCAAAACTGATTTCAACTTGCCATGCTGCATGTAACACAGGACAGTTTCTACACCGCCTTCCACAAAGGACCGCAGAAAATGCCATCTCTCAGGAACTGGAGCCTCAGAGTTCCTCACAGTTTTAGTCAAGATTTTATCCAATCTCTCAGAACCAAGGACCCGGATGAAGAGGGGATACCCTAGTGTTCACACTTCAGAGCTGACAGGCAGGTAGAATAAAGTCTGTTCATCAGACATCAAATGTCAACAGAGCATAACCTCTTTAGGGCTAAGATTTCTCACTTTAACCATAAAATGATGCAGTGGTACATGTTCCAGAGATGATGGATTTCTATTTTTAAAACCATGCTAGGTGTGGGAGAGACTTCCTGTGCCTACTGACATCAGGGTCCCCTCTTGGACCTATGTACTCTGCTAGATGACGGCTGCCAGCCCCCTGCAGCAAGGTGGGGTCGTGGGACTGGCACTTCTGATGGGCTGAGGGCAGAGCTAATGTAGGCCGCCTTTAGGAAGAGGCATAGGGTCCATACTCTTTCTCTCTTCGTCAGCTAGATGCAGAGGATCCGGGTCCCCAGGTCTGGAGTGACCAGATGGTCAGAGCTGAGACCCTGGACCCTGGAGAAGAACAAATCGGACTTTGCTGGGTGCAAGAAATAAAGACTCACTGTGTTTAGCTACTGGGATTTCAAGGCCACCAGTTACAGAAATGGCCTGGACGAATATGCTGGATTTTACAAATCAAGAACTTGTCCAAGTTTGATGATTCAGCAGTTGTGGAAACCACCACCTGCCTTGGATCATCAAAGAAGCAGGATGCTCTCCTGTGTCAGACTGGTATTTCTTATTAGTAAGGAAACTCTACCTTAACTGGTTTACTGACCTTCTGTACAGACTCTTGAGTTCCCAGAGGCAGCTCTCTACTTTGCCCTGCCTTCCTCCTCTGAGGCAACACTAGCAAATGAGCGGGACTCAATGAATGATGAGTGAATGAATGAATCTGCACCTCCTGCCAGTCACTTGGTGACTTGGTTCAGCCTTCTTACAGACATTGGTTCAACCGAACAGCCTCTGAATGGTCCCCGCACCAGCTGCTGTGGGACAACTACTAATTAGCCTGACAAAGCAACACTGTAAATGTAAATGTTTTCAAGAAATGTTTAATGTGAGCAGCCTGTGCAACAATACAACTAAAAATAGACTAAGAATTGACTTCCTGGCAGAGAATGTAGGGGGTTGTGAAGCTGTGATTAGCCAGCTATATGTTTTACCTTATTTTTAAAAATGCATTAGACTCAAATTCGTCTGAATACATATGGCAATTATTGACTGTGTCACTCATTAGGAATTAATTATACACTATCTTATAGCATCTCCCCTGTTGCTTTGAACCCACAGTAAACTGTTAATTATAACAGTGAGCTTCCAACTTACATAAACCCGATACAGGAGGTGCTCACTTGGAAATGCCCTGCTGAGATTCTCAGGGTCTCATCTTGTTCTATCACTTCCTGGATGTGGAACCTTCGAGAAGTGACTTACTCTCCGAGTTGACCCATCAAATGGGCATTATATTAGTGCTGTCACTCATAGGGATGGGATTGCCCACATGAAGCATTTCTTAGCCAGGGAGGTCATCCACAAATGCTGACTGTCCATATTACAGTTACATGGTTTGGGGCAGATCCCCACCTCTCTGGGCCTGAACTGCTTCACCTAGAAAAACAGGCACAGACACAAATACCTGACGTCACAGAACCAAGGGTACCGCTCTGACAAAGTACCCGAACAGTAAACAGAATTTGTGCCAAGCCAAACAGTTGACCACCACGCACACCCCCTGAGATGGTTATATCCTGGGTGCATTTGTAAAATAAAGGGTTTTTTTTTTGTTTTTTTGTTTTTTGGCCAATGGACTTTTGAAACATCTTTGTGCATGAAAGCCCACAATGTTGCAATGTGTTACTGCTTAATTTATCTCCGTTTGAGAATCACAGGAAAGAATTTCCATAAACCACTTCCTCTAGCCTGGACTCCTATCTGATCATCTGATCCGGGGCCCAGGTGGAGGGGCAGCCTCCCGCCCTCCCCAGGGCAGAGTCAACCAGCAAGGGAGGGTTCCTTCCAGCTGCAGGCCAGTAAAAGCTGAATAACCAATTCAGCCACGCTACACCCAACCTCTCCCCTCAGGACAGAGGAAATACTCCATTTGAACATGGATTAGGCCAAATCTCTTGGGATCTCTTATGTAGAAAGGAGAAACAGAGTTCCTCCGTCCACGTGAGGGAGCGAAGGGCCAAGGAGTGTGGGCTTTGGGGACGTGTGTGCTCACCAGCTATTGTAATTGTTCAAGTGGCACTAGTGACTAAAACTGCCACAAGCATGGCCGCTTGCCTGAGTCACCAGCAGCCACACGCAGGTACAGGGCCCAGCAGAATGCCTGGGTGCGTGGGAGAGACCAGACCCAAGCTACGTGCATGTGTGCATCATTTACATCAGGCCTCACAAAAGTCCAGCCACGTACATGGCAGCCAGTCACAGACTAGGAAATGGAGCCCCAGGGAATGCTAATAAGCAGATGGGGCTGGCACTTGCTTCTAGGGAGGATTACTTCCAAAAACACGCTCTGTCCATTATCCATCCAGCCTGGCACAAAGGTAGTGCTCTGTAAACATCAGTTTCAGGGGGAAAAAAAATGCACCTCCTCTCAAGAAAAAGACAGGAGTAGTTAGAATCAAAGCCAAGACTACACAGGTCCTTAGCATACCTTCTGGGAGGAGAGAGTCCACTGAGGATTGCCGTCCCGCCATATTTTGATGTAATTATTGATAGCTGAAAGCTCTTCCCTTCCTGTGGCATTTGTATCTTACAATACATTTCATTACAAGTATCATATTTTGTTCTTATCAGTAACATTGTGAAGTTGTTTTAGCCATTTCATGATAGCATCATCCATTTCATGGTAAGGTGTGGTAAGGTGATTCGCTTAGGACGCTGGTATCATTCTTGGTCTATCCACGGGAGCCAGCTGGGAGCTCTGCAAGCACGCCCAGACCGGGCTGGACCCCAGACCAAGTGAAACCAACTGAAATCACCATGGGTGATGGCCAGAGATCAATAAAGTAATATACCACATTAATAATTTTGATCACATGTTGAAATGAAAATATTTGGAATATATTGGGTTCAATAAAATATATTACTAAAATTATTCACACCTGTTTCTTCTCACTTTTTAACGAGGCTACTCAAGAATCTAAAATTGCCAATGTGGTTCATATTATATTTCTATTAAATGGAGCTGCCTGAGGGCAAGTCTGTGCTTATCATTTCACATGCATTTTCTAATGTAACCATCCTGTCCAGCCTATAACATGGAGACTCCAATAGCCCCATTTGACAGATGAAATAACTGAGCACAGCGGGTAGTACTTTGCCCAAAGCCACAGAGCTGGTGAGAAGCCGAGCCTAGATTTGCCCTAGGCAGAGCCCAGTCTCCTCTTAAACACCAGTCTGTACAAGGCATTATCTCTTTTTCTGTGCAGTGGAATTTGTGTGGGTTGGACACACAGGGAAGAACCTAAAGAAATGAAGGGCTGTCCAGAATTTTCCTAAAGGATCTACTACCTACACATAAATTCAAGTTCATAGGTTAAGAGGAAATAATTTGAAAACCCACATTTTCTTCGGGGATGGGATATTTCCATAGCAGTAAGTCTGGCATAAGATACATATTCTCATCTTTAAAGGCAGACATTTAAAATCATTTTATTCTGGTTTAGCCCTCATTCCCTACCAATGAATAAATTGTATATTCCTTTTTGTGGACACAATTAGTCTTGGAAACCTATCTATTCAGTGATATTGATTTCTGGAAAATTTGGTTTCAACTGATTCCAGATCCGCACATGAAGCCTAAAATAAAACAGCTAAATTCTGTAGGATGGCCATGCCCAACTAGGGCTCAATATATGAAGATACAGTGAACCATCCTAGAAGGCACGAAGCACTTCGCCCTCCATGAATCTTCCAGTAGCTGCTTGTTAACTCATTTGTTAACTAGCCATCTCTTTGAAAGATAAGACCAAATTCCCTACCTATCTAATGGCAAACAGCCAAAGAATTTCTTTACATTTTCTGGAGACTCTACAGAAATGATACAATTAAGAATTAAGTTTACATCCACTATCCTGCCCCACCGTAAAACTAGCTAAGCAGATAGGTAGTCGAATACGAAACTTACACTATACAAGGGGATGCATCATGCTTTGTGCAACCATCTGGAAACTGAAAAGCTGTCTATACACTGACTTTTTGATCCATTGATTGATCTTTTCTAACTGCCTTAGAAATACCTTACCTTCGCAGTAATCGGCATTAGCTTCTAAATTCTTCTTATCTGAGTAATTAAGGAACTGTTGTTCAAGACTTACAGACAGTAACAATCCAAGTTCTTGAAAAATGCCTTAGTATTTTCTGAAATGAGCTGGAGTAAAAACAGCTGAACAGATCAGTAGACAGCTGGATGGACAACTAGATAGGTCATTCAGCCAGTGGTCAGAAAGAGAGGAGAAAAAGAAAGAGGCTGGTACAAAGGTAGAGAAATAGACAAAAAGAGAAAAAGAGGGAGAAGGAAGAAATGAAGACCTATTATCTGTATGAAAATTTTTTGTAAGTGAAGAATCAGTAATATCATTCAATAACAGATATGTCATAGTTGCAACGATAAAAGGAAAAATTTAAATCTATCATTGAAAGCCTCCCAGTTTGCGGGAGTTGTTATGCAGCCCTTGGGATCTAACGCGCACACGGGTTTTCTGGAACCAGTGAGAAAGGCTGCCTCATCTCTGGATACAAGGATATTCTACTCAATGGGAATGGGAGACAATGTATCGTTTTGAAGAATGCCATGAAATGACCAGCTACTCTTAGCGAAATTTTACTAAAAAGAATGGTGAAGTGTGCCTCCTTTTGCTCTAAATCTGACCACCAGGAACAAGAGCTGAAAGTAGTCAGGATGCCACACATCTTGTTTATATGACACAAGCTTGCCTAGACTTCCAAATGTCCTGCATAAGACAGACAACAATAGGAGTTTTGCTCAAGTTTCTTATAATCTAGTCTTCTGTGGTGCTTTTTCATTTGAGCATTTTGAAACAGAAGGAAACAATTTTGCTTTAAAAGTCTCACTGGATAAAAATACAAACCCACCATCTGAATCCTCCTGCCTCCCTGCTCTAGATGTGGTCTGTGGACTGGTCCACACAGACATCCCCTGCAGCTTCTTAGAAACATACGATCACGGGCCTCTCTCCAGCTGTACTGAATCAGAATCTGCATTCCTGAGAGCCCCAGGTGTCTGGCTGGCACATAAAAATCTGAGATGTTCTCCTCCAGTATTTACTCAACAACTTTTTCAATGGCTATGAAATTATATCATCTTAAACCAAGAAGGAATGACCAGAAACTCATGAAACATGCACACGCACACACAAGTGCTTTAAAACCCTTCTCAGCTCTTTTGATTCTGGAAAGAACTGTACACAGTCTTGAAATTTTTTTTTAAAAAAAAGGAAAAAATGACCACATGCAGAAGAATGAAACTGGACCATTTCCTTACACCACACATAAAAATAGACTCAAAATGGTTGAAAGACCTAAATGTGAGACAGAAGTCCATCAAAATCCTAAAGGAGAACACAGGCAGCAACCTCTTCGACCTCAGCTGCAGCAACTTCTTCCTAGAAACATCGCCAAAGGCAAGGGAAGCAAGGGCAAAAATGAACTATTGGGACTTCATCAAGATAAAAAGCTTTTGCACAGCAAAAGAAACAGTCAACAAAACCAAAAGACAACCGACAGGATGGGAGAAGATATTTGCAAATGACTTATCAGATAAAGGGCTAGTATCCAAAATCTATAAACAACTTATCAAACTCAACACCCAAAGAACAAATAATCCAATCAAGAAATGGGCAGAAGACATGAACAGACATTTTTCCAAAGAAGACATCCAAATGGCCAACAGACACATGAAAAAGTGCTCAGCATCGCTCGGCATCAGGGAAATCCAAATCAAAACCTCAATGAGATACCACCTCACACCAGTCAGAATGGCTAAAATTAACAAGTCAGGAAACGACAGATGTTGGCGAGGATGTGGAGAAAGGGGAACCCTCCTACACTGTTGGTGGGAATGCAAGCTGGTGCAACCACTCTGGAAAACAGTATGGAGGCTCCTCAAAAAGTTGAAAATAGAGCTACCGTATGACCCAGCAATCGCACTACTGGGTATTTACCCCAAAGATACAAAGGTAGGGATCCGAAGGGGTACGTGTACCCCAATGTTTATAGCAGCAATGTCCACAATAGCCAAACTATGGAAAGAGCCAAGATGTCCATCGACAGATGAATGGATAAAGAAGATGTGGTATATATACACAATGGAATATTATGCAGCCATCAAAAGGAATGAGATCTTGCCATTTGCAATGACGTGGATGGAACTGGAGGGTGTTATGCTGAGCGAAATAAGTCAATCAGAGAAAGACATGTATCATATGACCTCACTGATATGAGGAATTCTTAATCTCAGGAAACAAACTGAGGGTTGCTGGAGTGGGGAGTGGGGTGGGAGGGAGGGGGTGGCTGGGTGATAGACATTGGGGAAGGTATGTGCTATGGTGAGCGCTGTGAATTGTGCAAGACTGTTGTATCACAGATCTGTACCTCTGAAACAAATAATGCAATATATGTTAAGAAAAAAAAAAGAAGATAGCAGGAGGGGAAGAACGAAGGGGGGAAAATCGGAGGGGGAGATGAACCATGAGAGACGATGGACTCTGAAAAATAAACTGAGGGTTCTAGAGGGGAGGGGGGTGGGAGGATGGGTTAGCCTGGTGATGGGTATTAAAGAGGGCACGTTCTGCGTGGAGCACTGGGTGTTATGCACAATGAATCATGGAACACTACATCAAAAACTAATGATGTAATGTATGGTGATTAACATAACAATAAAAAATTTTTAAAAAGAGTAAATAAGTTTGCAAATAAAAAAAAGGAAAAATGAAAAGGAATATTTTATGTGTTTCACTGTATTTATTGAATGCAGTATTTTCTAACTGGGTTAATAGACTCCTAGGAAAGAGTTAGACCCAGAAATCTAAGGGATCCGAAGCAGTATATTTTTAAATTTTTAAATCATAGCTGTGGCTTTGATCTGCTATTAACTCAGTTTATTAGAAGAGCCCAAGAATGCTCCTATGATAGCTCAGCTTTGGTGATCACCCTCTACAGCACCATGGTGAGCACACTGCACTGGGTGACAGGTGACACAGATACAATGGTGAGCACACAGTGACTCCATCCTGCCCAAGGAAAGGAGACAGGAACACGATCTCTTTCCTCATGGGGAGGTAAGTACCCTAATACAGGGAAGCCTGCTGAAATGGGCAGGGGGGGAGGGGCAGGGAACACTTCCTAGAGGAAATGGTGTCTATGCAAAGTCTTAAAGAATAAATTGGAAGAGTCTTGGAAAAGAAGGTAGAGAATGGCAGTCTAGCGGGAGGGAAGAGCATAAGCAAAGGCACAGAGGTATGAAAAAAATGGGATTCTGGCAAATGTGGAGCACAAAGTAGGAGTCTGAGAGTGACAGAAATGAAGCCAGAGGGGAAAGGTAGAGGCCAGTTCATGGGGACAGCCAAGGAGCCCAGACATTGTTGTCTTGAGTGATGGGCACTTCATCTTCCTGCTGCTGGTGATTAGAAATAAAGGGCCTAAAGTCTCCCTTTCTGGAGCATCTCACAAATCAGGCTCAATAACAGAGTAATGAAACCAAGAATTCTTAATATAACATTAGCAAAAATTGGGACACTTCTAAAAAGGACACTTCCATCAATTAGATTTTATGATGACAAAGCATAAAACATAGAAAATGTTTAGGTCATATCACATGGTTAATTCAGTGCAATAATAATAATTCAGTGTTATAAAACATTACAAGAGAAAGCTCACTAATACCAAGACTTCTAGGGATTTTATAGGGATAAAATAGACAGTGGATTTCAGTCTTTAAAAACATTTTCTGCTGAAAAAAAAAAATCATCATGAAAATCATCATGGTAATTTGCAGCTGAGTCACCTGTCTGAGGAGATTCTTTGAACCTTCTTTAAGAGAAGGCAATGGAGGTCTTTGGAGCCTGTGCAAACTCAGTTTCTTCAGGCTGTAGAAAACCCAGAGTTCTAACACAGTCTGTATTTGTGTGTTCCTGGCAAAGAGTCAGAAAAACAACATGGAATTTTCCAGGCAATTAGGGAAGTAGAAAAGCCTGTGTGTCAGCCACACACTAGTTGGCATGGTAATGTATGGAGGGCTGTGGCACTGAATCTCGTGTAGGCCGGTCCACAGACACAAATTGCATCATTACCTCCCACCAGCTGCCTTGCAAATGCATGTTCCCCACCACACAAGGCATCGGGCAAGAGATGACGGATGATTTAGGACCTCTATCAATATCGCCCCCCAAATCACCACTGTGGGTAAGTTACTGAGGATGGGCTGGTGGAATAATCGTTATGAACAGAAAACTGAAGAATGATCTGTTTTTGTTATAATTATCTGGCATAATCATATTTTATATCTTTAACTACCATACATGCGTCCAAAGGACACAGATGCAATACCTGGAATCTACTACAGCATGGCAAGGCTTGGCGCCCTGGGTGGGTTAAGGGAGGGGAAAAGCAAACCCAATGGATCGGTGTCTGGTGAACAAACAGCAGGTGCATACGCTGGCTAGCCAGGGCAGCAGTGCATCTGGGACACGGATTCCGTCACTGCGGCTGTCTTATATCATAAACCAACTTTTTTTTCCTTTTAATACCCAAGCTGCTTAAGGTGCCCCACCTCATCACATGGGACATATTAATGACGACTCCAACTGGTTGCCCTGTAACTAGAGGAGTCACTCCACCTGTTTGTGCTTCCTGGAAGGATCTGTGGGAATGTCTACCTCATCTGTGGGGCAGATGCCTAGATTCTTACCCTGTAAGACAACCTCAGATCCGAGTACCTTTCATCCCAGCACCTTCCTGGCCCTGGGGGTGGATCTGAACTCAGCTGGGCTGGAGATCCCGGAGCCAAAGCTGAATGGCCATAGCCCACCCATTGCTGGGAAAGATGAGCTACCAGGAACCAAACCCCAGAGAGGTTAGGACAAGGATGAGATCCCCATCTAACAGGAAGGGTCTGCACTGAGGGAAGGCAAGATTAAATGAAAGAGGAGGCAGGAGAGGTTCCCTGACACAATGGAAGGCAAGCCGAGAAGCAGTTCCTGGGGTAGAACAGCAGGGGTATTATCACAGGGCCCAGCCACATAGGAACAGTTCTGCTCACTGGACAAAGCCCCTAAGACCTGAAATCAAAATGTGGCAAACCTTTTTTTTTTTTATCAGAGATGACAACTGAGAAAAAACAAAAAAACATTAACTGCATGGGATAAATAAGGAAACCTAAATCTCTGAATGAAAATGATTATGTAATATTATAATTATTATAAACAATACATGATGATATAATACATAAATAAAACATTAAACATAAGGTCTAATATTGAGATTGATCATCTCCAAAAGGGTTAAACTTTCCAAAAACTGTCCTAACTATTATATCTTGTTTATTTTCCCTGGGAATTAAAAGAAAAGAAAAGAAAACACTTAAATACGCTCTAGCCTATCACACTTTAGGTCTAGTCCTTGCTGGGGTGAGAGAAGTAATATGTAGGGCAGTGAGGATGGGTGGGCAATGCCACGGCCCCCTCCCCCTCTCTGCATCCCCTCCGTCCTCCTCCCCGCCCTGCTCCCCGGCAATTCACCTGGACACTCAAGAGAGAGCCCAAGACAGCAAGAGAAGATGGGGGAACAGCAGACACCACTGTAATTTTACTGTCTCAAAAATTAAAATATGAGAGGCTATAATAATAGAGTAGTACTTTCTGACCCAGAAAGCTTCAAAGTTGTATATTTACTTGAAATCTGCCTTTTAAAAAACAAAAAAGGATGGACGAAAGATATGGGGATTAAGGCAAAGGAACTCAAACAGGGTCACTTTTGACCTCCCACATCCCAATTTAAGCAAAAGAAAATGAATTATTTTTCTTATTTTTTTTTCCTGCACAGACTGAATACTCCACGTGGACAAAACAACAGAAAACTGTTCCAAAATGAGACAGAGGCTTAAACATTCTAATGGACTTTTTAAATCTTTTTAAGCCTTTTAATAAAGAATATATTGACTAAGAAGCAAAGTAGATTTAAAACAGCCTGTCCAAGGGCAGCAGTGAGCCTCAAGTCCTGATTATATGATAAATTAAATGACATCAAAATAAGAATGAAAGTAATTTGAAATAACTTGGAAATGATCTTTAGGAAATTGTCTCAAAATGTCAGAGACAAAATTCTAGCGAGCTTAGCAAGAAAAGAGAAAAGCTGGCCAAAGGCTTCAAAGATGAATATCATGTTCCGGTTTCTGTGATTGAGAGAAGAGATTAGAGTCTAAAGGTCCTAAAATCTTTAGAGCTGGATGACAGTAAATGGCACATAACTTCAACTATTGGAGGGCATGCAATAACTAATTTGAAAATGTGCAGAGCTCTTCATCTATGATTTCACTGCTCAGACGATTTCATCCATACAAAGCTCTCAGCCTACACTGGTCCACATACACTTTTGGCAAAGTGAAGCCAAACAAAATCTCACCATAGACAGGTGGGAAGCAACAACAACAAAAAGATTTGAACCTATTAGAAATTTTCCTAGTTTCAAGGTCAGAAAGAACTCAAATACATGGAGGCTAAAGAGCATCCTACTAAAGAATGAATGGGTCAACCAAGAAATTAAAGAGAATTAAAAAAATTCATGGAAACAAATGAAAATGAAAACACAACTGTTCAAAATCTTTGGGATGCAGCAAAGGAGGTCCTAAGAGGAAAGTATATAGCAATACAAGCCTTTCTCAAGAAACAAGAAAGGTCTCAAATACACAACCTAACCCTACACCTAAAGGAACTGGAGAAAGAACAGCAAATAAAGCCTAAACCCAGCAGGAGAAGAGAAATAATAAAGATCAGAGCAGAAATCAATGAAATAGAAACCAAAAGAACATTAGAACAGATCAACGAAACTAGGAGCTGATTCTTTGAAAGAATTAATAAGATTGATAAACCCCTGGCCAGACTTATCAAAAAGAAAAGAGAAATGACCCAAATAAATAAAATCATGAATGAAAGAGGAGAGATCACAACCAACACCAAAGAAATACAAACAATTATAAGAACATATTATGAGCAACAATATGTCAGCAAATTAGATAATCTGGAAGAAATGGATGCATTCCTAGAGATGTATAAACTACCAAAACTGAACCAAGAAGAAATAGAAAACGTGAACAGACCCATAACCACTTAGGAAATTGAAGCAGTCATCAAAAATCTCCCAACAAACAAAAGCCCAGGGCCAGATGGCTTCCCAGGGGAATTCTACCAAACATTTAAAGAAGAATTAATACCTACTCTTCTGAAACTGTTCCAAAAAATAGAAATGGAAGGAAAACTTCCAAACTCATTTTATGAGGCCACCATTACCTTGATCCCAAAATCAGACAAAGACCCCATCAAAAAGGAGAATTACAGACCAATATGCCTGATGAACATGGATGTAAAAATTCTCACCAAAATACTAGCCAATAGGATCCAACAGTACATTAAAAGGATTATTCACCACAACCAAGCGGGATTTATCCCTGGGCTGCAAGGTTGGTTCAACATCCGCAAATCAATCAACATGATATAATACATTAATAAAAGGAAGAACAAGAACCATATGATCCTCTCAATAGATGCAGAAAAAACCATTTGACAAAGTACAGCATCCTTTCTTGATTAAAACTCTTCAGAGTGTAGGGATAGAGGGTACATACCTCAATATCATAAAAGCCATCTATGAAAAACCCACAGCGAGTATCATTCTCAATGGGGAAAAACTGAGAGCTTTCCCCCTAAGGTCAGGAATGCGGCAGGGATGTCCACTATCACCACTGCTATTCAACATAGTACTAGAAGTCCTAACCACAGCAATCAGACAACAAAAAGAAATAAAATGCATCTGAATTGGCAAAGAAGAAGCCAAACTCTCACTCTTTGCAGATGATATGATACTTTATGTGGAAAACCCAAAAGACTCCATCCCAAAACTGCTAGAACTCATACAGGAATTCAGTAAAGTGGCAGGATATAAAATCAATGCACAGAACTCAGTGGCATTCCTATACACCAACAACAAGACAGAAGAAAGAGAAATTAAGCAGTCTATCCCATTTACAATTGCACCCAAAACCATAAGATACCTAGGAATAAATCTAACCAAAGAGGCAAAGAATCTGTACTCCAAAAACTATAAAATACTCATGAAAGAAATTGAAGAAGACACAAAGAAATGGAAA
This sequence comes from Phoca vitulina, assembly GCF_004348235.1. Taxonomy (NCBI): domain Eukaryota; kingdom Metazoa; phylum Chordata; class Mammalia; order Carnivora; family Phocidae; genus Phoca; species Phoca vitulina. Next base: position 10,276,818 of record NW_022589704.1, on the reverse strand, counting down.
AACGTTCCATGCTCATGAATTGAAAGAAGAAATATTGTGAAGATGTCAATGCTACCTAGAGCAATCTACACATTCAATGCAATCCCCATCAAAATACCATCCACTGTTTTAAAGAAATGCAACAAATAATCCTAAAATTTGTATGGAACCAGAAAAGACCCCAAATAGCCAGAGGAATGTTGAAAAAGAAAAGCAAAGCTGGCGGCATCACAATTCCAGACTTCAAGCTCTATTACAAAGCTGTCATCATCAAGACAGTATGGTACTGGCACAAAAACAGACACATAGATCAATGGAACAAAATAGAGAGCCCAGAAATGGACCCTCAACTCTATGGTCAACTAATCTTCGACAAAGCAGGAAAGGATGTCCAATGGAAAAAAGACAGTCTCTTCAACAAGTGGTGTTGGGAAAATTGGACAGCCACATGCAGAAGAATGAAACTGGACCATTTCCTTACACCACACATAAAAATAGACTCAAAATGAATGAAAGACCTAAATGTGAGACAGAAGTCCATCAAAATCCTAGAGGAGAACACAGGCAGCATCCTCTTTGACCTCAGCCGCAGCAACTTCTTCCTAGAAACATCACCAAAGGCAAGGGAAGCAAGGGCAAAAATGAACTATTGGGACCACATCAAGATAAAAAACTTTTGCACAGCAAATGAAACAGTCAACAAAACCAAAGGACACCCGACAGAATGGGAGAAGATATTTGCAAATGACATATCAGATAAAGGGCTAGTATCCAAAATCTATAAACAACTTATCAAACTCAACACCCAAAGAACAAATAATCTAATCAAGAAATGGGCAGAAGACATGAACAGACATTTTTCCAAAGAAGACATCCAAATGGCCAGCAGACACATGAAAAAGTGCTCAACATCATTTGGCATCAGGGAAATCCAAATCAAAACCTCAATGAGATACCACCTCACACCAGTCAGAATGGCTAAAATTAACAAGTCAGGAAATGACAGATGTTGGCGAGGATGAGGAAAAAGGGGAACCCTCCTACACTGTTGGTAGGAATGCAAGCTGGTGCAACCACTCTGGAAAACAGTATGGAGGCTCCTCAAAAAGTTGAAAATAGAGCTACCGTATGACCCAGCAATTGCACTACTGGGTATTTACCACAAAGACACAAATGTAGTGATCTGAAGGGGTATGTGCACCCCAGTGTTTATAGTAGCAATGTCCACAATAGCCAAACAATGGAAAGAGCCAAGATGTCCATCAACAGATGAATGGATAAAGAAGATGTGGTGTGTATTCATATATATATATGTATTCATATATATATATATATATATTCATATATATATGAATACACACACACACACACACACACACACACAGGAATATTATGCAGCCATCAGAAAAATGAACTCTTGCCATTTGCAACAACATGGATGGAACTAGAGGGTATTATGCTAAGTGAAATAAGTCAATCAGAGAAAGACATGTGTCATATGATCTCACTGATATAAGGAATTCTTAATCTCAGGAAACAAACGAAGGGTTGCTGGATTGGTGGGGGTGGGAGGGATGGGTGGCTGGGTGATAGATATTGGGGAGGGTATGTGCTATGGTGAGCGCTGTGAATTGTGTAAAACTGATGAATCACAGACCTGTACCTCTGAAACAAATAATATATGTTTTAAAAAAAGAAGAAGAGGAAGATAGTAGGAAGGGAAAAATGAGGGGGGGGGATCAAAGGGGGAGATGAAGCATGACAGACTGTGGACTCTGAGAAACAAACTGAGGGTTCTAGAGGGGAGGGGGGTGGGGGGACGGGTGAGGGCACGTATTGAATGGAGCACTGGGTGTTAGACGCAAACAATGAATCATGAAACATTACATCAAAAAAAAGAAATCTTCCTAGTTTCTCTGCTAACAAGAAAATGCTTCTGATGATTAGTTTTTCCATTAACGTCAGGGTTCACAACTAAAACCTCTAAGCCTCCCTATCAATATATTCAGCTGCATCAATGCACTTGCCATCTAGAAACGCTCCTCTGAAATGGAAGGGGTGAAGTGTTTCTAACATGTTTTTCAGAAAAATGAGACATTCTATCTATCTCTGAAAGTCTCATACCTGCAGGGGAGCAATGGAACCCCAATATTAGCTCGCAAATGCCATTGCTGTGCGAGAGACCCCTCTTCCCCGGAATCGGTTGATTCCACCTATTAACATAAACCATATTTCACTTTTTCTGTAGTCTTGGAAGATTCTGTCTCCTTAACAAGGATCTCTACCCCACAAAAATCCAATAGTGTATGCTAATACCTGAATTCCCAACAGAACCTAAGTAAAGGGTCTTTTAAATAGGAAAGCTTCCTAGCATGTTTCAAACATGATTTAAGCTACAGAAATCTGATTTGCTGCACTTTGGTGGAAAAAAATCTGCTATGGAGCACAGCATCCTAAAATGACAGCAATGGAGTCACTATTTATATGAATTAAGCAGGTCAGCCCACCTCTTTATCATAACATAGATATGTTGGTGTAGATGCCAAAGTACCTTGTGGATCTAAAATTCTAGAATTTCAAAATAAATTAGGCAATACCCATTCTTAACTCCATGGCAAAGAAAGAATAAACCTATTTTGTTCAAGGCTAGAATGGATCTTAGATGGTATCTAGTCCAATGTCATAATTCTATACATGAGGAAGCTGGGAGAGGACCCAGAAATTGGAAGTAATTTGCCTAAGACCTTTAGTTACTGCAATGGTCAATTTTACCTGCCAACTTGGCTGGGCCATGGCAGCCAGATGTTTATCCAAACATTATTCTGATGTCTCTGTGAAGGTATTTTTAAGATGAGGTCAACATTTAAATCAGTAGACTCTGAATAAAGCAAATTACCTTCCATAAAGTGGGTGGGCCTTGTTCAATCAGTTGAAGGCCTTAATGGGAAAGGGCTGAGCTCTCCTGAGCAAGAAGGAATTTTGCTGGCAGACTGCCTTTGAACTCAAACTGCAACATCACCTCTTCCCTGAGTCTCCAGTCTACCAACCCGCCCTGCAGATTTTGGACTTGCCAACATCCACAATCATGTCATCCAATTCATTTAAATAAATTTATCTCTCTTCTCTGGAGAATGCTAATACATTTCTGACATTGAAATTAGAACCCAGATCTTATTTTGTCACTCTTTAGGGATGCTTCTGAGCGGTGCAGCCATCTTTTCACTGCTCATTTTCTTGTATGTTGCCTCCATCCGGCACCCGGACCACCATAATAGTATCTTTTTCAATTCCTCCTCTCCAAATCTGCTCTAACCTGGCCACAGATGACTTCCTATTATGAATAAATTACCTACCAAGCAACTGCTTGAAATTCTTCAACAGCCCTTAACTTGGTTTGCATGTCCTTCAGAGTCTGGGCCCTCCTTACCTTGATATCTTCCTCCATTCCACTAGAGGCAACTTCGTGTTACTCATGCCAAATGACCCATTCCTCCAGGTCCTTACTCTTTACCTAGACGACTCAATGTGACTCAGTTCACATAATTACATCCTCTGAACACTTCCCTATATCATTTCATGTTCTTCCTCTGACTTCCTAAAACACATCTTGTAATAGAAATTTATAATTATTTATATACTCTCATCTCCAATCAGGCCTTGTGTCTCACAAATCGCTAGGAACTGAGACAATGGATTTTCTAGAAAATTTTGGTTGGATCCATAAAAACCAAGTATCCTGACTCTCAGCCAATGATAGACTTAATTTAACTTGAAAGGTAAAATTTTTTATGCCCTTCTGTATTATTTTTCACATATTATTCTTGACAGATAAAAAGATATGAGTTTAGATTTGCAACCATCTGAATTGTTTGAAAGATAAATAGACTATCTGGAATTTATATCCAACTGAGAATCCAGTTTCTTATTTTATGCTGCTCTTTTATGTGAAAAACTCAACCAATCAACCAAAACGAGCAGCTACATTCTTTATTCAGCTGTGTACTACTGAAGAATTAAAGGAGGTTCTATAAACCCAAGCAAAAATTTGAGCATGTTCAAAAAATTTACTATAAACTGCACATTTCAAAGCAGAATTTAAAGAGAGGAAATAAGTGAGTCCTTCAAGTAGTACAGTTTCCTAATCTGTATTTTAAAAACCTCTCCCTACACCCACTAATCCCTGAAGAGAGTACCATGTGGGAGATGGGGTCACAGCCGGTTATTTTCAGATCTCCAAGGAGCAAGGTTACCCTGCTGACATTTGGGTTGTAATTGTAATACCGTATAACCTTTGTGGTTAGTAAATATAGAAGGGCTAAACATTCCAATGTAACTTCAGTGTTTTTCTCCACGTTCTAACTTTGAGAACCACGCACCTAGGAATGGCATCGTCTGAGGTATAGTCTTCATTCTGCCACTCACTTTTGTGGTGACCAAGGGAAAGTCCCTTTGCCACCTGGACCCTCAATCTCATCAGGAAAGGGAATTGAATGAGAAGACCCTCCTAAACTTTGACATTCTCTCTCCTTTTGTCTGTGTGATACTAGGTGTCTGGAAGCTGGGTAATGAGTAGTTACAACAGAGAAATGAGCTTACTCACTTGCTATATGCTCTCTTCTCTCTTCTTTCAAACTATATTTTGGAGAGAGGAGGAGGGGGAGGTGCATTTATTTATTTATTTATTCAATAAATATTTATTGAGTACCTACAAGAATCCAGACACCGATCTAGGTGCTAGGACAGAAGAGCGAACAAGATTAACAGAGTCCTGCCTAATGAGGATTACATTCTACAGAGGAGATAAACAATAGACATAAATATGACATAAAACAAGGGTGATAATGGCTGTAGAGAAAAACTATGAAGGGCAAATAGATAGGGAGTAATAAGGACCCTGTGGTTTGTGACAGGTTGATCAGGGTAGGAGTCTAAAAAAGGTCCCAATGGAGCAGATACATGCGTGAAGGTCGAGAATGAGCTGTACTCTTATTTCTAACGAAATGCAATTTTCAGAAACATCTCTAGGAGAATCAGTATTTACTTTCTTTATAGTTTATAGTAAATCCTCATTGAGATAATGAAAAGTTTTGGTAGCTGAAAAGTTAATGGAAAAATTCACATAATTTACAACAATTCAGCCTTTCTTTGCATAAAATAGCAGAGAGATGGTTTCTACACAATTATTAGTTAATGCAAAAAATTTACTATGTGCCTACAATATTTAAATAAATGTAGTCCATACAATATTAGACTGAATGGCTTTAACAGTCCTATCCACGTGTGGCTCTGCTAGCAGTTAAGTCCAGTGGCTCCGCACAGAGGTTACGATGACACACAGCGATGACTGAATGATTTTCCATTGGAATCCCAAGCAGGAAGTCACTCCTGTCTCTAAAAGGTATAGTCTTCATTCTGTCACTCACTTTTGTGGTGACCAAGGGAAAGTCCCTTTGCCACCCGGACCCTCAATCTTGCATCAGGAAAGGGAATTGAATGAGAAGACCCTCCTAAACTTCGACATTCTCTCTCCTTTTGTCTGTGTGATACTAGGTGTCTGGAAGCTGGGTAATGAGTAGTTACAGCAGAGAGATGAGCTTACTCACTTGCTATACACTAGGTTTTGCAACTCCTTTCCCCAAGGCCACCATACCTGGGCATTCAGATTGATTACAGGAGTGTGTGTGACCCTACAGTAAACCAAGACTCAGACCAAGGGCACTGACATTAGATAAAGCTCTAGATAGCTCCACCATCACACAGCCGGCACATTCATTGGTCAAGTTGGCAGCCAGCATTTATACAGCTCACCGAAGGGAAGCAAGTCTACCATAATAACAAATGGACAGCAGTTCTGAAGTTCTGTTCTGAAGCAGGAAATGAGACATCTCAGTATAGACGGTGAGGAGTGGAACTGGGGAGAGGGGCTGAGAAGGGGATCGTTGGAACAGTAAAAAGCTATTACTGGTTCCTTAGGTGACTTGGAACCAGAAATTGGAACCCACTGTACAGCATTATAAACTACTGAGCCAGGAAACTTACCAAGCAGGGTTACATTTCAGTATTGGAGCTGGATAAAATGCACTTTACTTAAAAAAAAAAAAAAAAAGGAAAGAAGAAGGGGGGTGGAGTAGGAGGGGGAGGAGAGGGAGAGGGAGGAGGAGGAGGAGGAGGAGGAGGAAGAAGAAGAAGAAGAAGGGTCTTATTAAGATATAATTCACATTAACATACAATTCACTCATTTAAAGTATACAATTCAGTGATTTTTAGTATATTCACAGAATTGTGCAATCATCACCACAATCTAGTTTTAGAACATTTTCATCACTCCATAAAGAAAGTACCCATTAGCAGTTACTCCCCACTACCCACCCACCCTGCCCAGTCCCAGGCAAACACTAATCTACTGTCTCTATAGATTTGACCATTCAGGACATTTCATATAAATAGAATCATGGCAGGCATGGTCTTTTGTAACTGGCTTCTTTCACTTAGCATCATGTTTTCAAGGTCCATCCATGTTGTAGCTAGCATGTGTCATTGTTTCATTTCTTTGTATTGCCAAATAATTTTCCATTTTATGGATGTATTACATTTTATTTATCCATTCATCAGTTTGATATTTGGGTTGTTTGAATTTTTTGCTGTCATGAATAATGCTACTCAATATTTGTGCACAAGTTTTTGCGGGGACATATGTCTTCACTTATTTGGGGATACTTTCTCTTGGGTATATACTCCTAGAAGCAGAATTTCTGGGTCATATGATAACTCTAGCTTAACTTTTTAAGGAACTGCAGAGTGTTTTCCAAAGTGGCTGTCCCATTTGACATTCCCACCAGCAGCATATGAGGTTCTCACCTTCCCCAATCCTTACCAACACCTGTTATTATCTTTTTTATTCTAGCCATCCTAGTGCTGTGAAGCGGTATCTTATGGTAGTTTTGATTTGCATCTCCTTTGTGTTGAAAGACTTTGACCATCTTTTCATGTACATATTGACCATTTGCATATTTTCTTGGGAGAAATGTCTCCTTAAATTATTTGCCCATTTTTAAAATTGGGTATTTGTCTGTTCTATTACTGAGTTGTTAGGTTTCTTTACACATTCTGGATGCAAATCTTTTATCAGCTATATGATTTGCAAATATTTTCTTCAAGATAAGTGGACAAAGTAGACCAATGCCAGGTAATGAACTTCCCTTAGGGGAAGCTGACTCAGTAGGTCAGATTTCTGTCAGGCTCTGTTACATGTTAAATAAAACACAGCAAGATTTGATGGTAGCATGAGAGATTTTCTTTGTATGCGGTTTGATAAATTAAAACCTGGGGCAAAGACAAAGTAAAATGAAATGTTTGCTCTTCAGTAATCATGCTGAGTTAATTTTATTATTTTCTTCTTGAGCTAATGAGGAGTTTCAAAAGTCTGGAGTTTTGGTTTTGTTGGTGGCTACATCAGATGGACATTAGCCTTATCATAATGAATCCATCTGTCCTGGCTTCCCACAACTGAGGATGGCTCCATTTTATTGCTGTGGTCTTCTTTTTGACTTCTCCCAGGCAACTGGCATTTTACTTATTTTGAGCAAAGGAAATTTTTAAAAAATAATTGTAACAAAAGGAGGAAAAGAAAAAAATGATATGAGATTATCTTAATGCTGCAAACAGCTACAAAATGAAAGAACCGAGTTTATATCCATGGCAGTAATTCTGATAGCACCACCCTTAATTCTCTATTATTAAATGTTTAAAATATTTTTCTCAGGGTGCCTGGCTGGCTCAGTCAGTGGAGCATGTGACTCTTGACCTTGGAGTCATGGGTTCAAGCCCCACACTGAGTGTAGAGATTACTTAAAAGTAAAAAAAAAAAAAAAAATCTTAAAAAAATTAAAATATTTTTCTCATGCTTCATATTTATCTTTCATCTATTCCACAGACCTTGAAAATGAGATTCAGTGAGTATGTCTCACATGTGTGGCCATAATTCTCACCAATACTTGACCTGCTGTTTAAAAAGAAAGTTAAAAGAAAAATCAAAATTTAGTCCAAGCTCTATTTATTTATTTATTTTTTAATGAGATGGCAAAACTAAATACTCTCAATTCAGAGATTATGTGACGCTAGTTCCTAACTGAGCCTAGGGTGGAGGAGTGGCCCCCGAAACAAAATGCCTTTGCAGTACCTGTTGGCTAAACATTCCTGCACCTAGGAGAAGATCTAACTCTTTGGGTATCTTCTATTCTGAGCTACGTTTCTAAAATTTCCCATAATGAGTCTTCATTTTCCCTTGGGGGCCAATTTTATGATTGGGCTTAGGGTTAAATGTCTATGTCCATGTGTGTGAGTGTGTATGTCTGTTGGGGTAGGACAGTGAAGTAAATATTACTACTATTTACTGATACCCGGTTTCTATTTCTGGTATTCAGAACAATCACACTTCCCTGTGTTTCCAAAGTTAGCTTTGGCTTTAAGACTTGCTCTTGCCAATAAAATTAAGCAACAGTGATGTGTGTCCCTTTTCTGCTGAAGCACTGTAGAGTCCATCTGTGGTTCTCCATGCTCTGTTCCCTGTTCCTGTGACCTGTGAAATCCATATGGAGGCACCTCCATCAGCCTGGGTCTCAGAGTAAAGATGACATGAATCAGAGCCCCCCACCAGTAGGTATGCAGTGTAAGTAAGAAATATACCTACCTTGCTGTGCTGTTTTTGCTTACTAACACTTAGGGAATGTTTGTTACTGCAGCATAACATTCCACCCTGACTAATAAAGGGAGCAAAAAAAAAAAAAAATAGCTGCTTTCATTTTCGGTCCAGTCCTTCCTCAACACATTTGAAAATTCTCTATTAATTATTCCAGCAACTGACAACCCACATCACACTTGATCTGACCATGCTGCAGAACCTGCCTCTAGGAACATGAAGGAAAAAAAAAACAAAAAAACAAAAAAACAAACCAAAAAACAGGAAAAAACTGCTTCAAATATAGGCTCTACTACACTGAAATGGATAAGTGGGCCTCCCTCTCCTTCCCCTCCCAAGCCCTACAAACATGCATTGGAGACTCTAATCCATGAAAATAAAATAATTTTTAACAAGATAATTTTGCTGAAAATCACCCCATTCCTTAAATATTTAAATATGGGACATCAAGTGTTGACTATACTTGGTATGTATACTCCGTGCACATTTCCCCATGTGCATTGTAGTCTGTGGGAGGCTGGTCTTCATGCAAGTACCTGGTATACCACTGAAGGCTTTCTCCCACCAAAGTATATAGAGCATACTGAACAATATTTGAACCTTGCATTTCTCAGCAACAAAGCCCCTGCGAGGTTCTGAAATGGTTATGGACTGCACATTCTTTGGGTGCTATTAAGGGAGCAATAGAGGATAATCCACCTCTAATGTGTTTACCAGGTCTATTTTCTACATAGTTACAAAGCTTAATTTTTCCTTACAGCCATCCCACAAAGATCTTAAAATGTGACTACATCACAGGTTTGAAAGACTCTCAAAAAGAGCCACACCACCTGCCAGATGCGATGGCAAATGTCTTTGAAAAAAACAAACCAGAAAAACAAAAGTTTTCATAAAAAGATGTTCCTGCCCAAAATTTCTATGAAATAATGATGACGCAGCCCCAAAGGAGGTAGGATTTTGGAGAGAGAAAAATAAAAGAGAAATACATTTGGAGCCAAAGCACTGAGTTTTTCCCATTGTGCTGCATGAAAAAGATGGGTCTGGAGGCAATTTAACAAGTTTAAATTACAACTTGGAAAGTAATAAGCTTTGGCTCCTGAGATGAGCAACCAATTGGGAATGGTCTGGAAAAAAAAACTTCATATTCCACATTTCTCAGCTAAATCCCAGATCCACATGCAACACTGAGCATTGAGGGGATAATATGTGAATTTATGAATCTTCATGCAGGGTTAAGAACCTGAAATTACTAAAATGACTGTCTGAGACATAAGTAAGCTTTCGCCTATCATGCAAAATACTGATAAAGGAAGTTTAATGAATACTTTGATTTTAAAACATGATTCAGAAGAGAGCATGTGTAAATGTAAACACCAGCATATTCAGAGGCATCATTAATTTTGTACCTTTGCATATTTGGTGGAGGTGAATTTTTCCACATAGTCCCAGACGGATGGCCAGAGGTCAAGTGTCCCCCTTATGTTTGCACTTGTCTGTTTCATTTTTTTATTAGAGTGGGCTAAAAACTTCTTTAATAACCAACATTTTAGTGACTTAACAAAATAAAGGTTTATTTTTGCTTATGCAACACTCTAAGGCTAAGCTTCTTCAATGCAACTGGTCAAGAACCAAGGTTCTAGGCTTGTGGCTCCACCCTCCTCTTGAAACTTGGAACCTTCTCCATGTGAACAGTAGGAGGAGAAGGAGAATCAAAGACCATTTGTACATTTAATGGGCCAGGCTTGGACAAGGAATACATTATGTCTGCCCACATTTCAGTGGTCAGAACTCAGTTATAGGGGACACCTACCTGTCAGGGGAACTGGGAGATGTAATCTAGCCATGGGTCCAGAAGAGAAAGAGAAAAGATCTGGTGACTTCTTTGCTTCCTTGCTGGGTGAGACACAACCTCTCTGTTTTCTCTTTTATAAAATGGGCACAGAAATTATACCTGCTCCATTTTTTTCCATGGATTCAAACTAATCAGACTCAGAATTGACTTGAATTTTAAGAGACTTATGAATGAGCAAGATTTCCAGTTTATCTCTGTTGGAGGCTAGAACTTACTATATACCAACTAAGACAACCCTGTTATGTGTCCCCCAAAATTCATGTGTTGAAACCCTCAATGATGGTATGTGGAGCTGAGGCTGTTAAGGAGTAATTAGATCATGAAGTTGGAGCCCTAATGAATGGGATTCGTGCCCTTATAAGAAGAGGCCAGAGAGCTAGCTCGCTCTTTCCATCAAGTGAGGACATAGCAAGAAGACAGGCATCTGCAACCAGAAAGAGAGCTCTCATCAGATACCAAACTGGCCAGCACCTTGATCTTGGATTTCTAAGCCTCCAGAACTATAAGAAATAAATTTCTGTTATGGATAAGCCACCCAATTAATGGTATTTTGTCATAGAAATCCAAGCTAACTAAGACAACCCCTTTCTTAAGTCAAGGTGTTTAAAATGCAAAATAAGCCATCAGAAGGTGACATTCTGAACAGGGGATAAGAGAAAAGGACATGGGCCAGTCTGAAGGTGTGTCTTTTTCTAGACCAGGCGACCAGGGTTTCTCAACCTAGGCGCTATCGACATTTGGGCAAATTGACATTTGGGACTGGAGGATGTTTAGCAACAACATCTCTTGCCTCTACCCACTAGATGCCATTAATACCTCCCCAGCTGTGAAAATCAAAAATGTGTCCAGACATTGCCAAATGTCCCCCAGAGCACTAAATTTCACCCCTCATCTTTGAGAACCACTATCCTAGATCATTAAAAAGTACAGTGAACTAAGACAATCCACTATGTGACCGGAAAACTCTTATAGGCCAGAGACAGTGCCTGTCTGTCTGTCTGTCTTTCTGTTTCTCTGTATCTATCTCTGTCTCTGGGACAGCCTGGGAAACCACCGCCATGTCCCTGCTCTTTGGCTCCTCTCTGTCAGGGGCTCTGTCTGTGTCTCCCATTCCCTAGGCATCAATGTCACACATTTTGTTAGGGGAAAAATTACTAAGCAAGTTTCACACAAAAGGTAAATGGATTAAAACATTAACACCAGAGTCCCCCAAACTTCACATATTCTCGATAACTAAAGGTGTTTCCAAGGAGGCAGTAAAGACACTTAACATTTGTGAGCTCCTCACAGGGCACTCATTAAAAGCATAATCCAGCTTAGGAAAAGTCATTCTCTTTAAATTTCCTCTAAAAATTCAAATAGAAAAATATTTTAAAATCTTGGTCCAAATAGCAGCACTGCATTTTCTCCCGTTAACTAGCTGTTGCATTTCAGCAATTAGGGAAAGGCTCTCTGATGTTGGTGTAACTGTACAAAGTTCCAAGTATTTCAAGTTGAAATGTGCAAAGAGACTTATTTATTACTTCTATTGCTGAAAGGAGAATCTTTGATAAGGGGGGAAAAAAACTGTTCAAAGCCAAAGAATCCTTTTCTTTGAATATAGTGGACTGACTTCATGATGACAATACTTGGATAACCCAAGCTATTTAATGAATAGTACACCAACACTGCATTCAGAACTGTGAGCTTCTCTTCATTTCAAATTATTTCTAAACTGAAAACTAAATAATAATAATAATAATAATAATAATAATAATAATTATCACCATGCTTTGAGTATCTACTATTTCCCAGGTCACTTACATTCATTATCTCTAATGCTCACACTCTCTAAATATTTACATCATATTTTTAAAAGATGAAAAATTGAGCCTTAAAGAAGGTATCTGATTTATCTGGGAATGCAAAAGGGGTAAGTATAGAGATGGGACTTGATCCCAAATGCCCCTGACTCCAAAGCCCTCCATGTTTGGGTTATTTCCACCAAGCCATGATGGCTCCAAAGGAACTTAATTTATTGAAAATCCCATATTGGCAATTTCAGGCACTTCTACATACCAAAATGTAAGTGTCACTATGGTAGGAGGTATTTTAATTTTCATTTCAGTGCCTGGCAATTCTCCTCCACTGGGTAATGTATTGGGTTCTGTGTAAGTATATTAAGTTGAACCCAGCCATTCAGAAAGTCTTTATTCATTCCTACTTTGGAATAGTAGCTTATGTAAACAGTACTATGAAGAAGCGTATTTCTAAGAACAATCTGATTTGTCTTTATCCCCCAAGTGGGTCATGGTCTCTGCCCCAAGAGTCTGAGCAGAAGGAACAGAAGAAAAGGCCATGTTTCTCTTTCTCATTTCACCTTGTGTGGTGACTGCACAAGCTTAATAGGGGAGGTGGCTCCTCTGAAGAGCAGCACCCACGGCTGGGCTGTGGAGTTCACACTAATTACAACGAAAATCTGTCCTCTGCCCAGTGGGCTCAAGTAACCATGGCAACCTACCAGCTACATCGCTCACACAAATTACAGCAAAGAAGCCATGAAGGGTTCCACCCAGAAACTGAAGCGGTCACACAAAGAAGGAAATACTTCTCAAGGACACTTTGCTCTTAAGTAGCCATTGGCAACCTTGCATCTGTTCAGCTTTATCACCAAAATAAATGTCAGTTCACTTTTACCAACTGGTGTTAAAAGTTGTTAAACATAATACCCTTGAACTGTCATCATCATGGAACTGTGAATTAAAGCTCTGAATAACTGCATCAGGAAGGGCAAGATAGGGGTCATTTCAATGGCTTCACGGTCCTCAGGCCACCCGGAACCCTGCAGACACACACGTGCCCTCCCATTTCTGCGACAGGCAGCACTGTCCCCACTGAGGGTGCGAGTCCCAGCAAAGCCTCCGAGGGATGAGAAGCGTGGAGCCACATGCAAAGGGAGGAGGTGACCCTGTGTGAAGTTGATAGCAAGAAAAGGAAACTGCCCTTTTGGAAAGTTTCTGTTTTCTTTCTTTAAAGAAAAAAACATAAAGGTCTTTAAAAAATACCATCTTTAAGAAACAACCCATGAGCTGGAGTAGAAAGTCATTGGTTGGACGGAAATGAGGACAGTGGAGATTTTCATAGTCACCGTGGAATGATTTTGAGCAAGATAATTAGGAAGGTAGTAGGTTTCTTAGGTGACTTCATGAGTCTGTCTGAAGTTGGCGACTCTGCACGTAGAGGGACATCAAACTTCCCCGATCCCTTCTGTCCACCTCTCCCACAAGGCTGAGTTCCTGGGACACTTAATTCAGTTTGTGTCACTGGCATCTAGCTCCATTTCTGGCACGAAGTAAGTGCTCATAAATGTTAATGGAACTCAACTGGAAACAGCAACGTCCGGGATGTCCGATATACTGGTGTCCTGGAGCTGTAACAAAGAACCACAAACCAAGTGGCCTGAACAACAGAAGGGTATTGTCCCACAGTGCAGGAGGCCAGAAGTCTGAGGTCTGGGTGTCCGCAGGGCCATGCGAGGGAAGGATCTGTTCCAGGTCTTTCTCCTAGCTTTTGGAATTTCCTTGGCTTGAGGCAGCATAACTCCCCCATGGTCACAAGGCATTTTCACCATGTCATGTCTACGCCCAAATGTCCCGTTTATATGGACACCAGTTATATCTGATGAAAGGCTCTCCCTACTCCAAGACAACCTCATCTTAAACTAATTACACTTACGACAACCCTATATCCAAATAAGGCCACATTCTGAGGTACCGGGGGACAGGACTTCAACATACTAATTTGGGTGGGGATACAATTCAACCCATAACACGTGAGCGTAAGTAAACTTTAACTAAATTACTAGACAGCTCTAGACACATACACCATGAAGAGTAAAGAAACCCCATTCACACAGAAAAATTACCATGATAGTCAGGCTTTGGGAGTGATTTATTTCCCACAGAATAACAGCTCAAGCAAAATGTCCATTCTACCAAAAGGTACCAGAGAATACTCATGCCAGACGTGAATTTCACTAATTAATCCTATTTAGCAATTAAAAGTCAGGGTCTCACAAGTCAACAGAGTTTTGAATAAATCACACAGGTCAATTGAGCAAAACTCAGTTCTTAAAGAGGCTCGACTTTTTCTGAAAGAGGCAACAAGACTCGGAAAAAGGCCTCTTCAAGTTCTGGCTCTTCTGTGTTCCTCTGAGAGACAGTGACCAGTCCAGAGAAATCAAGTAAACAGTCAACGTTATACAAGTGCTTTCAAACCCACAAGTCAGTACAAATAAACAAACACATGAAATCCAGCTTTTACAGCCATCAGCGCTGTAAGTTTTCCTGGACTTGAAAACCGTCACAAATCCTCATGTTTATTATTGGCAGATGTTGCTAAAATTTTGAACCAAAATGCTAGACACTGTTAGTTTGTCTGTGATACACACCATTTTGAATTTTGTATGAATGGGTTTTAGATTCAGGTTACAAATTTATCCAAGCTCATTATATAATTAAGTGTTTGATTAGGAGCAAGAATTAACATATTACACAGAGGCATATAATTTTATGAGACAAACTATTTAATCCCAGTAAAGAGATTCACCATGGTAATTATCTGACCCATCCGATTCAATATGTAATTCAAAATGGTTTTTCAAGCTATCTAAAAATGTAGTTATTAAATAGATGTATCAAAATGTATGCACTGCACTGTAGAGTTTTTTAAGAAATACTTGGGCAAAAGATGAGGGCATTTTAAATGGGCATTTAAAAATATAAAGAGAGAGGCACCTGGGCGGCTCAGTCGGTTGAGCATCCAACTCTTGATCTCAGCTCAGGTCTTGATCTCAGGGTCGTGAGTTCAAGACCTGCCTTGTGCTCCGTGCTGGATGTGGAGCCTACTTGGAAGGAAGGAAGGAAGGGAGGGAGGGAGGGAAAGAGAGAGAGAGAGGGAGAGAGAGGGAGGGAGAGGGAGGGAGAGGGAGGGAGGGAGGGAGGGGTGAAGGAAGGAAGGCAGGGAGAAAGGAAGGGAGGGAAAGAGAGAGAGAGAGGGAGGGAGAGGGAGGGAGGGAAGAAGGAAGGAAGGAAGGAAGGGAGGGAAAGAGAGAGAGGGAGGAAGAGGGAGGGAGGGAGGGAGGAAGGAAGGAAAGAAGGAAGGAAGGAAGGCAGGAAGGAAGGCAGGGAGGGAAAGAGACAGAAGGAGGGAGAGGGAGGGAGAGAGGGAGGGAGGAAAGAAGGAAGGAAGGAAAGGAGGGAGGGAAGGAGGGAAGGAGGGAGGAAATAGAAATATACAGAGAGAAAAGATCAGGGATGGAATTCTGAGGAAAGGATAAAATATTGACAGTTTTGGGGCGCCTGGGTGGCTCAGTTGGTTAAGCGACTGCCTTCGGCTCAGGTCATGATCCTGGAGTCCCTGGATCGAGTCCCGCATCGGGCTCCCTGCTCGGCAGGGAGCCTGCTTCTCCCTCTGACCCTCCCCCCTCTCATGTGCTCTCTCTCTCTCAAATAAATAAATAAAATCTTTAACGAAAAAAAAAAATATATTGACAGTTTTGTCATGGCAAACACTAGGCGCTTTAATTTCTTTCTTTTTTTTTAACTTAGTGACATTTAGAAATGGTTCATTTTTAATCTTTCTGGTTATCTTGGTAAAATGCGACTGGTTGGCCAGCACTCAAACAGGAGATGGATTTGTTTTAACTGCCAGATACAATCTCTGTTAATCAATCCGAGGTCTTTGAATACAATTTAGTTTGCTACTTCAGGAGCTGGATGGCATGCAATTGTTCACAGCTGTTTCTAATTACACCTTGATCCAATAATAACTAAATATTGTTTAACACTGTGGCAGTAACTACTTAAGAAAATGTGTGAGATCAATAATGGAAAGTAACACTTTCAGGCATAAACCTGCATAAATTAGAACCTGGGGAAAACCCAAACACAATTCAGTAGGTGGCACTCTTCCCTCAGCCAGAATTCTCTTCATTTCACTGGACTGGAGTACTCTCCCTATGGCAATTACCTCTATTCACTTTCCATGGAATTTTGTGTCCTAAATCAGTATCAACATACTAGCCTCAAACATATCACCTGGCTTCTTCTCTTTGAGATACACGGCCCAGATTAAAAAAAAAAAAAAAAAAATCTGATAACAGGTGAAAGAGTAGAAAAACAGCTTCATTTCACTTGAAGTCCTTAGATAATGGGGTCAAGTGTAGTGTTATTTGAAAGTAAATTAATTCTTTGTACCCATTAAAAACAACCCAAGTGATTTGACCTCTTCCACTGATATTCTCCAATGAGCTAATTTAAAATATTTAAACTAGCAATGAGCAGGTTTCTCATCCTTGGCACTCTCGACTTTGGGGCTGGATAAATTGTTGGTGAAGTGATGTGGTGGAGAGGGCCTTCTGTATAATGTAGGATGTTCAGCAGCATCCCTGGCCTCTACCCCCAAATGCCAGCAGCACCTCCCAGTTGTGACAGCCAAAAGAGTCTCCAGACATTGTCAAATGTCCCTGGAGACAAAATCATCTCATTCGAGATACATCAGTCAGTCCTTTACCCTGAAGACTGATCCCTGGCTTCATGGCCAAGGATTGAGCTATTGTACTAGCATACTTTCAATAACAATGTTTACTATCCTTTTTATCTGATTCCAAAGGTTGATGCATGTGCAGTGTTGAAAATTTTGAAGCTATATTAAGCACAAACAGGAAAACTAAACGCCACTGGTAATCGTCCCATACTATGATAATGACTGTTAAAATTTTAACTGCATCATCTGATTTTTCTCTGCATAAAGATGCACATAGAGTACATGTAATATTATTTGACTCATTAAAATCTGAGGACCTTATTGCAATACTATTTTGTAAAAAGGTCTTTTATCTCTAAATATATACTGTCATTAAATATTCAATTAAGCATGATTTTTTATGGCTACAGAGTATTCTTTCCAAGAGATATATCATTTTTTAAACCAAGCTCTTATATTGGGCTTTTTATATTATCCCAAAGGTTAATGTCAATTACTTTGACTATGTTCACTTGGGATAAATCCCCACAAATCGAAATTTTGAGTACTAACCTATTTTAGTTCTGCCTTTGCACAGAGAGAAGAAAAGAGGGAATGATAAAACAAAGAAGGAAGAAGTGCAGAGGGAGGAATGGAAGGAAGGGAGAGAGAAGGTAGCAAATGAGAAGAGATGAGTTGAGGGGGGTGAGGAGGTACAAGGAAGGGAACCACAGAGGGAAGGAGAGGAGGTCTAAGAGAAAGGAAGCAGTTGCAATAGAAGTTGATTTAGAAATGAACTTGGCTGGCATCCCTCCCACTTTTATTCTCAGTCTTTAGGGATTGGTGTGGTTCGTCCTCCTTCAAAAATGATACTCTCCTCGCCCTCCATTCGGAGAGCATACACTTTGAATTATTTTTCCTCATTCAATTCTTCCTGTAATTAGCAGACATCGGTAAAGTGGCTACATGAAATAAAAGTGAGAAACCTTGAAAATATGCTAAGTAAAAGAAGCCAGACACAAAAGGTCACATATTGTATGATTCCATTTAATGAGATATCCATAAAAAGCAAATTCATTGAGACAGTAAGTAGATTAGCGGTTGCCAGGGGCTGGGGGGGGTAGGAAATGGTGAGTGACTGCTTAATTGGTATGAGATTTCCTTTTGGAGTAATGAAAATATTCTAGAAGCAGAGCGCAGTGATGGTTGCACAACACTGTGAATGTGCTGAATGCCCTTGGATGATACAATTTTAAATGGTTCAAATGGTCAATTTTATGACGTCCTTTTAAAAAGTCATGAATGGAACAAATTATAAAGGAATCTCTTTATAAAATGCATGTGAGTTGAACATAAGGGATTTAAAAATAAATAAATAAAAATAAAAGCAAGAGAAGTAATAGCTATCCTCCTGAGCACCACTACCTATCCCTGTCTTATCTCGTCTTTGTGACAACTTTGACAAACGAGTATTATTCCCATTTTACAGATAATGTATAAGAGATACTGAAAGTTAAGTTGCTCAAGGGGAGGCAAGTACTGAAAGGCAGAATTAGAATTGACTTCTAATCCAAAACCTGTGCTCAAGGGATAAAACCAGGCTCACTAGGTAGATAAAATCCTTCACTTTGGCTTCACATGCACAGTAGCCTCGTGAGTTAACTGGACACAGATCATCCACACAGTTATTTAGGAAAGAAGAAAAGTCCCCACACCAGCTGCCTGATGTGACATTTTCCAGCTCAAAGGAGGTACTATTGCTCAGCAGGAAAGGAAACAGGATAAAAACATAGTACACGACTCTAAAACCTTCATCCGCAACCATCTCATGAGCTTAGTAAAGACTTAATCTCCCACTTTTGCCAAATAGAGACATAATCAACCAAATTAACTAGCTAGGTCATTGGGGCTGGGAGTGGACATCATGAAAAAAAACAGGAAGTTTTATGTGTATATGATCAACTTCAGAAATCACCTTTTTCTCTTTTTTATTCCAGCTTTATTTAATTGACATATAACGTTGTATAAATTTAAGGTATACAATGTGGTGATTTAATACACGTATAAACTGCAAAATGGTTACCACAATGAGGTTAGTCAGCACATCCTTCACCTCACATAATTAACATTTGTGTTTTTGTCATGGTGAGAACATTTAAGATCTACTATCATAACAACTTCCAAGAATACAATATGGTATTGAAAACTATAGTCACCACCCTATACATTGGGTCCCTGAAACTTATTCACCTTATAACTAAAGGTTTGTACCCTTTGGTGAACGCCTCCCCATTTCTTCCACCCCCCACCCCAGCCCCAGGGAACAATCAATCTGCTTTGTTTCTATGAGTTCGTTTTTGTTTTTAGATTCCACATATAAATGGAATCATACAGTATTTGTCTTTTTCTGCCTAACTCATTGCACTTAGCGTAATGTCCTCAAGGTCCATCTGTGCCGTCACAAATGGCAGGATTTCCTCCTTCTTTATGGCCGAATAATAGTCCACTGAATATATATATCACATTGTCTTCATTCATTCTTCTGTCAATGAACACTTAGGTTGTTTCCATGTCTTAGCTATTGTGAATAATGCTGCAACAAAGATGGGGGGGCGGTGCAGATATTGCTTCACAACAGTAAAGAAAGAATTCTCTCATGATGTTCATGGCCAGACAGTAAACAAACAGGAATGGTTGATAATGTTAAAGCATTCCAAGTCAAGAAGGAACCTCAGAGTGGCAAAGAAGACCTGAAGCTGAGGACGGGCATGGTTTCAAGAGGGAGAAGCACAATCATGTGAAATGTAAAACTCAGATTATTAGACTGTGAGCAACAAGTTCAATGTGTGCTTGTCGATTAATTAATGAAAAGAGGTCTGAAAAAGCGGTCAGCAGATGTGGTAGGCAGTTTCTCAGATGGCCCCCAGCAAACCTCACCTCCTAGTGTTCAGGCCCTTGTATAATCCTCTCCCCTTAAGTGTGTGCTCGCCCCTGTGACTGGCTTCTAAGATGCCACTTCCGTGTTTAAGTTACAGAAAGACTCTGTCTTCTATCTCGCTTATCCTGTCTTGCTCTCCCACTTGCTGGTCCTGATGGGGGTCAGCTGATCTATGAAGAGGCTCTTGTGGCAAAGAACTGAGGAGACCTTTGGGAGCCAGCCAGCTAGGAACCACCACTCTCAGTCCAACCACCTGCAAAGAACTGAATCCTGCCAACCGCCACCTGAGTGAGCTTGCACAGGGAACCTCTCTCAGTTGAGCTTTTGGATGAGGCTGCGTCCCCGGCCAACAGCCTGATGGCAAGCACAGGAGAGACCCTGATGCACAGGCAGTCAACTAAGCTACACTCAGACTGCCAAACCACAGAAACTGTAAGATAATAAATGTCTGCTGCTGCAAGCCACTAATTTGGGGGTAATTTTTATGCAGCAATAGATAAGGAGTACAAAAGAGTTTTCTGATATTTCACTGGTTAATAAAGAGAATTGTTTCAGAAATTTAATATTCCTCCTCTTGGACTTAACCATATATAAATGCCCCCAAACAAATTTCCTATAAGAAAATAGCTTTTTCTGTCTCTTTTTGTGAGTAAAGGCTAATGGGTTATTTACCTTCCATTAAAAAATCAATAAAGGATTGGCACTTTCGCTCTTTGATTTAAATCTATTGGTGGGTTATCCTGAACTTCAGGGACATAAATTAACTAAAGAAACTCTGAGCACTTTTTGACCCCCTGAGAAAATTCAGACAAATATTCCCTCAAAATTCTCAGCCCTGCCTTAACCCTAACTATCCCCTGCAGTCATGAAGAACAGCAGTGATGGAGAACATTAAATAGCAGGCTCATAGATCTTATTCCAGAACTTACCACATATCTTTATGTTTCTCTTGTAGAAATGAGCCATACTAAAGTCTATGTAGCAGAAAAAATCAACTCCCTTAAGGCAAGGTATTTCCTACTACTAAGCTTTACTTTGCTCAAAACAGTGAGGAGAAAATGCAAAGGGAAGATGAAGGATTTTTTTTTTTTTTTACATTTAAGAGCTTTAATAAATTAAGTTCATGATCTTTTTTCTTTAATCACAAACTTTTGCATATGTCATCAATTTCAAGTAAAATAAACTACACAAGGCAATGCCCTTTTCTGATTCCTCATAAGCAGCTGCTCTATTTAATACATTTGCGGAAGTCCCAGGAACAAAAGAGCAGAGAGAATAGAAAGATTTCTGTCAATTACGTTATTGATATTCGTATGGGGAAGTAGCTTGTGACATATGTGTTTTAATGAAAAGAACTGGGGGCCTTGAGTGCAGAAAATAAAGCATCACCATTTATTCTGGTATCATTCTTTCCCATAAAGTACATTGAAGCTAGTTTCTAACAGTAAAGATGACATTTATCTCTTACCAGAGGACTAAATTAAATCAAGGACACTAACTTCAGTCTGAGGTTTCCAATTAGATGTTAATGGTTTAAATGCAGTAAGTTCCTGAATGAAGGCAGGGGACTGAACAAAGGCTTGAACTCAATACACTGTAAGTTCAATCAATCCTCAAGTGCTGAAAGGCAAAAATAAACAAAGTAACAATGAAGACAAGCAGACACTTCTCTGTAGGAATGAATGGAATAGGTTCACTTCTGTCAAATGCATCTGCTTCAATTATGCAGGTAACTGAAGCTCCACATCCAGCACTCAGTTAGGCCTTCTATAAAGAAAGCACTTTGCTAAGCTAACTTATAAACATAGATACATCAAGGCATTACAAGCTGCACTGGATGGGCTCCCCATTTCTCTGTTTGAGAAACTGGAATAAAGCAAGGGAGAGATTTTGCTGGAACACAAGGAAATGCATCAGCTATTCTATAGGTAAAGCAGACAAAGCTTTTCCTTTGTGCAGATGTCTGGAGGGCCAAATGCAAACAAAGGGACACGGTTCTCCCTAACATGATTCTCTGCAGAAAGCACTGGACCTCGGCTAGAATTGAGAAACCATGTGCCTGGAGCAAGACAAACAAATTCTCAGGGCCCTAGAGGATAACCGACAGCAAACGGTCTGTTGCCTCCATTATCAAATTGGAGCTGAAAGCAGCCTCTGCCCTCTTTGCCTGGACCCTTGGAAGGTGGGAGGAAAGAGTGATGTTCACATCAGCAAGTGTGCAAAGACTCACACAACTGGTGTGCAAGCTCTCTTCTAAAAGACCATCATGCTCATAAGCTATTTTTTAGCTTTATTCAGGCATAATTGACAAATGAAAATTGTATATATTTAGGTTGTAAAATTTGATGCTTTGCTGTATGTATACATTGTAAAATGCTCACCACGATGATGCTAATTAACAAAGGCATCACCTCACATGGGTTATCTTTTGTGTGTTTAGTGAGGACACTGAAGATTTGCCCTCTAAGCAAATTTCAAGTATACAATATTGTTAACCGCAGTCACCATGCTATGCATTAGATCCCCAGGACTTACTCGTTCTACATAACTGAAACTTTGTACCTTTTGACCACCATCTCCCCATTTTCGCCACCTACCCCCAGCCCCTGGCAGTCACCATTCTGCTCTCTGTTTCAATGAGTGTGTCTATTTTAGATTCCATAGGTAAGTGAGCTCACGCAGTATCTGTCTTTTTGTGACTGGCTTGTTTCACTCAGCATAATGCCCTCTGGGTCCATCCGTGTTGTCACGAGTTTCTCAGGATTTCTCATGCAGTCTTTCTCTTCTACCTGTCCATCCCCAAAACTCAAATGAAATCCCCACTCTTCAAGACGGGTTCCAAGAGTCTCCTGCAGAGACCTCAGCACATCCTCTTAGCCTTCTCTAAAATACCCATTTGACTGGTGGGTGATCACTGAACCAAAACAAGAGAGGAAACGTGACACCCTATGGCTCACAGGGTTCTCCAACACTAGCTCACTGTGTCTAAGTGTATACACTGATTTCCTTCTCAGAAAAACAAGGGGACTATTTACAGCAGACATTATTTTTTGGTGTTACACAGTGTCCATTTCTCCCTCCCACACTCACAACATATCCGATTTTCCTGTGGGGGCCCAGGTGGGTCTGAGCAGCTCTTCACAAGAGACACGTCCAGGATAGTATAGTCCTCTCTGGGCCACAGAGATCTGTTGGGCCCATGCAGGTGACCTGAGCCTATCTAAGCAGAGGACCTGTGAAGGGGGAGAGATGGAAGCAGGAAGTGGGGAGAAAAGGAGTAAGCAGGGACAATGGGAAAGGGGTCAGAAAGAAAAAGGATGGGAAGAAAGATAGCACTGAGAGAAAAGAGAAAGACAAGAACCAAAAAAAGAAAGGGGAAGGAAAAATACAGCTTCCCTACACCAAACCCTGCCTTGGAGTACATGCATTCTTAAACTTGCTTCAACATCATTGTCAGGGCACTTAGCCTATCTTTCGTCATGCTTAAGACAAAGAAGAAAAGGAGGCGCCTGGATGGCTCAGTCGGTTGAGCATCTAACTCTTGATTTCGGCTCAGGTCATGATCTCAGGGTTGTCAGGTCAAGTCCCACATGAGGCACCAGGCTCATCAGGGAGGCTGCTTGAGATTCTCTCCCTCTGCCCCCCTCTTTCTCTCTCAAAATAAATAAATAAATCTTTAAAAAAAAAGAGAAAGAAAGAAAGAAAGAAAGAAAGAAAGAAAGAAAGAAAGAAAGAAAGGAAAGAAAGAAAAGGACACAGTGTCCCAAATGCCACCTTCTCCACAGTGATGGCATAATCATCAGTTAACGAGTCAAATGCTGGAGGCTGAAGACAAATGACCACAGATTAACGAGCTAGGTAGTCTATTTATCCTGCAAATACAATGAAATAAATTTTACTCTTTTCATAGTGTCTGGAACTTTTCATATTTTAGACAGTGCTGATCTTAGTATTTTTCTCTTCCAGAAACCTGTGCTATGACTCATTAAACAAGATATAAAAGAAGAAAATGAAACTCCTAAGTCTAAATACCCCCAATATTGGGAAAATCCTTTCTACTTGACAGAAAGAAATCTTGATCTATAAATGTGGAGTTTGCCCCAGCTAATGAACCATCTCAGCTATAATAGCTGGCTGCTAGTTGTCAATAAATCTCAGAGTTTGGCCAAAGCTAGATGAGTTGCACTTCATTTTAATGTCTTTAGCGTCCACACAAGTGATTATGAATTCTTTTATCTCTCCCATGATACAGGAAGGAGAAGCATTGTCACCAGAGGATTGGTCCACAAATGAAGAAAGCTAAATGGGAATTCTGCTTTTCCATCCATTTGTTAACAGCATCACCCAGTCTGACAGGTCTAGGCTTTCTTACCGACCAATGGGGTTCAAAAGAGGAATCTGGTTAGGATCCGACACCAGCCCATCACTTTCTCTGCCCAGAACAACGGCAGACGTCAACGAATGATCTTGGCATGCTCTTCCACAAAGCCAGGGAGCAGCCTCGATGTCTGCAGCACAGTAGACAAGGTCCTTTGCTTCCCAAGTAAGCTATCTACACCCCAGGAGGTACACAATAGAATCCCCTCGGTTGTGGATATAATACATTAGAATTCCTAGTTACAGTTATTTTTATCTTCAAAAATATGAAATAAATTCAGCATGAATAAACAGACTGACACCAGCACCAGCCAGTCCACATGTCAGATGTGGAGCTAGAAGTCTCCTACAGGTGAGAATTCTATGGTGAGAAGGAGGGGTGCCTGGGTGGCTCAGTAAGTTAAGCAACTGCCTTCAGCTCAGGTCATGATTCCAGGGTCCTGGGATCGAGTCCCATGTCGGGCTCCCTGCTCAGTGGGGGGTCTGCTTCTTCCTCTCCCTCTGCCCCTCCCCCCCGCTCATGCTCTCTCTCTCACACTGTCTCTCTCTCTCAAATAAATAAATAAAATTAAAAAGAGAGAGAGAGAATAAAAAAGAAAAGATGTTGATGTTGGCACCTCACTCACATGATCACTCAGGTCATTATAGATCACATTTGCCCATCTCAGTGGATTTATGGGTCATATTATCTGGTTTTAAGAAAACCCAGCTGAGATTCCTGCAAATAAATGGCAGATTTTAGATAATCAAAAGAATGCACCCATAAGCAGACAACAAGAAAATGACAGAGCTGATACACTCCCTCCCCTCCCCCCCATCTCTTGGTATGTCATCTTTTCCATCTCATTCTGGGGTGAAACTGATGATCTCATTGGGTCTAACAAGATCAGTGAAAACCCTGACATCATCAAAGCCATCTGAAATTTGGTTTTACATCCACTATTACTAAAGAAGAGCCTTGCCTAAATTAATCATTGCAATGAAGATAGACGTACAATATCATGTATTTCAGATTTAGCTCATTCTCCTAAGATTTCTATTCTGTATCTTTTAAAAATATACATCATGTGTGAGTAACAAGTACATAGATTTAACCTATATATTCATAAATGTATAGTGATCATTAGTGAATGTTTATTGTGTTTAAACAGACACGTGATTTTAAAAAGAAAAACTGCATAAAGTCGATAGCAGTGGATTTTAGTGACTGTGAATGAATAAACTAATTTTTTCTTTGTTGCGATGGTCTCCAAATTCCCTTCCTTTGACTTTTTTTCTCAATGACTCCAGCATACATATGGCAGAATGAGTTATCTTCCTCCCTGCTCTCTCTTTCCTGAGACGTGACTCTCACAAAGGAGAAATTAAATCAAGATTCCGTTGGCATAAGAACGACAAATGCAGCAGGTTTTTGCTATAGAAAAGAGTCCATTTTTGTCATAAAGTTTGTCTTACAGGAGACTTATGCGCAGGGCCCTGGAGCCTCCTGGACCTCCCTGCCCCCAAGCCAAATGCTCCTGAAGGGCCTGGACCCTTGCGGGGTGGGGGGTGCTCAAGGATGGGACAAGGAATAAAAGGGCTTCAGGAAACTTCTGGAATGAGAATAAGGAGGAGAGGACAGAGGACAAAGGTTTTATACACAAGCAAGATGGGCTCCGAATGAGCTGGTGATCTAACTGAAGAGAAAAGCAAACACGTGTTTTGTACCATCCCATGAAGAGACTATAAGTAATGTCTTTGTGATAATAGACATCCTTCCTGCCCTAACGGATATTATGGGATAGCCAGATGGTGACATGTGAGAATTCCAGTACTGTTCATAAGGGGCAAAAAAACATGTTTTAAAGAGAATGCTTTAATCCATCAACATGGGGGAGAAACTAATTTTGGTTGGATCTTTAGCTCACAAAGTAGTTTTCCTGTGTCCCAGAATGATAAATGATCATTTATCCCCATTACCTCTTGAGCAAATTATTTTTCAATTCCTGGATTTGGTTTATGAAGATGCCTGGTGACTCATGAACACCACTGTGACTAACGTCTCATTTAGAGATCTCAGTATGCACAGAAGCCCTGACATCATTTCTCTTGCCAAGAAATGAAGGTATCATATTTTCAGTAAAAACAAAGAAATGAACAGCCAGCACACCAAGGAACACATCTCTACCTGTTGTCACAGTGGTTTTTATCATTTACTCACTGGGTAGTCAGAGGTTGAAATACTCAGAAATATAATAAGAAATATCTGTACAAATTTAAGAGCGTAGTTTATGACCTTTTTATGATCTGGCTTATTTATTACCACTTTCACATCTATATCTCCTTTGCTACCATGTTGTCTATAGTTTATTGACCTTTCCATTCAAACCAAGGGGAGCTATATTTGAGTAACAATGGTATTTTATTTATACAGCTCTACTCTATGAAAAGCTGGAAGTACTTTATAAATACTTCTTTAAACTTCAAAGTAAGTTAAGGATCGCTGTTTCCATCTTAGATAAAGATATAAAACGAGAACTTCAAACAGCTAAGATTAGCAATTTAGAGAGGGCTGAACAATTGAGAGGATAAAGATGGCAAGTTGACCTCAGACATCCATGTCTTCTCCAAACCCTACTAAACTGATCAGAATGGACATTTTTTTTTAAGATTTTATTTATTTATTTGACAGAGAGAGAGACAGCGAGAGGGGGAACACAAGCAGGGGGAGAGGCAGAGGGAGAAACAAATTCTCTGCCGAGCAAGGAGCCCGATGGAGGGCTCGATCCCAGGACCCTGGGATCATGACCTGAGCCAAAGGCAGACGCTTAACGACTGAGCCACCCAGGCGCACCAAGAATGGACATTTTTGAGTCATAAGCACAAAAGGACAAAATGAACGACAGAAGAGACAATACCTTACTAGAGCTTCCAAAAAAGATTTGGAAACTTTAGAAAATCCAGTGAGTCTACACAGCCATATCCTCCAAAGTATTATAAAACTGCTACTTTTATCTAACCTATCATGCATCATGTTTCTTATTTCTCAAATGTTCCACAACCGGGAGGACAAATAGGAATTTTACTTAAGGCTCCCCAAAATACAAAGAAATAAGCATGTCCAAATTGAAAAGATACACAATTTTCCAACTATATGAATGCAGGGGATGTGTGGAATTCACATCAAGTCACCTAGTCATGAGATTTCAGAGCACAAAGAACATAAAGGAAATCCCAAAACTTTCCAGAGAGTAGAAGGGGAAGAAAGTCACATACAAAGGAACATCACTATCAGGATCAAATGGGATCAGGCATAGTAGAAGTCAATGGACACAACCTTCACAGTTTTAAGTAGAAATGATTTCCAGTCTTCATTTCTATACCCAAACTTTCAAAAAGGTGAGGGTAGAATAAAGAAATTTTCAGACATACAAAGCACACAATTTTTACTTCTTGAATGCATGCTCCAGCAAAACAAAGAAGGAAATCAAAAGAAGAGGAAGCAAACAGAGGAGTATCCATCCTGGGGGAGAGAAGTCCCAGAGTCACAGCAGTGAGGATGGCCTAGAGGCCAGTACTCTAGTCAGGCGCAGGAGGACAACAGACTCTGGAGGAGGGAAACTCAGGAGAACATGAAACAGAATACGCTATCTCCACAAGTGAGTGGCTGAGGTACATATTGATGGGTATATGCCAAATCAGAAAGCGCATTTGAGGAAAATTAAGTATACATAAAATGATGAAAATGATGTCAAATCTAAAAATAATAGACTATTAATTCAAAAAAATATTGAGCAAGAAAGGAAATAAAGTCATGGTGCCTCAACCCACTCTTCAGTTATTCACACACATAATAACTAAAATTTCAGAAGTAACTATGTTAGGAATATGAAGGAAGACAAGTGGGTAGAGTTATTAGAGATCTAAATCTTTATCTACCAAACTAGACAAAAGATATTACCTCAAATGGTAAAAGTATAGTACTTGAAGTACGAAGATAAGCATAAGAAGAAACGGCTAAAATAATTACAGTTGGAGCAGGACTGGGGTGTGAGAGGGATGAAGGGAACAGGTAAACAGTTTATGTTTCATTTTTCATTACTATTTGATAGGGTTGTTTTTATTTTTTGTTTCATTTTTTGTTTTTTGGGATTTTTTTTGGTAAATCTCTGCAGGTATTGCTTTGATACAGTTTTAAAACTTAAGGCAGAAAAAATCACTTGCAAAGAGAGTCTAGGCTTATATGAGGTTATATTTAGTCTACACCTTCTGATGCTTCCTTATGTAATGCACATTTGCCATTTAACAGACAATAAATTAAACTAGCCCTTCTAGTAGCAGATGCACTGGTATGGTAACATAGAAGTTCCTCTAGTGTAAAAAGTAAATAAAACACTGGGAAAAAAAAATGACATGACCAAAAATAAGTAGAAAAAAATATATATACTTAAAAATGTCTTTTAAACGTTACCTTCTTATATTTAAGCACCCTATTTGCATAAACCAGATTTTAGCTTGAAGTTATCTTAATCTTGTAACCATCTCGAGCAAGTTGTACGGTCTCTGCTGGAAACCATGAAGTATATTATTAATGAGTTTTTACCAACTTAATTGGTTTTCTGTGTGGTGTTTCTGCAGGTTTCCCCACAAATGAAATCTACCACAGAGGAACTCTATTTTATCCACAGAATTAACCCAGGAAAATTTGTAAAATAATTAATGTATTTCCCAAATAAATGAACCCTAAATTCAGATAATGATTAAACTAAATTTTCAGAACTAAACCAACAAATTGTTTCAAAGACAAACGAGCTAAACAGGAAGTGATGAGGGGAAAATAGCTTCATAATGAGATACTTCTCTCAGACACACATGTTATACTCATAATATTTTCTGTATCATTTTCAAAATTATCCTTATAGCTTTACCGAGAAGGCGGGGGAGGCAAAACATTATTTCCCTTCCCTGTGGTAGAACTGTGGAATGCTTTACAAACATATTCATCTAATATGTAGACTACAAAGGGTCAGGACTTAAACCCGTGTTCCATTCAAAACTTTAAGACAGTGCTTCCTTTTCAGAAATTTTGATAAAGTAAATAAAACAAAAAACTTTGGCTCAACCTAGGATCAAGTTACTTCCACAGACCAATGCTCCTCATTATCCTGTATTTTAAAGTAGTTTTCTGAATTCCAATGAAAGCATTTTCTTGGGCTCAAGAAATAACATAACCTAAACAACTGATTAACTAGGAGCATTATATTTCTTTTTGCTTAGGAATTTGGGCATTTCTAGAATTCCTCCTTTATAAAGAAACTATCTATAACGGGCCGAGTAAGACCACCCAAAAATATTAGGTTCTCTTTCCTGGAACCTGACATGATACCTTAAAAGGAAAAAGGGTCTTTGCTGATTTGGTGAAGCTAAAAATCTTGAGCTAGAGAGATTATCCTGGATTATCATGTGGGCACTAAATCTAACCATAAGTGTCCTTACAAGAGAAAGGCAAAGGGAGGTTTGAAATAGGCAGAAGAGGAGGTAGTGTTGGCCACATAGGCAGAAACTGGAGTGATATGGCCACAAGCCAAGGAGTGCCTGCAGCATCATGAACCACAAGAGGTAAGGAGCCGAGTTTCTTCTACCGCCTCCAGCGGAAGCTCCTGGACACCTTGACTTCTGCCCAGTGATCCCTATGTTGGACTTCTGGCCCCCACATCTGTGAGAGAATAAATTTCTGTTTTAACCACTGAGGTTGCCACTAAGCAGCCTGCCACATCATCCCTGCAAATGCATTTGAGTAGGTTGACAATTATGCTGAACACACCAGACACGTCTGACACCGGACAAGTCACAAGTTAGACGGGAAAATGTCACTTTCCCTGAAGCTACGGAAATTCTGATTTGGGTGAAGAGAAGAAGCAAATGTCTAAGTCAGGGTGACTTAGAAGAAGCTGTTTTCCAAAATGCTCCATTTAGAATGGAGTTTCTTCCACATAGCTGTCCATCCAAACTTTCATCCAAAGAAACATTTCTTTTTTAAAATGTATTATTAAAAACGAATTACCAATGTAATATTTGTTCATTGTTGACAATTTAGAAAATGCAAAAAAAGCCCCCCCCAAAAAAGAAAATCACAAGTTTTACCCAGAATCCTGCTATCCAGAGATCACTTCTGTTCATATTTCAGTATTTTACAAAAATAAAAACCTACTAGCATTTTGCAACCAGGTTTTTATTTCATTTAATACATGATGAACATTTTCCACACCAGTATAATTTCCACAACAGAATTTTTAATGACTGTGTGTTTTCCATAGTGTTGTGGAGCAAAAATATTATAATAATCTCTTTCAGGCACTTAGATTGTTTTCCCATTTTTCACTAATGAATCTTTGCTGATCTCCCAAGAGTTTTTGAAGACAAGAAGTAAAGTAGGCAGTGACATTTGGAGATACAGGAAGATGTAGTCTTTGACATGAGTCCAAAGGTGAAGCTTTATTGCCACATCTGGTTCTCTAGAGTAAAATGCCCATTTTTCAGCCACAGCCCTCACAGTGTGGGGCACCAGGAAATAAATAGTTTGAAGGTGTCAAAGATCCCCAGAGAGGCTCATCTCATCTGTGCCAGAATATCTCCCATGTATATTCAAGGGGATGGGCTGGGCTGTAACACAGAAGGAAAGTCCCTCCCCACCTCCCCCCTCCACCCCCCAATGCTCTGCAACCTGAGGATTTGCATTTGCTTCTACTGGCATTGTTCTTCCTACAGAATGTATTTGTCCGCCCTCAGGTCATTAAGCCTATCTTTTTTGGTGTAGAGGATGCTTTTGTTGCCTCTCTAGCATCTCCTTCCCTCTTCCCTCCTGTTGGAATTTGCAGATTCCAAAGCAAATAAATTTCAGTGACTTAAGTCAATTCCAGTTAGGTTTTCCGTTATTTCAACCCAAAGGACCCAAAACCATTGTTTATCCTTGTGTCCCTATTAACATCTGGAAAATCCTGAGACTGTGCAATATATTCTTGTAGCTGATGAAAGAAATGAATTCAAGAAGAAAATTAGGGAGGAAGGGAGGGAAGGGAGAGAGGAAGGAGGGGAAGAGGTCAGAAAATTTACAAATCAACAAAGAGTAAAAATTGCAGAAAAATAAAAGCTTGTCTCTTAAACAACAGATTTTACCTCACACCAACTTTTACCTTTCTACATTTGGGGAGACAAGCTCGAGTAAATGCGCTTTGATTTGTTTACAGGAAAGTTTGAGAAAGACTAAAGAGAAAATGGATTGGAATTAGACACCATTTATTCTGAATCTAGAAGTTTACATTTTGGTTAAACCAAGAGATTTAAAGAGCCAAGAAAGACTACATGCCTGAATCTTACTTCATATGTTATTATTCTTTATTTTATTTGTATTCTGTCTTGATATCGAAATCAGAAACGTATTTTGCAAGGAGAAAGTCTGTGCAATCGGCAGAACTGGACTCATGCCCAAATTACCTACACCAAGAAAAGGCTGCAAAATGCATTCAATGAGGATGACACAGTATAATCAATGTTTCTCCCTTGTGTGAATGGGTAAAATTAGGGGCCTTTGGCTAAAATAAAAAAAAAAAGAGAGAGAGAGAGAAAACATGACTACATTTCTAATTAAATACAAAACTGATCAAATAAACACAAAAATCTGTGTAAAACAGATACATATGATGCTAATTCTAAATATATTTAAATTCAAATCAGGAGCCCTCATCCCAAGTAGGGTTGCTGGAATTCACTTCTAAGACTGGCCGTCTTACACGGGTGCAAAATGGTAGGATTTGAGGACTGCCTGCAAAGCCTTCAGCTCAGGAACTTCTCCGTCCCATGCAACTGGGAATCAACCACATCCTTCCTGAGAGCTAGTGATTACTGCTGCAGTTACTCCTGATGCACGAATCTCAAAAAGAGTAATATGAAAACCGTCATGCTGTATGAATCACAAGTCCCTTCTTGGGAATTAAGAGTTTTTGATGGCTTCTGCCCTCACAAAAGGGAACGACAGTGAGGGTCTTAGATGGGACTTCACGTGATGCTAAGCCAGGTACCTCACTCAGGGGGAGGAGAGATTTGGGAGCTAGAGCATTCTGTGGGAGAGTATGCCCATGTGAGGCCCTGATGGGGCCCAGGATGAAGCGTGAGGGGACAGAGGCAGCCGGATGCCCACCAAGCTGCAGAATGAAGACAAGAGCACTCTCACCATGAGCGATGAGAGAACCCGGGATGAGGGGTGGGGGGCGGAAAGAAATATCATATGCTCAGTTAGCCCTATTCACCACCAACTCTCAAAGCCTGTCTGGTGGCCAAGAGGAACATCCCTCCTGGAGACCAATCTCAGTATGTTGGCTCCACCCAGCTATAGTGAGCAGGTGCAGCGGAAAGAGAGCCAGGTAAACCAGAACAAAGGCAAGCAGATTCAGATCCAAACAGGAGACCTATGTAAGGAACTGCCAACTTTCTTACTTCTCCTTCTTGCCTCTTTCCCCATCTGTCCTCCCCAGGTATGTGGCCTCCACGTCATCTTCCTTCTTCAACTAATCGACATCCTTACACTTAAACTACCACCATTCACAAACTTTATAAAAGGTTTTAAATGAAAGATAAATGTTATAACTTGTGCTAGACCCCCAATTATGTGTCAGCATCTTGGTTTCAGCGTTGCTACTATTTTGCTTTAAAACTATAAATGCCATAAAGCTGGGGACTATCTCTGTGGAATAGGTTTTATACAGTGTTCACGTGGGCATATAGGAACTCAATGGATATTTCGTGTTTTATTTCCTATATATTTTTTACAAGGAATGTGATTTTCATCATTATAAACTCCCTCTCTCTCTCTCTTTTCTGAAAACCAAATTTGAGAGCCTGAGAGGTATGTTAGGGGTAAAATTATATGATACTTTTAGTACATTCTCCCCATGCTTTCTGGGTTTTGTGAACAAAGACAAAATTCTAATCCAATTAGGGGCGCCTGGGTGGCTCAGTCGTTAAGCGTCTGCCTTCAGCTCAGGTCATGATCTCAGGGTCCTGGGATCGAGCCCCGCATCGGGCTCCCTGCTCAGCGGGAAACCTGCTTCTCCCTCTCCCACTCCCCCTGCTTGTGTTCCCTCTCTCGCTGTGTCTCTCTCTGTCAAATAAATAAATAAAATCTTTAAAAAAAAAAAATTCTAATCCAATTAAACAAGGTAAATTTGAGCCTTGGACCTTTAGATAAGAGAATGCCTGAGATACAGTGACCTTGGTTCTCGCCTATTGAAGATGAAGAAACTGAGGCTTGCAGAAGCAAAATGACTTGCTAAAATCACATGACACAGCCAGTTTTAAGAGCTATCTTTGGACACACATGGGAACCACTCAGAGGTCATTAGAGGGGGTGGGATCTAGTGGGGAGGAGCAGAGGCTCTGGAGACAGACTGATGAAGTTCAAATGCAGGCTTTGCCAGTTACTCACCGGACACTCCGGTGCAGGAAAGAACCTCTCTATGCCTCAGTTAACTCACCTGAGAAATGAGGCTACAAATGGCACTTGAACCATTGGGTCATCATGAGGACCCAATGGTTCTATACCATGAAAAGTGCATAGGAGAGTGCTTAATGTACTAATAAACATCAGCTCTTAATTATTATCATTATCTCTGTATTAGTAGTTTATTACTAATTATTATTATCATCATCATTACCACCATTTCATGAAGGCTTTGAGAACTTTGGCAAGCAGGCCCAGAAGTGAGTCAATCCAACAAAGAACCCAGCGCCCCCTGTAGGATAAGGCGGCATCCACAGGTGCTGTCGGCAGGGCGCACGCATCTGATGCACAAATTACGCCGCCCAGTTCTCTCTCGGATGTCGGCCGCCTGGTCAGCCGTGGCAAACCTGTCCTAACCACACGATGGTCAGCTAGCTCCATCCTCCATGTCCCGGCCCATCTCCCACCTCCCCGGGCATGAATCCACTTACGTCACTTACGTGGCTCTTCTCACACACCACTCTGCAGCTCAGGTCCTCAAGCTCCAGGCAGTGCCCGGGCCCCACAGTCACGTACATTGCACAGTCTATTTTTAAGTACAGGTTCTTTTCTGCCTGTGAAGCTGAGCGCCTACGTCAAAATCTCTGGAAAGAAGGTCCAGAAACCTGCCCTCCAGGGCTTTCTGACACACAACACGAGTTTCAGCAGCTCTGGAGGTTTCTTGGTTCAGGCACTCATCTATTCCTTCCACTTGACTACAAACTGCATTACCCGCACCATCTGCTTTGATGCCTTTCTCCACAACTCCATGTACACAGGAGGCTTTCAATGACTATTAATTAAATTAAATGTTTGCTAACAAGTCAAAGCCACCTCGGATTCTGTGGTAGGCAGGAGAAGCTAGGTATGACCGACCATTGTTGCTGCTGTGGCAAAATCAGACACAGCATCGGATACCCTGAAAAGCTCCGACGAGAGTACGGGCAGGCGCATCCTAATGGTATGCAGTGGGTTTTGCAGTTAAGTAACTCCACTCCAGGAAAAAAAAAAAAAAAAGTGGCAGCAATAGAGGAAAACGCACAAAGACCCAGCTGCCCACAACATGAATAGCCTGGCAGGGCAATGCCATCAGAACCCACCGAGAATACAGATCAGAGGGAAAGGGGAAATCTCAGATGAGCCAGAGCCGCGATGGTGCTAACCATGATCCATTCTCAACACCCTTTTCCTTTGCTTCCCCCTGCCTCTCTCCCTCCCCAAATCCACAGTTACGCAAGCAAGCACGCCTGGAGAGCTGTTGAGGCAAAAAGAACCAGCAGTGTGTGCAGATGGGGGGTCCTGTCCGCTGGCCCTGCAGCTGGGCCTGGGCTACATTGTGCTCATTATTCCTGGCAGGCGTGAGCCCGAGAGAGAGCTCCTCCTTCGGCAGCTGGCATTTTGTGAGCTAAATTACTCGTAAGAATCAGAGAGGAAGCATTGCATTTTGTTCCTGTGGATGATGGGGGTGGGGCGGAATGGGGAGGTCCGGACATTCTAAACAGAAATTTCAAGGCTCAAACATGTCACTTTTTTGTTGTTTTGTTATTGAAAGAATGTGACTCTGAACACAAACATGAGATTGTCATTGAGAATTAAAGAATGTAACTCCAGTGCGTTCAGGTTAAAATGTAACTGTATAAAGCGCATGATAGTATACCATTTGAAGAATGATACATTGGGGGTTTTCTTCCTTCAAATAGAATCATAAAGCTAGAGTTGGCCCAGATCCCTGATTCCAGATCATGGTTATCTACACCTGGAATCTCATCTTCAAGATTTCTAGGGATGGCGAGTCTATAAACTTTCTACAGCCCAGTGGAATGTGTTCTTCACCTTGAATGCTGAAGTTCTTCCCTGTGTCCAGGTGAAATCAGTGATCTCCCTTTGTCTAGCTAGTCCCACTGACTGATGCCAGGGCAACCTCACTCTCTTCCGTGTGCTCTTCTGAATTCCTTCTATTTTTTCCAACATTCTTTTAGAAGTAAAATTAGCAAACACAAACTAAGGCAATACACAGAAAAATAAATTACTCTATGAATCTCAGACCCTATGCTCCTTTTCATGAAAATGATAATTTTTATTCTCCTAGCAAATATTTCTCTCTCTAGCAAATATTTCTCTCTCTCTGTCTCTCTATCTCTCTGTCTCTCTCTCTCTCTCTCACACACACACACACACACACACACACACACACACACACTTCTTTCATTTCCTGATTGGATTGCTAGGTCTTTTATTCTGTAACTGCATTTTTTTCCCCTCCCATTTAAACATACCCTGCAGCCTTTATCAAACGAAACTCTCCTCCTTTCACTTGTCCCTACTGACTTCATCTTGCTTTTGAGGGACCATTTTCCCCAACAGGAACAGAATTCAAAATGACTCTAGGAAATCTCTAAAGTATGTATAACACAATTTGATCTCATATCGCTTTCAAATTTAATGAGTATTTTTATAATTCCTTTGTATCATCAATTCACCAAAAGCATTGCATACATGGGGACCTAAGGCCAGTTCTGTGGACCAACTGTCTCCAGTTGAAGCAGAGCTTCTGGCTCTTTGGAAGCTGAAAGTTCACCTTAGCATAGTTGCCAAAAAAATCACTTTTTTTTTTAATGGAGTCATATAACTCCCTTGCCTAAATCTGACGGTTCCCCACAGTAATTAGAACAAAGCCTAAACTCCTTGCCACCGCGATGACAAGGCTCATTCTCTACCTGGACCCTTGACTGACTGCGTCACGGAACACAACTTTCTCAACTTCCTGCCCATTCCTCTCCATTACAAAGCACACCTGAGAATTAGCACTCCCTGTCCCTCCTGCCTGAAGGATTCTTCCACAAGTTCCTCCTGACTGGCTTTCTCAACAGCCAGTGCTTGTTTACGTGTACTTTCTCCTCCCTCCTCCCCAACTAGAAGTTAAACCCCACAAAGATGCTGGTGGGTGTTGTTCCCACTGTCCCCAGTGCTGGGCAGACAGTGAGATATTTGCGGGATGGATGAACATGTGTGGAGCTTTGTGTACACAGCCATCACTCCAGATTTCTGTAGGCTCCAATCTGACCACAGCGATGCAGGAACTGGGGAGGGGATGGAATATTCCCACAAGAAAGATCGATGGACCTTGACTTCCCTAACCTAGAAAAGCAATAAGGAAAGGAGTGTGTCTACAGGGTTAGAATAGAAACCCATAAGCAAACATACATTTTTGCTTTACTTTATTTTCACTACTCAAATTTCTGCCCATTTAATTTTTTACTCCTCAAAACAAATTGCTGATGACAAAATATGCATAAACATATTTTCTTTGTTACCTCTGAACTGATCGCTATATTCATCAATTCATGCAAAAAAGAATATCATGGGAGAAAGAACCCAAAAGCTTACCAAAATTATACATTTCACTTCTAGGGTTTTTTAATGTCAGCATTACAGTTTACATAAATGAAAAAAAATGTTTTTTAATGGATTCTGAGGCATGAATATTAGTATCAATTCTGAGAGCTGAAGCCAAACAAAAATGCAAAATAACCCCTAAAGGAGAATACACTGTTGAGAAACTTGTTTTTTATTCTTTAAGATGTGTTTTATTCAGAGTGCAAATACAAAGGGAGGAAATATCACTAAAGACAGAACTTTCTTGGGAAGCCCCAGAGTTCCACAGGGACAGCAAATACAGTGAGGAGACTATTTTATTCATACATACTAGAACTTATGTCTTTAATATATACCTGGAAACGACAGAGAGTGGTCCTGATTGCTAAAGATACAGCAAGATCTCCTACCCAACACCCAAAGAACAAATAATCCAATCAAGAAACGGGCAGAAAACATGAACAAACATTTTTCCAAAGAAGACATCCAAATGGCCAAGAGACACGTGAAAAAATGCTCAACATCGCTCGGCATCAGGGAAATACAAATCAAAACCTCAATGAGATACCACCTCACACCAATCAGAATGGCTAAAATTAACAAGTCAGGAAACAACAGATGTTTCTGAACAACAACAGATGTTCCGCGAGGATACGGAGAAAGGGGGACCCTCCTATACTGTTAGTGGGAATACAAGCTGGTACATCCACTCTGGAAAACAGTATGGAGGTTCCTCAAAAAGTTGAAAATGGAGCTACCCTACTACCTAGCAATTGCATTACTAGGTATTTACCCCAAAGATACAAATGTAGCAATCCAAAGGGGTATGTGCACCCCAGTGTTTATAGCAGCAATGTCCACAATAGCCAAACTATGAAAAGAGCCCAGATGTCCATCGACAGATGAATGGATAAAGAAGATGTGGTATATATATATATATATATGAAATATTATGCAGCCATCAAAAAAATGAAATCTTGCCATTTTCAACGATGATGGAACCAGAGGATATTATGCTAAGCGAAATAAATCAATCAGAGAAAGACAAGTTCATATGATCTCACTGGAATTTGAGAAACAAGGCAGAGGATCATAGGGGAAGAGAAGAAAAAATAAAACAAGACGGAGCCAGAGAGGGAGACAAACCATAAGACACTCTTAATCTCAGGAAACAAACTGAGGGTTGCTGGAGGGGAGGGGGGTGGGAGGGATGGGGTGGCTGGGTGATGGACACTGGGGAGGGTGTGTACTATGGTGAGCACTGTGAATTGTGTAAGACTGTTGAATCACAGACTTGTACCCTGAAACTAATAATACATTATATGTTAATTTTAAAAAAGATAAATAAATAAATAAATAAATAAATAAGTAAAAATACAGCAAGATATGGATTCATCCAACCATCACTCAATGGAGCTCATTAGTCGGGTTACATTTTCATTCTTTCAAAAGTCACCACTGGGAAACAAGTGCCCTAAGGCTATGTGTTCTTTGGTTTGTCCCACCAAGAGGGCCCCTGCTGGCCACATCTACATACCTTGCAGCCACTGTGAGTCCTTGTCTTCATCAGGGGCATGGTGGTGCACAGCTCGATGGCCTCGGGTTCATGGAAGATGACTGCCGGGAGGGGTTCCTTTTTCAGTGTGAGGACATTCAACTTGGACTTCAGCATGGTCTGGAAGTGCTGAGAAGCAAGATAAATAAATAAATATGCAAGCCAACTACAGTTAAAGTTTTTGGCATTGTACGTGGTGCAACTGCACATCAAACTCAGGAGCAAAATCTTTGTTTTATGAACTCTGTTTTACTAGGGGAGGTTAAGAGATACTTCATAAAATGCAGGGAAAAAACTGTCAGGACAGCACTAATGTGACACCATAGGAGATGGCCAACCCCCACGCAGAGACCACGGGAACATGGGGTAGTGGGAGAATCACCTAGGTCCTTGCTCTGAGAAGTTCTTTCAAAGTGATATATAGAGATAGAATCCTAGCAATTCAACCATGCCCATTTCAGCCAAATAAGGGAAGATGTTCAAGAAAGAATGTTTAACAGAGCTATTTGAAGGAGCAATCTAGAGTTAATGGAAAAGGAGAAGACCCAGTGAAAAAGAACACAAGACTCCTGCTCTCTGCCTTCCCCAGTTCTGCCATGCATTGGCTGTGGAACTTTAGGAAATTCACTACTTCTCAATAGACCATTTCATCTGCTGAACTCTAGGTAAATATCTATTCTATATGCAGCTCCCATTGACACCGGTTTTAAAATATACCCAGAATCCAGCTACATTTAATCACTGCTATGTATACACCCAGTCCAGGCCCCATCTTTGGTCTACCATAGCAGCTGGTCTGACCACTTCCAACCTTGCCCCAATGTGGAGTATTACCACAGTGCAGCCAGAGGGAGCCTTCTAAAATCGAATCATGGTATGTCACCCTCTGCTAAGACTCTCCCAAGCCTTCCCTTCTTCTCGTAGAAAAATTCCAAGTCCTTTCCCTGACCTTGGAGCCCATGCACAATTCAGGGGCCTCTGCTTCTCCAACCTCATCTCCCACCCCTCACCCTCTCACTTGGATCCAGCCACCCGCGGCCTCTTTATACTTCTGAGAATAAAGCAAAGACTCATGTGCCTTGGAACCTCTGAACATGCTACTCCTGTCCTAGTATCTGCATATCTGGCTTCCTGATCTTCTTGAGGACCTTGATCAAATGTCACCTTACAAGACAGTCCTCCTTTATCAACATTATCTAAAATAGCATGTGCATGCGTACATACACACAGACACGCACAGATGGCTTCACGGGCCCGCAACCCGTGCCGTGACAACAGGGTCCCATGCTCAGGAGAGCTCCACGCTTACTTTAATGCTCTTGGGTTAATGTCACAATCTTGAAATCCCTCATAACTTTATCTCTGAGCTTGCGTTTCATAAGCTAAGTCCAATGAGACGGTAGTGTACATGCATGAGTAGAGGAAATACACACAGTACGTACAGCCCGATGCCTAGGAATTCGACGAAATGCAAAGGGGGTACAAGGTAAGCATGTTAAGCCTATGGCTCAGTAATCAGAGGGCTGGCAGCCCCAAGGGGCCATGCTTTAGAAGTAGAACTTGCTTCAAATGCAGAAAGAAGTCACTTGTATTCTAACAAACATGAGTGATCAAGGAACTCTAGCAAATCCCTTTTATTTGTATGACTTTCCTGTAGTAGGCAACCATGTACACTGAAAAATGACAACAGAGAAGGAAAGGGACAGGGCAGCCACAGCTCCTCCTACTCTCTCTCGTCTGTCCCTCCTCGCGAATCAGCAAACCAAAGGTAAGGTGTCGGGAGAATGTGCATATGTTAGAGATGAAGGAAAAACAGGTGAGCTGGTTTTGTAGCATGTCTCCACTGTTTTGGTAAGCACAACGTTCAGATGCACCCATGAACTAGGAAATGCAGCTCGTGTGATTTCAATGATTCCACCCCTACGTGTTTGTATTTAAAGTGGGCACCGCACAACATAATGTTGAATGGCAGATTCGTGTTATAATCTAAATTTTGAACTTTACTTCCACACATGACATGGCAAAAGCAACCAACCAGCCGAACAGAAAAAACAAAAAAAAAAACAAAAAAAACCCCACCATGACTATCACAGAGAGAGGTTCAGGAAAGAAAGGAAAAAGGTTTTATGTTTCAATACCTTTGGTGGCACTTTTTTCAACTTTTTGAGTAGAGGATACTGCATTTTCACTTTGCCCTGGGCCTCACAAATTATGTAGCCAGCTCTGCACACATATATACTCATCACCGTCTATTCCCTTCCTCTGCTTTGTTATTCTCATCACTTCTTATCACCACTACAAAATTATGTATTTTGTTTATCTTATTTTCTGTCATCTGCCATAAGAGCAGAAACTGTTTTATTCAATGAAGGACCCCAAGGGCCTAAAACAGTTTCACAGGTCCACATAGAATCTACTAGAACTCTCAGCTGGCCACGCTGATGGTCCATTTTATGTGCCAACTTGCCTAGGTTACTACACTGTTACTCAACCAAACAATAATCCAGGTGTTGCTGTGAAGGTATTTTGTAGGTATGATTAAAGTCCGTAATCATCTGAATTGCAGACACATCCTAGATAACCTGGGTGGACTCGATTCAATCCATTGAAAGACCTTAACAGGTGAGGTTAGGCTTCCCTTAGGAGAAAGAACTTCTACCTTTGGACTGCAGCTTCAGTCTGTGCGGAGAGTTCCAGCCCACCCTTCCAGATAGCCTGCCCCAAGGACCTCAGACTTGCCTCGCCCGCATCGACACCTGCATAAACCAGTTCCTTGAATAAACCTTGCGGCATATCTCCTAATAGTTCTGTCTCTCTGATCTAACCCTGACCAATACTGCCACCTTCTAGGATACAAAGTTGCCACACCTGGAATTTCTTCAAATGGGAGAGATTTACCCTAATATTTCCCAGGGAGTACTGATCGGTATTTTTTAAAAACAAAAAGGCACGTTTTCATATTAACCTGGAAGCTTCTTTGTTCTTAATTGATTCTCGTCCAACACTGGGGGTTGCAAAGGTGTCTGACAGGAGCACCACAGACACCTAAGAGTGAGAGGCAAAGTTGGTTGCCCCTGCGGGACAGCAACTGAGGCCATACAATGACGAAGGTAAAGGGGAGAGGGGCTCAGAAGAGGAGGTAACGAGCAAGTGGGGACACTGTCCCCCATCTGCCATTTTGCTGGAGTTCTATGAGAAGTACACGGCTCAACTCAGCCTGACTTCTGCCACACAGTACGTTCCTAAAGATGGCCCCAGAGGCGACTCTATTCTC
Organism: Phoca vitulina; assembly: GCF_004348235.1. NCBI lineage: Eukaryota > Metazoa > Chordata > Mammalia > Carnivora > Phocidae > Phoca > Phoca vitulina. The sequence goes on along the minus strand of NW_022589704.1, from coordinate 10,234,752 downwards.
ATGAAGGCTGGACCACCACAATGCCCAGGAGCTCGGAGACTGTCCTCCGGCCCCCACTGTGGGACCAAACGTCATGGCTATTGGTCTAGTCGCTGAGCACGGAGAGAGACGGGAAGCTGCAGACTGGCGCACACACGCAGCCGGAGAGCCCAGTAAAAGAAATCCACAAACATTTTTAAAACCCAAAATTGGGGACGGGAAGATCATGGAGTTCAAATGCCAACTTCAACACGGGCTGTGTAACCTGAGCTAGCTAACTCTTCAGAGCCTTGGCATCTCCCGGCCGGCAGGCGAGTGCCCCGTGTTAGCTCCCCGGCCCCCACCGTGCACCCTCCCCCAACACCTGTGCTCAGCCAGACACGGTGGCAGGCGCGGCTGGAACAGAAACCAAGTGTGAGCCTCTGCCTGAAAGGGGTTCTCACAGTAGCTGGAGACTGGGCAATCAGACGAGATCGGGCGCGTTCAGGGTGGTATGGCCGTAGACGAGACTGGGCAATCAAATGACAACTGCGAATCGTGTGAGTTCACCAGACTAGCTGAACAAAGACACTAAGGCAGTATCTGAATGTGAAATTGAGAAATGATTCCTTTAAAAAAAAAATGGGTTTTGGGCACCTGGGTGGCTCAGTCGGTTAAGCATCTGCCTTCAGCTCGGGTCATGATCTCAGGGTCCTGGGATCGAGTCCCATGGGCTCCCTGCTCAGCGGGGAACCTGCTTCTCCCTCTGCCAGCCACTCTGTCTACTTGTGCTCTCTCTCTCTGTGTCAAATACATACAATCTTTAAAAAAATTTTTAAAAATGAGTTTTTTTTCTTTAATGGCTTTGTCCTTTTTGCCCACAATGAAAGGATGAGGGTAAAGAGGGAAATACACTGTGAATTATCTCACGAGTCATTGAGTCTACAATAATACATCTTTTTATAGAAAATTAACATTTTTATGTAACTCTGAGCTGCTCCTGTAAATCTTCGAGTGGTAGAAGTGTGATAGTTTTCATTGTTTGTGATAAGAACACTCCTGTGCCCCCTCTGAGGAAATGTCTCCCCTGTTATCTAGCTGCTCTGTGGAGTGGGGTTGTCCCTGTCCCCTGACCCTGGGAAAGAATATGGGACACAGGCTGACCACCCAAGTACTGCGTATACCTGGCTAAAGGCATTGGTTCGGAGGAAACTCAAGATTGGCTGAACAGACTCTTCCAGAAGCCTGAACTACAGAGTTGCCAGGCCAGGGTGATGTGAGTACAAAGCAGCTGCTGACCTGCTCACCCGCCAAGGTCATTCTGAAAATGAGATGGCACAGAGACAAAGAGGGCCAGGATACGGAGGGTCACAGACTTGACATTGCTGAGCCCGGGATCCAGCCACATCTGACTCAGATCCATCCATAGACTTACAGAGAATATGAGCCAATACATTCTCTGTGATGCTTCAGCGAGCTTGGGTTAGGTGTCTGATCCCTGCAACTAAGAGTCTCGCCAACACAAATTACTTTTCAATGAAAAGAAAAATCACCTGAGACAATAAAATGGAGCTACTAACAAAATTTTAAAAGGACTTCATAAATGTTAAACTGCAGAAGCCAAAAGAACCATTATATTAAAAAAAAAAAAGAAAAGAAAAGAAAAAGATAGTGAATCTTGCACTTTGTTACCTGAATAGGCTGAGCCTTAACGGTAAAACACCAGTAATAATCAAAAGGAGGTATTACAGTCCCCAGGTTATTCACGTCTACAATAAAGTCCTCTGAGCTCCTGCCTAAATGAGATGAATTCCAAGTCTCAAGAGATAGCCAAAGAGCACACCCACAATGACACCAATTCTGGTGGCAAGCTCTCTTGCTGGGTAGCAAAGACAGAGGTGGGACAACCAGGTCTATCAGAACTTCCCAGGTCTTAGTTCTCCCTTCTGTCAAGTGTAAAGTGCTACGTTATGCCACATCAAAAAGGGTATTCGTTGTTCTTTGCGTGGGCAGACTAAGTGCAACAAAGACAATGCAATTTACCATAATCCAGGAGCATTATAAAAAGGCAACAAAAGAGGAATCTAATAGAGGAGCTTGGAAAAGCGATTGCTCCCAAATGAAAGACGCACAGAGTTCCATAAAGAAAATGTGTTATTCATTCTTAAAGGAGGGAAGTGAATAGTATTGTAGAAAATTAGGGCACTGCCCCGGACAAATTAAACAAAGCTCGGCTTTCTGCATTGGGTGCTTTATGTGCAATCCTAAAATAGAGCCTCTAAATCAAGCCCCATTATGCGGATGGGGTAATCGCCATGCCCTGTATAATTTTACAGTTGGCGCTTCCTACTCCTATTCAGACATTAATCTCTGACAGTTTAGCAGGCAAGGATTTACATATTTTACCAATTCAAATCCGGTGTATCTCACCTTTGTATTGACTCTGTATCCAAAATATAAAGCATCTTTTGAAGGCAAATCCTGCTTCCTCTTTTTCTAAGATAACTGGAACACTATCCTCACTCAAATTAAAGAAAAGGCATTAAGGTTTTAATCCCTGGTTCATCCTTGCATTGTGAAGGCTGGCTAAAATGGTCAGTTTTAACTTGCAAATTACTGATTCAGTAAGGCCCTAATCAAGCTTCAGAAATATTGCAAATGTTCTCCTGAAGAGAATCACAAGGAACAAGTGGGTGAACCAAATAAGTGGAAAACTTCAGTACCCCAAACAAATGTTAATTTGTACCAGCATGCAAAACTCAGTAAGGCTTTCACATTCTGTTCATAACCACACTTCATTTTATTACTTGGAGGGTATGTAAGAATTAATTAAACTTTGTTGTGGTTTCCTTACGTTTTATACCACTTATTTTTAAAAAGTTAGATTCAATGACCCCAATCATGAGAAAAGAAACTCCACTGTGATTTTCCAGAAGATCTCACTTCTCATTTTTAATGTAAATTCTTAGATTTCTGTTTTTAAATATTTATTCTGGCATTTTTACGAAACAAAGCAAAACAAAAATAACATAAAATCAAGAAAAAATAAAAATACTTCCCTGTTAAAGAAACAGCAAATGATTTGTTTCATGATTAAGAGTAATCACATAAATGAATAAAAGAAAATTGTACTTACATTCAATTTTCATGTAAGTAAGTTTTAATGCAAAAGATTTTGTTTTTCATTTTTGTCCTTTTTTAAAAGGAAAACAGGGTTGGAAAATCTACCCCCAAAGCCAGCAAGCATATTCAAAATCACACTCTTTCACTTCGAGGATTAATTTTTTTTAATGCAGTTTATGTTGATCTGGTATTTCAAGAAAAGAAAGACCTACAGCACCCTGGCATTTCCCTTCTTGCTGCAAAGTGTCCTAGTAACTGCCTTATTGAAAAAAGTTCCAACTTAATTTTAAAGGCCTCCCTCCAGACACTCCTAAATTTAAAAAGGTTGTCTATATCTGTTAAAGTGATCGCTATTATTAAACTAACTGAAAATACTCATGTTCACACACCCGTATTTATTCATGCAGTTTTAATTATGGAAGCATTTCTTTTGAACATCACAGATTCTCTCAAGAGATTATGTGGGAGAAGCACAAAAATAATTCAATGCCCATAGAGCCTGCAGAAAGCCCCCCAAGGCTCACGAAGAGCTCACTGGGGAGGAGGAGGATTTCAGCAAACATACACAGGAGTACAAAGGTCAGAAAAGGTGAAGCCCAAGTATGGTATCGTAAGCATCTGACGGTACACGTGACATGGTGTACTATCATCTGAAGGCAGTAAGTTAAAGGTGTATGCTAGGGGCGCCTGGGTGGCTCAGTGGGTTAAGCGTCTGCCTTCGGCTCAGGTCATGATCCCAGGGCCCTGGGATTGAGCCCTGTGTGGGGCTCCCTGCTCAGCGGAGAACCTGCTTCTCCCTCTCTCTCTGCCGCTCCCCCTGCTTGTGCTCTCTCTCTCTCTGTCAAATAAATAAATAAAATCTTTAAAATAAATAAATAAATAAAGGTGTATGCTATAAACTGTAAAGCAATGACTAAAATAACAAAGCAAAGAGCTCCATGCACTAATAGAAAAGATAGAACAGAATCATAAAAAAGGAAGGCAGAAGGAGAGGGAAAAGGTAACAACAATAAAAACCCAGATGAGACAAAGAGAAAATAAATCATAAAGTGATAGATTTAAAATCTATAAAATTGATACCCCTAGTTAAAAAAAAGAAGGCAGATTTAGCGAGATTTGAAGAAGGAGCCCCAATTCTATGTTGCCTACAAGAAATTCACTCAAAATACAGGCCACAAGGGATAAATAGACATAAACTACAAATACGGCTGGAGATTTCAATCCCGGTCTCTCCAAAATGGATAGAATACATAGACAGAAAAGCTGCAAGGAACTCTCAAGTTTGAATAACACCACCAACCAACCTGACATAATTGACATTCATAGACCATTCCACCCAAAAACAACAGATTTCAAGGGTACAGAATACACTTCACCAAAACAGATCAAATTCTGGACCATAAAAAAAAATTTTTTTAATAAAATAAAAAACACCTCAGTAAATTTAGGATTCAAATTCTACAAAAGAAAATCAACAGAAAGATCTCTGTAAAATTTTCAAATACGTGGAAACTAGCACAGTTCGAAATAACCCCTAAATCAAAGAATAAATCAAAAGACAAGGCGGAAAGTACTCTGAACTGAATGCAAATGAAAACATCACACATCAAAAATTCTGAGATGCCACTAAAATGTATGTAAGGGGAATATTATAGCACAAGATGCCAATATTAGAAAGGAAGAAAGTTCTCTCTTCAATAAACTCAGCTTCAACTTTAAAAAAAGGGGGGGGGGAATAAACAGAGTAAATGAAACCCAAAGTGAGTAGAAGAAACCAATAATAAAGATTGGAGGAGAAAATCAATCAATAAAGTCAAACACAGAAAATCAATAATCAGTACAATGGCCTATCTGCAAGTTCACTCACTCTTCCTTTGCATCTGCTGAGTCTACTGATGAGCTCATTAAAGGTCTTCATCTCTGTTCACTCTGTTGTTGTTTTCCTTCTTATTCTTGTTTTCCTTAGCACTTTTGTGTGATTCTTTCTTTGCTGAAATTCCCCATATGTTCATGCTTATTCTCCACTTTTTTCACTGGAGCCTTTAAATATTTATCAGTTATTTTAAATTCCCTATCGGAGTCATCTCTGGACCTGGTTCTGTTCATGGCTTTGTCTCCTCCGATGGATCATTTTCCTCCTGGCTTTTTGTGCCTCTCCTATTTTCCTATTGGATTCTGGACATAGTGTGCAGTAGAGACTGAGGCAAATAGCACTTAAACCTTGACCACATCCTTTCTGCTCGGGCATCAGTGTGGTGCACCAAGTCAATGTCGTCTGGAACTGGTCTGGCTTGGGTTTTATTGCTGCACCACAGATTTGGATTCCTCTAGATTGACCTTGTCTTTAGGGTGGGGTCTACTTCGCTGGGAGGTGTGTCTCTACGTTCCTCCTCCATCTTGCAGACCTGGGACTCACAGCGTCTCCCTCCCCATGCTTCCCCTGCCCCCATAGGTTAGCTGCAGTTGCTTGATACTAGGTGCTTTCTAGCCTGAGAGTGTGTTGGGGGGAGGGCAAGGAAGGGTTCTTCCCTCTTGTTCCACTTCAGCCTTACGAAGGTCCTGTGTCCTATGGTCTTGGAAGTCAGGCTTTCTCAGTGACCTCATCTTTGTCCCCACTGCTCAGAGACCTCTACTTGTCTGGATCCAGGGTGGTTCCCTGCCTTTCCTCCGGATGCAGAGGAGTTTTTTCTTTTCCTCTCCACATGTTACAATGGGTCTTCACCTAAGCCCTCAGAGCACAGGATGTTTCACCCTTTCCCACATGAGCAGTCTTGTGTTCCTTAGAAGAGTCGGGGTGCATGGCCTTGACCATGGCAGCCACACCCCTCCTCCAGGCCTGGACCATCAAAGGAGGCTTGCTCTGGCCTCCAGTCTGTCTGTCAGTAGATCTCCTGAATCCCAGGGGTGCTCTGTTAAGAAAGGCCCATGAGTTACTGTGAATTCCCCTTGGGTCAAGAGGAACCATGGGCTCTTCATGCCAGTACTAGCCAACAACTGACCTTTAAAAATTAGTTAAGAATGTTAGCTGAATTTTTCTTACCCTCTTGCCTTGCAGGCCACCTTCCACCATTCCCCACTATAAGTGAGCCATAATTCATGTGGTGTCTTTTTCTTTTTGGAGGCCTTGTTTTGTATATATGTCAGGCCAGTTGGATGTACTCTGACCCCGGCTCTTTGATGGGTTCAAGAGAAGGTTTGATTTTGTAAATTAGCTGGCTTTTTCCTATTAATAGGATGGAGAGTGATGTTCTTCTTACTGTCTTCATTGTAGGCAGAAGCCAGAGTCAAATTTATATTTTTAATCAACCAAAACTAAGTGCACTGAAGAATGCTTTGTATTTGGAGAGATACACATAAAATGTTATGAAATACGTATTAGCATTATCCTTAAGTTCCAAAGGTCCTTTTCCCCCAACCCTGTTTCTTTCCAGCTCAGATATTTATGTGTCCGTGGATGCTGACTACTATCTGGTTGTGGTCAGCTTCCTCCTTCCCTTCTCAGACGCCTCCTCTTCTATTTTGGCCTTATGCTCGCTCACAAACAAATGTGGGCACATGAATCCTGAAACTCTCTGTAGGAGGAATTACGACCCAGAAATGCAGAATATTAAGAACAGGAGCAACCTTCCAGATGACCTAGACCAACTCCCTCATTTCACAGATGAAAAACTGAAGCCTAGAAAAGTGAAGTCACTTGTCCAATGTCCCCCTGAGCTACAGACAAGCCCAGAAGCCCAGCCCTGTAATGACTGGACTGATTCAGTCCCGGACCAGCATGCTAACCCAGATCACTTCTGCACCCATCTAGAGCTGATAAGGTTGCTGCTGCATCATCTTTTAAAACTGCATAAAAGGGGCACCTGGATGGCTCAGTTGGTTAAGCGTCTGCCTTTGACTCAGGTCATGATCCCTGGGTCCTGGGATCAAGCCCTGCATCGGGCTCCCTGCTCAGTGGGGAGTCTGCTTGTCTCTCTCCCTCTGCCCCTGCTGCACCCCTACTCGTGCTCTCTCGCTTGCTCTCTCCCTCTCTCTCAAATAAATAAAATTTTTAAAAACAAATAAGAGTGCATAAGAGACTTCATTTTGTAATCAATAGTATAAGGCATAGGATAAAATGAAAGGTTTTAGAATCAGAAAATCCTAGGTTCAGTTATGAGTCTAAATATATGACTCATCCCACAATAGGACCAGTAATTGATATAAATGTGTGTGCATGTGAGAGAAAGAGAGAGAGAGAGATGGGTCCACACCTCTCATCAAGTGCCAAAGGCACTTGACAAGGATTATCTCTTTTACCTTCCAATAACATTCTGAATAAAGCAGGGCAGATTCACTCTAAGGCACTCCGATGTCAAGGCCCTGAGTCTTTAACATATCCTGCAGTATTTACCCCGACGATGTATATTAACTACCTGGAGGAGTAACTGGTACATGTACACACACACACACACACACACACACACACACACATACCCACACATATACACACACATACACACACACACAAATCATCTTTATTCTCTCCCTTCCTATTTTCTGCCATTTAAATTTAGACAACCACTTTAAAATATCTGGAAGCATAGTGGCGCCTGGGTGGCTCAGCCAGTTAAATGTCCAACTCTTGATTTCTGCTTGGGTCATGATCTCAGGGTCGTGGGATCAAGCCCCATCTCGGCTCCGCACTGACCTTGGAGTCTGCTTGAGATTCTCTCTTTCCCCCTGCCCCTCCCCCATCTGCTCACGTGCATGCGTGGGCTCTCTCTCTCTCTCTAAAAAAAACAAAAAACACTGGGGCACCTGCGTGGCTCAGTTGGTTAAGCGACTGCCTTTGGCTCAGGTCATGATCCCAGGGTCCTGGGATCGAGCCCCGCATCGGGTTCTCTGCTCAGTGGTAAGCCTGCTTCTCCCTCTCCCGCTCCCCCTGCTTGTGTTCCCTCTCTCGCTGTGTGTCTCACTCTCTCTCTGTCAATTAAATAAATAAATAAAATCTTAAAAAAAACAAAAACAAAAAACAAAAAAACCTGTGGAAGCACATATACAAAAGCAGGAACAGTACCGCTTCCAGGTTGTTGAACTGCACGTAATTTTTTCCTCTTTTTCCCTTTGCTCTCTTTCCTTTTGCTAATTTATATTTTCTATCATGCCAAAAGCCAACTGCTACTAATTTTCTGTAAATGTTAATGTTAGCTATTTGCAATTATCTAGTGGCTGAGGCCCAGATCAGGTGGACGCCTAACCACGTCCTTCTTTGATGCACATATTCGCATGAGTGAAACCCAAGGCAGCCTTTAAAACCCAGACCAAAGCAAGTGCACAGTAAGAAACACCCCAAGTACTTGTCTTCCTCCAAAGCAATAAATGAGGGCACAGAGCAGAGAATAAAAACAAAACAGCATAAACACACTTTTAAAAGACTGAAGTCAGACAAAACAAGGTAAGATTTGGAAACCAAACCAAATGTTATGAGTTTAAGATTCCAAAGGCTGTTTCTCCTATTTCCCCAAGGGGCTTCATTCAGTCCCCGAGTACAGCCTCAGGGACACCTTTATGTTCCATTTGGAAATGCATGCTTTATGGTGTCAGTGAATCCTCTGCTCATGAGGACATAGCACATACATGTTATGAACACACATATATTTTCATCCACGCTCATTTGGTTTTAGTTTCACTTCATTTTCACTAGGCAAAATTCCTCTGCAGGACTATATTTTGGTGGATACACGACTGAACATTATCTTGGCAGGTTGGAAAGAAACTAAAAATAATTTTGTCCCCAGGCTTCAGATGGTCAGGAAGGTACCATGCCAGAGACTGGGCAAGCCAGAGTTTGCTTTTGATCAGGGCTCAGTGGAGAGCACTAGGCTGTAGTCATCCACAGAGGACGGAGAATTCATTTACTATACATGATACCATCAGAAGAGGTTTTTTTTTAAAAAAAGAGTAAGAAGTTGTCCATATCAAGGAAGACAGCTCTTATATTCTGGTGGCATTCCTCTCAGTTATGATCACATCTATAAAGGCTTTCCTGAAGCTCCCCACCTGCCAGTCCAGGTAAAACTAACCTTTCTGCCTGAACTGGGCCGTGGACAATAATCAGGATTTTCATGCCACCTGTCACACGTGAATGTACTGCTTCCCTACTGTCTCTTTGTATCCCTTGTCCCTAGCTAAGCACTTGACACAGAGGAGCTACTAGATAAATGCTTAATGCAGAAACAAATAATTCAGTGAAGAAAAACATTATTGGAATTAAAAAACCATGCCTTCAAACTAAACACATGCCTGAGTCACACTGTTCTCGTCTCAGCTGATTCCCTTCCATTCCTTGATTCCATACTACCTCCCGCTACCCTCAGCCAGACTACTCCTCTCTGAAAATCACCTTGTCAATGAGCTCTTGTCCAGGTCCACAACCAGACAAACATCCCACCTCCCTGGCAGGAAGCCAGCAAATCTCAGCTACAAGAACCATGACTAATGGCCTCACTTGGGTCCCCTGAAATCAGGCAAATCCATTAAGTTTCCTTGGAAAGGAAGGGATCTGTACCTGCAGCCCCATAAGAAGCAACATGTAAAAGAGATAGGCCATCTCCTAGGCCCGTCCCACCGCACTCCAACAGCAGGAAAGGCTCATTGCCATCCAATCCTGGTATAGACTTCAATGAGGAAAATGACCCCCTTTTGAGGTACCGCCAAAAGGTCCAAACATCTGAAGAAAAGCCTTTGTCCTCCAAATGGCTTAGGGATGGAATGTGGACCCCACAGGCAAATGTCAACTATTAATCAGTGCACCATACATAAGAAGGCAAGCAACGAGGAAGAAGAAAGAGAGGAAGGGGACAACCATTTGGAAAAGTCTTTGTCAAAAAAAGAGAAAAGAAGAAGAAAAGAAAGAGTACTACTTTCCTAGGGCTGCCATAACAAAGTACCAAAAACTGGTGGCTTGAAACAACAGAAATTTATTGTCTAATAGTTCTGGAGGCTAGAAGTCCAAAATCAAGACTTCAGCAGGGCCACACGCTCTTTGACAACTCTAGGGTAAAGTCCTTCCTTGCCTTCTCTAGCTTCTCATCCTGCTGGCATCCTCGGCATTCCTTGGCTTGTAGATACATCCCTTGTAGATGTGCATGGATACCTTGTCTCTGTCTTCACATCATCTTCCTTCTGCGTGTGTCTGCTTCCAAGTCCAAATTTCTAAGGACACTGTATTAGATTAGGTCCCACACTAAGGACCTCATTTTAACTTGGTTACCTCTGCAAAGACCCTATTTCTAAGTAAGGTCACATTCTGAGGGACTGAGGCTCAGGACTTCAACATATCTTTTTTTGGGGGGGAGGGAGAGGGGCACACCATTCAGCCCATGACAGAAAGGAAAGATACACACCATGTAGATTCTCCAAGATCACAAGCTCATCCAAGCACAGTTATTTCACTGGCCAGTCAAGATTATTTGTTTTCACTGTACCTGAACCCAAGATGTTAAATTCCTCAGGAAAAGACACCCAAGTAAGTGGGTGGGACCTGGCCTGAGCCTGTCCGAGTTCAGTGGAGCTGAATCTGACCCTCAACTGCTCAGTCACAAAAATACCAGTGGTTCAATAAGCAGCCCAGGCCACCCCAGGAACAGATCTACCTGTAGCTAGTCTGTTTTCTAAGAGTTCTTGAAGGCAAATTGCACCTGACACTTGTCAGCTTTCATTACCAGCTTGTGTCTTACCTGCTCTGACCTCCTTTGAATTGGGACACAATAAAGAACATACCTCTTAAATCCTAGTGCCGGTTTATTCAGCCATTTATTCATTAATCCTCTTCTTTACGGAGTCAGGGACTCTGCTGAGTACATAGTATTGAAGAAGACAGGCATGTTTCCTGCCTTCATGGGGCTGAACTTCAACCAGGGAAACTGACAATGAGAAAGTCGGAGTTCCCCACTTCAAACAAAAACCTTTCATCACTTTTCCTCTGATTAGTTTAGTGCTTCAGTGCTAAGGAAGCCTCCAGCTTATAACTGCTGGTGCTCTGCCCTCAGCCCGCAGGCTTTCCCACTTCGGACTTCCACCATCAGTGCCTGCTTCTCTCTGCCTGGGGCTTTTTCCAAAGCCCCAGAAGCCAAGTGCAGCCCATGAACAACCCTGGGAGTCCTCAATCAATGAATGGCAGAGAGTGAGAGTATAAATACCCCAGCTCCCCAGCCCTATAAATGGTCTAACTTGGAGCTGTGATGCTTTTTTGTTTGGGTTTAGTTTTGGTTTTGGCTTTTGACATTTCTGGGAATTTCCCCCACAGGACTGAGCACTGGTCACACACGGTAGCTGGCTTGATGGCATTCCTTCATGGGCTTCCTCTCCTTTCCTGTCCCACTTCCCTGAACCCCACCAGTCTTTCCTTCACTTTCCAAAAGGCTACTTGGCACTTAAATCCTTACCTCAGGGTCTTATTTCTGGAAGAACCCAAATCAAGATAAAACCTAATTCCCCTTCGTCCATTTGAACTCAACTCACTAAATATGGATTATAGGCAGACTGTAGGTACATGATACTATGGATCTAGGAAGCTCTCGGTCAAGTAAGAGAGAAAATGGCATCATACAACCAGCTTAAACACACGGCAGACTTATAAATAAAATGTCTATAAGTGTACAAAAAGGGAACAATTAACTTTGCTGGGATTGGATTGGGATAGGCTTTATGGAGGAGAAGATAACACATCTGGGCTAGAAGTAAAGCAGTGTTTCTCAAAGTTTTTTACATTATCTGTCCCCTAAGGAGGCTTCTTAGACTTTTTTTTTTCCTAATTGCCTCCCTCACCCCCATGAAATTTTAAATACCACAGATGTATTGTATATCTGTTTATGTTCTGTGGTATAGATAGTCCCACTGTAATATCCAAGATCCTCCCCCCTTCAAAAACCAATTTTTGCCCCCCTCTGAAAATACATGAAAAAACATCGGGGGTGGGAGGAGACAGTACAGGTAAAGAAGCACCCTGAGAGATGTCAAAAGATATAGAGGCAAAGATAAGTGGTCTACTTTGGTCTGTGGTAGACTGAAGATGGCTGCAAATTCTTTGACACCCCTCACCTCAAGAGGAGGGGTCTATGTCCCCACTAGTCAATTTTTAGGAGATTGGCAGCTTCCAGTTGCTGTTCTTGCAGCACTGAACCCCGGAATCCAGCCGCTACGCTGTGAGGAAGCTCAAATAGCCCCAAGGAGAGGTGCTTACGGAGACCAGGACAACCCTCCTCAGCTCCTAGCTGACACCCGGCACCAGCTTGCCCGCCATACAAATAAGCCATCTTGAAGTGCCTCTTTAGCCCCATGAACTACTTCAGCTGACCCCCCCGCCCCGCACCAGAGTCCTATCCAAATTGCAGATTTGTTAGCAAAACAGGTGACTGCTACTGTTTTATACAGCTAATGTTCGAGGTGATTTGTTACACAGCAGTAACCAGAACACTCTGCTTATAGACACTATTTAAAGCTACCAAAATCTCACAGCAAAGTCTTTACAAATTCAACCCACCACAGTCTTAGCCAGGCTTTCCTCACTGCTCACTGTGTTGCATAATAAGAAATGCAAGCAAACAATGGATAAACAAAGAGCTCTTGAGTGAGTGATTCATTATTGATTCATTCATAGTGATTCATTATGGTCCCAGGCCATACTTTCCTTGTCAAATGTAACTTTTTATTATTTTAAGCTGTTCTGGTTTATCAGTCAATTTGGTTGTCAGTAAAAACTATTAGGGTCTCTGTGAACAACAACATTACTGTATTTCCCAACAGCAAGGAGACACTTAATATTTTCAAATACTAAAAAAAAAAAAAAAAAAAAAGCCAGCCCTAAAAGAGTAGTTTAGGACAGAATCAAGTGAAAAGTATTTTCAAATGCACATGGCAGGCAAACTGTTCCCACTCCCATCCTGCAGGATAATATACTGAAGGACAAGGGAGGGGAGTAAGTAAGTGATTCTAATATAATCCCACGCCCATGCCACGCCCATCCCTCTCTGAGGACCACTGGTCTTAAATAAATTTTCTTTTGATTTAAAACAAGTAAGACCATTTCTTTCTCTTTTTTTTTTAAGATTTTATTTATTTGTCAGAGACAGAGATCAAGAGAGAGTACAAGCAGGACGAGCGGCAGGCAGAGGGAGAAGCAGGCTCCCTGCTGAGCAGGGAACCCAATGTGGGACTCGATCCCAGGACCCTGGGATCATGACCTGAACTGAAGGCAGATGCTTAACTGACTGAACCACCCAGGGGCCCCAGTAAGACCATTTCTTATCATTGCCTCCACTCACCACCTTCAGTCAATTATCGACCTAAACATAAGCCACTCAACATTATGGTTCAGAGTTACTTGAAAAGATATTTTTACAGCATGAACATGAATAATCATGGTATTACAACTGCATGATACATGTGACACACATTTCATTCATTTCCTCTCTCAGGAAACAGATCCAGATGGACTTTGCTGTATCTGCAGCCACAAAGGTAAGTTTGGGGAGCTAGGTGCAATTTCTCCCGTAGAATCTTCTACTGATGCCAAACTGGACTTTTGGAGGGGGGAGGGGAATTCTGCGATTGCTGAAGATGGATTTCACTATCCCCATGCCTGCTGCCTCCTATTATCGGCCTCAAGTACAACACAGGCTCCCTGTGCTTATTCCAAAAAGTGACATCTTTCAAAGCTACAAATTCAAAACAGGTGCATATTTCGCGTGTAAATTTAGAACAACTTTATATTTCCTTCGTTGCATTCAACATGTTCATAAAATCTGAATTTTTGCAGTTTCAGCCAAAGTTCCTACAACCCTTTTTTTCTTAAAGACAATTAGCAAATTAAATTACAAACAAGAAGGATAAAGAAACTTGACTCTCCACCAGCAAGTGGGCTTGGTAAACAACCTCAGGTCCATGTCCAAGTGTACGTTAATTGGTTCCATTTGGCTCAGAGCTTCCCTGCCTTGCCTCAACTGACAGTCACACAGCCAGCAGACTTTGCCCGGGGGGCATATGATTTTTAGTTCCTGGATTCAGCACGCATTCCCAACAGAGCTTGTGCTATATGTTGTTTCTGTTAGGTAACTAGGCCCCGAAACTCAAAAGCCTGTATCCCAGCAAGTTTCAAAAACTCGAGTCGACACGGAGAGCGCTAATGATACTTAATAATACAAGGTCTTTTACTGTAACAGATCAGCCATGCCGAAGTTCAACGGTGCCTGATGGACGTCATATTCTGTGCCATCGGTGGCCATTGATGTTTTTTCAACCCTACCATGTAAAAGGGAAGATGCATGAATTTGGGAGTTGGCTTAACCTCCCCAAGCTGGAGTTTGCTCACCTGGGATGCGGACAGAGTGCCTGTGCTCCACAGGACAGCATGAGGACTAACTGGGTCAAACGGGCAGGGCGGCTAACATCAGGGGTCCTGACACGGGCTAAAGCTGCAGACGTCAGCCCGTAGCGTAAAGCAGATCATTGCTCCACAGTTAATGACATTCAACACTAGGATTGTTCTTTTCCTCCTTCAGTTTTTGTTTTGTTGTGTTGTGTTTTTATTTTCTGCTTTCCTCACTCTCTTAATCCTTCCTTACTATACTATATTTCAACATTTATTCTTTTCAACTCTCTGAAACACCAAGTGACCTATTTCCACTAGTGACCTATTCATTGATGGGTGAATTCCAAAGACTGCTATTTTTGACTTCTGATAAGGAAAGGATTCACATGAAAAGATATTAAAATGCCCAAGTCAAAATGCCCAAAACTAGGCTACTTGTCTTCTCCAGGGCCCCTCCCCAGGAACTGTCTCCTCTCTCCAGCAGGCTCATCTCAGCCCCAGCATCAACGCAGAGGTCAAAGTCAGAGACCAGGGCTGGGTTTCTACTTCTCCCTCTTTCTTAAACTGCATATCCACTGAATCAAAGTATGTAGCTAATTCTCTTTATCAAATCCCTCCACTACTACGCTTTTATATTATCAGAAGCTAAAGGAAAGAGATAGAACTTCTCCTACTTGAGGTGATCGTGAATCTATCTACGCTGTGATCCAACCCCCCCCCCACCCTGGGGGTTCTCATCCTCAGGACAGTGACCACAGCAGAACCACAACACCACAGAGGGGAAGCCAGTCCATGGCTGAGCATGATGGGCCAGCTCTTGAGTCTGGCAGTCATTAGTCCTTGGTACCCCAAACCCATCAGCTGATGATCTCAAGGTATCTTCATTCAATAGTGGTTATTAAAGGTTTTGGGTTATTTTCTTCTATCAGTTTTCTTAAAGAAAAAACTATAGGTAATGATTTTTTCATTGCTGTTGTTCTATATTATCCTTAATTTTTATTGTATAACCATCTTTCTCAGCTACTCAAGCCCTTAAGCTGCATGGTTCATTATCTATAATTGGCCATGATAAAAACATTCTGTTCATTTATTGTGTATATTTATTAATTATATTCAATTAAATGTATTTTATTATTTACAAAGGCATTGTGAGTTGCCCAAACTGAAATTAATTTTTACCAGTTCCACTTCAAATATATAGAGCCACACTATGTGCTTGAGACGATACATATCTAAACATTGAGAGGGAAGGATCTTCTGATGCTCTGAGGGCATCAAAAAAAGATGTGAAAGAGAGGCCACGTCTGTGCACTAGGCTGGAGTCGGGAAAGGCCGAGATGGCAGGCACATGCACAGACCATGTAAAGAGTCACACCAGCTCAGGGTGGGGCTCAACTTGACTTTATAGAGACTAAGACACCCCCCCCCCCCCCACCGTCCAACGCTAGGCCCCCTCTGTAAAGGTCAGAAGTGAAAACTCTGTCTAAAGAAATTGCACATAATCCCTTTAACTGCTGGCTCATTTGCACACTCTTTCCTCTGGTTTGCATGTGTTTGGAAGGAGAGGGTGAAAATTCATCCACCTTGGTCCCAGGACCTTTAGCAACCCTTGCTGCCCCTGAACTCAAGGCCGCCTCTCCCTAGCCTAAGGCGGGTGGCCACCCTATCCACTCAGGGAAGGTTTGCAAATCCTGGGTTTCCCACAAACCCAGGAGAAAGGGAGGGGAACTGGCCAGAGACTGGCTGGTCCATGAAAACCAGGCTACAGATGGGGGACCCTCATGGCTCCTGTCAGCCCCCACTGGCCCTTCAGAAATGGAGCTACTTCACTTCCATCTCTTCTAAGACATTAGCACGAGTCTGCACTCCTCAAGCTGTTACTCTATGCCCCACAAAGAAAATGCTTCTCATTCAGAGCTAGGAAGCCAAACTGTTAAAATGGGGTGATGAATAGGAAACACCAAAGAGAGAGAAGCTGGGGGAGACAAACAATGCAAAAGGAAGTGTTAAGTAAAAAATACCCTTAAATTTTGACAGCATTTATACACAGGTGATGGCATCCCTTTTTAAAAAAAATGAACCATTCTCATTACTAACCTATTGGAAATTGTATTTTCCCTTTAATGCAACATTAGTATAAAACCCAATCATGCAAGACTCCCAGATTAAAAAAAAAAAAAATCTCTCCTAAAAGCAAAGGTCACTAGATAAAAAGCAAATGCCAGATTTTATCTGGCTGCATGAGAACACAGTCTGCTGAGCTGATTTAAGCAAAGGCAGCTGTGTGTAGGTCATTTGTTTGTCCTGGACTTAGCCGTGGAAGGAGCTGCTCAAAGGCACAAAAGAGGCTGGACCCTTCTTGACCAAAAGGACCTCTGCTCAGAACCAGCTCCATCTGTCTGGACTCATCTTATCCCTCTTCTTCTCGACAGAGCCCCTCACAAGACATGCCTGCCCCCACCCACACACACACCCAGCACAAGCCCAAATCTGCACCAAACACTAGCGCCAGGTCCAAAGGACTGGATAAATCTCCTGTAGTTCTAATAAATGCCAATAATTCCATCCATATGCACTTTGTAGACGTGTTCCAAATCTGAAGTCTCTCCTTGTTTTTTAAATCTCTGCTTTATCAACGTTTGTGAAAAGTTCAAATGACCTAATTTTATCTAGTGTACCATAAAATTGTGATTGACATTTAGAATAATATACCTTAGGCAATGCATAGAACAGAGGTGCCCCTTGACTCATCTGAGATTAAATTACGTTCAATAAAATCTCGAGTGTTGCAAATACTATCATTGATTGGAAATGAGTAATCCATCCAATGTACATAATTTGTATGCATAGAAAAGGCATGAGATAAAGAATTAATGATTAATAACTAGCGCTAATATTATGCCTGCCGTGTGACAGAATGAAGTTCTGGGGGGCGAGGGTGGGGGAGAGTCTCCAAAATGCCAACGTAAGCGAAAAGATTTCAACTTTTAGCACTAGTTCTCGAAGTGTGGCCTCCAGACTTGCAGCATGCACGTCACCTAGGAACTCATTGGAAGTGCAGATTCTGAGGCTCTCCCACCCCCAGATCTGTTGAATCAGAAACTCTGGGGATGAGACTGGGTCGTCTGCCTTCTTGTAGGCCCTCCAGGTGATTCTGATTCACGCTAACATTTGAGAGCCACGAGACGAAAGGGAAGCCTGATACACAAGGAAGCCTCTGATCAGGGCCTGAAGGTCCCATGAGAGAACTGGATGTTAATAGGACAAGGCCAAGAACAAGAAGAGGCATAATCCAGTAAAAAGAAGCAAACCTTCTTGGGAAGGTATTTGGGAACCAGCAGGTAGTCTAGTTTGGCTGAAATATGTGGTACAAAAAGGTGACCACAGAAGATGATGCTGGAAAAAACAGATATAGGTCAGGTCAGAAAAAACAACACTGTATTCTGCAGGCCAGGAGAAGTCCATGAGAATTTGGCAGGAGAGACTGACAAGTTCAAATGATCCACCAGTAAGTATCTTTGGGAATCAGATCCTCTACCACATTATAAATAATAAAAGATGACAAGAAGTCCCACTGATGCTTTATCCCCAAATATTCTTACAAGGAAAGCATCTCCACTGATAATCAAAGCATTCCAATTCATAATTATAATATCCTTAGCAACTTACTTCTACATTTATAAGTCATGAACCAGTGAACTATATTCAAACAGCTCAGAAATGAAATTCTGCTTTATTTTCTCTTTGTAAACATTACCAGAGATGTCTCTTACTTAAGTGATGAAGACAAGAAATAGAGCAGGCACCACTGGTGTGAAGAGATTACTTTTTTGTTATGAAAATTAATAACCTTCTGAATTTGCCTAGGGCAAGGAAATTGAATGCCATCGTCAGAAGTAACACAAGAGGATCCCTAGAACAACAGCGGAGTGGTTTTAGGAAATTTATTTAAAATCTTTGCTTCTCAGAGGCCACTGTCCACGGCTCTATCTTAAACATCCAAGTCTCTGGATACGATCTCTTATATTCTCAGCTCACTCCTATTAATACCTGGGACTCCCACCATCTTCAACCAGACAGGGACCTCAACCCATTCAACCACCACCTGTTTCCCATGACCCACCCCTCTCCTATCCTCAGCCAGATCCATAGCTAAGGTCAATCCTCATAACAACTTCCTTTCGTTCACCTATAATGCCCACCTCATCAAACTCCTTTGGAAAACCAGCCCTGGCAAAACCAACTCTTCCGCTCAAATCAAGGCTGCATGCACAGAGGTGCATATGGCTGGAAAAACCCACCAGACCAAGCCGGCTGGTCTCATATGAAGTTCATGACCATAAACCCCAAGCGGACACATCAGGCTGCTCAGCATCCTCTCTGTACTTCGTTAATTATTTACTCTCACACAGTCTCACTTTACTATTTTACACCTTCTCTTCCCCATCCTCACTCTCAGCTGCGGGTCTTGCTTCCTGTTATGGGCTAAATT
This sequence comes from Phoca vitulina, assembly GCF_004348235.1. NCBI lineage: Eukaryota > Metazoa > Chordata > Mammalia > Carnivora > Phocidae > Phoca > Phoca vitulina. The sequence goes on along the minus strand of NW_022589704.1, from coordinate 10,215,829 downwards.
GTGTCCTCCCCTGCCCCCAAAAAGATGTTTGAAGTCATCACCTCTGGAACCTGTGGATATGATCTAATTTGGAAATAGGGTGTTTGCAGATGTAAGTAGGAAAAAGTAAGGTTACACTGGATTAGGGTGGGTCCTAACCCAATGACTGGTGTCCTTCTAAGAGGGCAATTCAGACACAGATACACAGGAGAATAGGCCATGTGACAAGAGAGGCAGTGCTTGGAGTGATACATCTATAAGCCAAGAAATGCCAAGGATTGCCAGCAACCACCAGAAGCCAGGGAAGGAAGAAGCATGGAATAGATTCTCCCTCAGAACCACCAAAAAGAACAAAGCTTGCTGACACTTAGATTTCAGGCTTCTAGCCTCCAAAACGGTGAGGGAACAAATTATGGTTTTAAGCCACTTGTGGCTGTTAATTTTATGTGTCAACTTGACTGGGCTGTGAGGTGCCCAGATATTTGGTCAAACATCATTCTGTGTGTTTCTGTGAGGCTGTTTCCAGATGTAGTTAACGTTTAAACCCAGTAGACGAGTAAAGCAGATCATCCTCTCCAATGTGTGTGGGCCTTGACCAGTCAGTTGGAGACTTTAATAGAACACAAAGATGGACCCTCCCTCAGGTAAGAGAGAATTCCTCCTGTCTGACTGCCTCAAGCTAGGACATTGATCTTTTCCTTGTCTTTGGACCCTAGCCCAAACATCAGCTCTTCTTGGGTCTTGAGCCTGCCTGCTTTCCGACTAGAACTTACACCATTGGCTTTCCTGGTTCTCAGACCTTCAGACTCAGACTGGAACTACACCATCAGCTCCCCTGGGCCTCTAGCTTGCAAACTGGTATCTTGGAACTTCTCAGCCTCCCTTAATTCATGAGCTGATTCCTTATAATAAATATACACTTACCACCTAGTTTGTGTACTTTGTTACAGCAGCCCTAGGAAACTAATACACTTCCAGTTTCTCTGAGGAAGTTGGTGCCCCACAAAAGAGAACCCCTCTAAGCATACACCCCTCAGCATTGTCCTGGGAGACCCTGTCTTGCCTCATGTTTCTCCAGACGCCACACCTGTGCCCCTAGGCGTCACTGATGGATCCACTTGCACACGGATCCCATCCTCTCCTGCCCACTGAGGGACATCATTCCAGCAATTTTCCACCCTCCCCGCTTTTATGTTCCCCTCCCTACAGGCTCATGTCCATAAGCATGAGACAGGCTATAATTTTCTTTGGCTAAAACAAAATCCTCTCTTGAGCCCACCCCCAACAGCCATTTTCCCATCTCTCTCATCTCTTCCATAGCAAAACCGAGTTTCCTAAGTTTGTTTGCCTTCTTGCCCAGTTCCACTCCGTTGCTCTCATCAGGCATTTGCCCCATCACGCCACTGAAATGGCTCAAAAAAATATGTGCCGAATGGCAAACCAGTCCTGTACTTATGCCTCCTTATTCCTATTGGCTTTTAAAACCATAGTCACCTCATCAGTGATGACACATGCCACAAATTACATGTCACCAAACACACACGATCGCGGCCACACAGGCATGTTACTGAGCGAAGTCATTCACTCTCTCCGGGTTTCTTCATCTTGGAAACAGAGACGTTAGGCATTGACCCTGAGCCCTTCCTGCTTCAACTTTCTGTGAACGGCTTCCGTTCATTCCCTGGTGGTCGAAAAGGTCAACTAGTGCCCCCACCCAGGAGGAAGACAGCTGCGTGACTTGGGGTGCGTCTACTGCTCTCCCGAAAGAGGAAGGGAGGGAAGAATCGGGGAGGAAAGAGAGGAGAGGAGGAAATGCAGGAAGGAGGGGAAGGGAGGCAGCGCCACTCAGAACACTGTTCGGCTAACGAAATGTTGATTTTTACATCCTTATCCTACCACAAGAGATGATTATATGAAATAATTGCTCCTTAAAGCTCCCTGGTCTTTCGTAAGCCTGCTTTTAAATATTTATGTAAAGTCTATTTTTCTTCTGTATGAGATTTCTCTCAACGACAGCTACTGGTAAGTGCTCCTCAGAACAAACAGGATCCTTCTGAGGTATATCTGAAAAAGCACAAGTCCCTCCTTATCTATTAATCTGCATCTCCTTTCCCTTATACGGGGCAGCCACATGTGGTTGTGTACGTTGACACTTGCACAAGGTAACCTCAGCCAATGGCAGGTGGAGGTGATGAGGCCCCTCTTCTCCCCGCCCCTCCCCGCCAAGCTCTGCTCACCTAGCCCATGCCCATGGAGCTGCACTCAGCCCTCATTCAGAGCAGCGCCACCTGTGGACTATCTGGGGCCACACACAATGAGAACACATCATTGCACCTTGCAAGTAACAGGTAAACCATGAGCTGCTGCTCCATGCCAGGCATGGTGCTTGGGACTAGCCACACAAAGAAAAAGAAGAAACTTCAAATAGTTACAGTTCACTGTTGATGTGACCGCATGGGATGGGGGCCAGTCAGGGGCAGAAAAGGCAGGGGAATAATGTTAACTGGGCTGAGCGCGACAAGTGTTTCCCAAAATGTAAGAGAGACCCTTGGGGTATAGGAGATGATTTTAGTACAGAGAGAGAGCATTATGTAGTATTCAATCACCTCAGGAGAAAGTCAGGTCCACTTCAATTCCCTTTCAAATCATATCAAAGTGACAGTCTCATTTGGCGCCAGTTTCCTAAACACCTTTCTTATATATAAATCTTCCTTTTTAGCCCAGAGTACTGGCTTCAAGCTGAGAGTCTTCAGAAAACAATAATATCTTGTCAATTATTTTTTCCTACTTTGTTTTGATCATTTCCTTCTATTCATGGCAGTGAGATGGGTTTCCCATGAAGGCCATGACATAAATACTCCTTTTTAAATAAACGTATTACCTAAATAGGGGATATTAGTATTACCTAATAAGGTATGTCGATTTAATGACACCGGGGGAGTAAATACTTCAGTTAGCATTCAGGTATGTAAAAATGGCAGAGAACGGCCCAAGGTACAGCATAACCAACAAAGTGCTGTTGGTTGTATTATGTGAATAGAGAGAGCTGAGCCACGCTGGGCTACGCCACAGAATGCAGGGGGGCAGGTCCATGTCTGTCTGCCTGGGGGCCACCCTGGCATCGGGTACACTGCTAAATATCGAACAGACGTCACCAAGTACTGTTAAAATGAATTAAGAAAACAGAGAGGCCCACTCATTGACCAACCACAGGGGAGATGGGCAGGTGGAGACAGTATATGATCCTTGAGTTCCTATCTGTGGATTGTGTGGAGGGAGAACTTAGGGGCTTTTTTGCCTGTTGAGGGGCAGGAGAAAGAGAAAGTGAGAACCTGTTTCATCCACCCATCTGCAACTCAAAGTTGACTGCTGATGAAACTGCTTGGAACAGACAGTTTGCTTCCAAGCACTCTCGTTAATTTCCTAGGCATATTGGCTCTTCCTGTTTTGTTGTTTGTTTGGTTTGCTTTGGTTTCTGTTCTATCTTATTCAAGGATTAATTGTGAACTGGGTTCTTTCCAAGCCTCTACTTCCCAAGGTGGTCCACTGGAGCATGCATTCTCAATAGGGGCTATATGGCCCCCATGGGGGCGAAAACACATTTGGGGGGGGCTGAAAAAAGCCTTACTCTTGTTATATATGAAGCACAGATATAACTTCAATACATAAACCATTATATAGGATTATATAGTAAAATTCACTGGGGAGGGGTTATTAGGGAAAAACGTCTTAAAAGGCTCTTAGTGAAGCAATAACAAAAAAAAGATTTGGGCCCCAAAAATCTTTGTTGTGGGGTTGTCCTGGTGTGATTGGTTGTTTAGCAACCCTACCCAGTAGATAACAGTTGCATCTTCCAGTTGTCTCTAAACATTGCCAAATACCTGCTGGGAGGAGGGCAAAATTGTCCCCATTAACAACGACTGGGCTAGACAAAACTGTTTACAGGTATCAAGCGAAGGGAGCCAGCAGCTCAGCCACATGGCCCAGTGGTCTGGGAAGAGGGTGCTTCCAAGGACACAAACATAACTCGATTATGAGAACAGAAAGGGATTCTTATATAACCGGGTTCCTCTCCCAGGGCTCATGTGGCACAGTGCAGAACCCAGCTCCATCTATAAGGAAGTCCCACTAAACACATGAAATGAGACATCCACCAGTGCCTCAAAGAGATCTTCACCACGAGTAAATGTGAGTTCAGCAGCTAATTCGTGCCCTACAACTAAGACCTAAAAGGCTTAGGGGTATTTTTCAATCCACTCAGCAAATTCATTCATGAGCTTATATTTAGACACTCTTAATACTTCACCCAAAATTAGTAAGTTCAGAGCACCAGGGAATGCTATGCAATATGTGAATCAGCGCTCTTAAATTGCGTTTTTAAAGGAATTGGTAAGTCAAATGTAAGTAAAATAAATCTCACCAACCAAAATGCAGGCTTATGAGAGATAGTGAGGCATATTGTCAGAAATAGGGATTTAGAAGGATTCAGAATCCAGTTCTACCTTCTACGAGTCACGTAGCTTTAGAAAACCCAATCGGGGGCACCTGGGTGGCTCAGTTGGTTAAGCGACTGCCTTTGGCTCAGGTCATGATCCCGGAGTCCTGGGATCGAGTCCCACATCGGGCTCCCGGCTCAGTGGGGAGCCTGCTTCTCCCTCTGACCCTATCCCCTCTCATGTTGTTTCTCTCTCTCTCTCTCTCTCTCTCAAATAAATAAATAAATAAAATCTTTAAGAAAAAAAAAGAAAACCCAATCGGTCTCAAAAATTTAAATGTTAAATGTTTTAAAATTTAAACCTGGAATAACATACGTGCTATGCTAATAGCAGGAGTGCTAGCACCCAGGAGAATGCCTGACTAATTCGAGGCACCCAAGGAATGTCAGCGGTTTTCCTGGTCTCCTCCCCTCCTTCCTTCCTCCCTTCCTTCCATGAGGATGAACACACACTATATAAATAAGACCAGAGAGAGAAAGAAAAAATTATTAAAAGAAAATAGGGGATATTTAAAAAATACAAAAACATAGGGACAATTTATTTTTTTACTAATAATTAAGATGAAGAAATAGTTCTTTCTATGCACAAGACTGTTCACTAACTGGCCTTGGAGTACCTTTTCTACCCTCTCTGTCAAGATCCATCTCTATGGGCCGTGTGTCAGCTGCTTTAGTCTGTTTCTGTTTGGGAGGTGTGCCTGAGACTTTCAAGGGTAACCTCCTTACAACACGCCCAAAGACCAAAAGAAGGACCTTTTGATGTTTCTGGCTCTTTCTCGTGTCCCAACATATCAAGAGCAGCAAAATCAAGTGCCCTGAACACAATGCAGTCTCTTTATAAGACTGATTTTGTACTACTTTATAACTATGAAATTCATTTGGTTCAATAAAAAAGAAATTACTCTTGAACTATCATAAATATGAAACCGTAATTCACAAGCCACAATTTGAAGAATCTAAGAAACAGCATATGGAAGACTAGAGGTTAAAAGATGTATTTTATAGAGCATATATAAGCAGCTTCCTGATTTATCTAAGCCTATTTCCCCAACTGTAAACTGGTATTAATCATAATAACACCTATAATGTATAGGGTTGGTGTGGGGATTAAATTAGATAACGCATGGAAACATGGCAGGGATAGCTAGAAAGGCTGGGTTCAAGTTGGTTAGAACCCTTGCACATGGCTTCCCCAGGAGAGGCTCAGTGTAGTCAGACTCTCTTAGCTGGTGGCTCAGTGCTCTCAGAGAGCATGTTCTGAAAGGCCTGGGCAGAAGCTGTTGCTATAGCACTGCTCCTGACCCAGCATCAGGAGTCTCAGAAAGTTACTTCTGCCCTATCCTGTTGGTCAAGTCATAAAGCCAAGCCAGATTCAAGGGAAGTGGAATGAGACTCCATCTACCAAGGGGAGAAGTAGCAACAAATGTGCAGTCATTGTTAGTCTAACATACAGACCGCAAGCAAACACAAATGATACTATTCCTGCTTTTGTGGGTCAGGTCTCTGGAGAATTACAGAAAAGGGCTGCGTTTTGTTATTTGTCATGTCATGTGTGAATGCGTATGTGTGTGTGTGTGTGTGTGTGTGTGTGTGTGAAGAATTTAATTACCATGTAATAAATAGTATGCACTTAATAAAATTATATTGTAGCCTTATTGGAAAATGACCTTTCAGAGTCGCTTTTCCAGAAATAAAAACAAGTAGAATTAATGTCAAGTACAATTTGCTCCCAGCCAAATTAAACACTGGTTTCACAAAATGAAAAAGAAGCCATATGTTATTTTCAAAATGGCTTCCCAAGAGGGCAAGCAATATTGTGAAGAAGTATTGAAGTTGCGGAATGGAAAGACACCGTCAAAGAGGACTTATTACCTCCATGCATAACAAGAATAATCTCCAGTCCCTTGCCACTGAGGTAGGATCCAGAAAACCTAATGAAAATTCTAGGAGGGAATTAAATTTAATTTGTTGTTCTGGGCTTAGAGCAGACCCACAGCTATTCCAAGGGAATATTGAACCTTCTGAGTTTTCAAAAAATAATTTCAAAATGGCTATTTAGTCTCGAGGTCAGAAGAGGAAAAAAATGACACATACACACAAAAACTAAATAATTGGTTTAAAGCACTGAAAGACATAAGATTTATTACTACCTCAATCTTTATGAATTTAGGCATTTCTCTTACAAAAAGAAGTAACAACACAGAGCCTTTGAAAAATATCCTAGAACAAGAGAAAGAAAATGTCATTCTAGAAACTTAAATGAAGAAGCAAGTTTTCATATATTATTTATATAGGAATTTGAAGAAACTTTTAGAAAGCCATGTTTTGCAAGTTCAATAGCATATAAGATGACATTACCTCTAAGAAACAGAAGTTTTAAAAATTAAGGAGTGTGAATTGAAATAACAGCAGGATTACACTAAATACAAAGATATTTCCAAATCAAATTTAGGATGACAGGGTTTACATTTAATTCTTGGAATGTATACTTACTAAAATTTTGGTTCTTTAGTCACAGTCACATAATTACTAATTTGCTTTATTTTATAATGTATATAGAATATATATAATAGGATATTATATATATCCTACTATGTATCTCTCAGTATATGTGAGTGTGAGTATATGAACACACAGGATAATGTAAAGGAGTAATATAGGGAAAAATATTGTTCAGTATTAGAATAAAAAAATGATTGGGTATACATGTATTATGAATACATACATATATACCTTGCATATATACATGTATATATTATACATATGTAGAGAGAAACATACACGCTCAGCTCAGAATAACAATGCCAATTTCATTACCATAAAAAGATCAGTAAAGCAAATTATTACTAAAAGCATTTTAAGATATCTTTGCAGACTTGTTTCTTTGGTTTTAGGTTAAATCTCACTAATAAATGATAGTCAGATGAATTCTTTTCTATGAGGTTAAATCACCAACTTGATACAGAGTTGCTTTCATTGTTTAAATATTGCCTTCAGTTTTTAAAGACTAAACATTTCATTTTGCTTTAATTTTATCTATAGTCATGTAAATTATTTGCAAAATTTTGCTATATTTATAAAATTCTAGTTTCTGTCCCCAGCCCCTCTACTCTGTCCCTCCTTCCTCCACAGTAATCCCCATTTTTAGTTCTTTAGTTTATCATGCTACATACTACTACACACACACACACACACACACACACACACACACCCATATTTCTCCTTTCCTTCCTTAAATAGTAAGATACTGTACACAACCTTTCCCACTTTGCTTTTTTTAAGCTTATCAATATGTCCTAGAGATAATTCTAAATTTCTTTTCATAACTGCATATTACTCAAAGCATGGGTGTCCCATAGTTTATTAAATTTGTCCCTTCGTTATGGATTTTGAGATATTCTCAGGCTTTTGCTAATTCAGTGTTGTAATGAATAGCCCCAGGATTATGTCTTTTTATATTTTCAGCCAGAGTATACAAAGTTTTGATAAAAACAATGAAGAATCAACCCAAGAGGCCATTTATATGGAATGGAAGTATTTAAAATATATTTCACCCACATTTCCTTCTTTTCTTACAAATGTACTGAAAGATAGGAACTGAGAAAAGTATCAAAATTAAGAATCCAAGGGCAGGAAAGGTATAATAATAGAAGGATTGACCACTAAAATAATTAAACACCAAGGTGAATCTAAAAAATTATTAACATATAAATATAATACCCTGAAGATAAAATTCAAAACTGTCTCTTGAAAGTGAAGATGTATAATGCAAAAATAAGTCAACAATAATAGCCTGGGTATAAAACCCTTAGGTTATTATTTTCAAGGACTGGAAAGTAGAGGAGAAGAAAATAAAAGTTTGCTGAACTCCTTTTTGTACTTAGAGGAAGTAAAAACACAGTTTCATTGTTAACTTTGATAAGAAAATAAATATAGATTAGGTTTTTCAAAAACATTCTTCAAAGATAACTAAAGAATCTATACCTTCAACGATAAAAAAACTATCCTTTCCAAATTACTGGAGAAGACAAAATTAAACATAATTAAAATGTGCAGTATAAAGAAGCATGGAAAAAACAAAGCTCAAAATAAGATGATCAAAATGGTTACCAGTACATCAGCTGTAACAATAAATATAAATGGGTCAAATTATTTTGTTAAACTTTCTCAGATTGGGTTACATACAACTCAAATCAAACTGCTTATAAAACTACCTTCAGAGACAATGCAGAGCAGACTTCAAGTCAGAGAGACCTTGCTTAAAACCCCAGCTTCACCATTATTAATTATTTAATCCTGTGCAAGCTCTGTTTATGCTTTGGGTCTCACTTCCTTTAACCATATAATAGGATATCTACCTCCCAAAGTTTTTGTATGGATTATAAAAAATGTATATTATGTGCTTTGCCTAGGGCTGACATAAATCTTTTACTGAATTTTTACTATTAGAACATTATAGTAAGTAACACTGACATAGTGCTATACAAGTGAGTTAAAAATAAAAGGATGACAAATAGACAAGAAGTAAGACAACATCAATTGTTGGATACAAGACAAAAACATTTATTAGCATATACTGACAAAGAGCACAATTTTCAATTAAACTGCGATGATCATGTATCTTTTTGTGTCAAATAATACACAATCAAAAGATATAACACAATATATATTCAAATTTCAAAAGAAAAATGACAGACAAATAATACTATGAGACACTAAGAAACCACTTTCAGAAACTGAAGAATCAAGCATTAAAAAAGGCACACAAAGAATGTGAATTATACAAATAATAATGTTGATTTAATTGACATAAATGAAAGTTGGTAGCCCTCAATGGTACATGGAAAGCTGTAAAAAAAAATTATAACAAAATTACTAGGGAAAAGAAAAAGCTTCTTGGACACTATTGTTGTTGTTCTTGTTCCTGTTTTAAATCACTGGAAATTACACCCACTATCCAGTGAAAAGTCATCAGATATTAATATACTAATTTGACTCTAACAAACTCAAAAAGAAAAGATACATTGTAAGAATGTGAAATCACTTAAGAATAGTAATTAGGGATTATGCTTTACCTACCTTACGTAATTGTAAACTATAAATCATATATTTCTTTTTTTATGGCACAGATTTACCACTATCCATGTCAAATACAAAGTAAAATTATAGAAACAATGCACACTTAATGTTAAACATATTGTGTTGGATGATAAACAATTACAATGTGGTACCATAACAAGATTAAAATTTCTTACTATAACAGAGGACAACTAATATAATTCATCTTGCTTTTATTTCTGAGATTCGTGGACTAGGGGGATGAGGGCACCACTGCCTTACCTATACTGTACATTTTCTTTGTAATTCTTCAAATAAAGGAATGTTACTATTTATTAAATCACTGTTTTTCCTTTCATGACTATTTTACAAGCATTTGAAATGCATTTCATTTTTTTAGAAGATTTTTTTTTCTTTTTTTAATTTTTTATTGTTAGGTTAATCCCCATACATTACATCATTAGTTTTTGATGTAGTGTTCCATGATTCATTATTTGTGTATAACACCCAGCGCTCCATGCAGAACATGCCCTCTTTAATACCCATCACCAGGCTAACCCATCCCCCCACCCCCCTCCCCTCTAGAACCCTCAGTTTGTTTTTCAGAGTCCATCGTCTCTCATGGTTCGTCTCCCCCTCCGATTTCCCCCCCTTCATTCTTCCCCTCCTGCTATCTTCTTCTTTTTTTTTTTTCTTAACATATATTGCATTGTTTGTTTCAGAGGTACAGATCTGAGATTCAACAGTCTTGCACAATTCACAGTGCTTACCAGAGCACATACCCTCCCCAGTGTCTATCACCCAGTCACCCCATCCCTCCCACCCCACTCCCCACTCCAGCAACCTTCAGTTTGTTTCCTGAGATTAAGAATTCCTCATATCAGTGAGGTCATATGATACATGTCTTTCTCTGTTTGACTTATTTCGCTCAGCATAATACTCTCCAGTTCCATCCACGTCTTTGCAAATGGCAAGATCTCATTCCTTTTGATGGCTGCATAATATTCCATTGTATATACATATATACCACATCCGGAAGATTTTATTTATTTATTTGACAGAGAGCACAAGCAGGGGGAGCGGCAGGCAGAGAGAGAGGGAGAAGCAGGGTCCCTGTTGAGCAGAGAGCCTAACATGGGGCTCCATCACAGGGCCCTGGGGTCATGACCTGAGCAGAAAGGCAGACCCTTAACTGACTGAGACACCCAGGTGCCCCTGATTTCATTTTTTTATTAAAAACCAAAAAGACAACTCTGAAAAACTCAATCCGTTCAAAATCTAGTGTTGTGGTTCAAAATCCAAGGTTTTTAAGTGGTGATACCACTGAACAACTGAAATGAAATTTTTCTGAGTTCTTGATGAAAATTCAACCAATTACAAATAAAAATCCTGATAACTTTCAGGTTTAAAGTAACAGGAAGCTATAAATACTGGCATACTGAGATAGCATTGTTAATGAAACAAATATTTCTTGGAAACTATATGTACAAATCCTCCCCAAATTTATTATCCTTCCCATTGTACTAGAACGATACAAAATGAAACACGTAAAATTTTTGCATGAAGTTTTCAAAATTTATTAGGGACTAATATATGCATCACAAATAGCTTTCAAACATTCACAAGGTGTAAAACAATAATACGTTCTCAACATCTGTCCTGAGCAGCAGCTGATGTGGTAATAAACTATTTCAAGGTCTACTACAGGAGTAGCCAGCAAAGGAGTTCTGTTCTCAGTCCACCTCTCCACCCACACCCTCTCCTGGGTAATGTCATTCTGTTCTATGGTTTTGAATCCCAGCTGTATTGCAGTAACTCTCAAACACATACGCCTAGACAAGACTTCTCATCTGTGATATGGATTAGTACAGTTGACTTCTTGACTTCTCAGCATCTTTACTTTGAATCTGAACCAGTATGTCAAAATTCATATGGCCAAAAGAGAATATGCAGATCTTTCTCCAGAAATATGCCATCTCCTCTCTGGAACTCTTCCAATCTCAGTAAATGGTACCACCATTCATGTATTTGCTTAAACTAAAATCCCAGGAAACACTCTTGATCTCTCTTTCTCTGAGAGTCTACTCCTTATCAATTGATAATTCTACTGGATCTATATTCAAAATAGAGCCCATATCCAACCACTGCTCACCACCTCCCCTGTTAGAGCAACATCTCTCCTCTAGATTTAGTTCAGCAGCCTCATAACTGGCCTCCCTGCTTCTGTTTGCTACAATCCATCCTCCAAAACAACAGACAGACTATGCTCTTTCTGAAAGAATAGATCATAGGTCATCTCTCCACTGAAAACTCTCCATCGGCTCCCATCACTCATGGCATAAAAATCCCAAACACCCTAGCATGGCTGACAAGGTCTAACTCCCGACTACTTCCCCAACCTCTTCTTCCTCTTCTGTCCTGTTCCCTAGCAATGTCCTGGAGACTGTGACCAAGCTTGTTCCCGACCTAAAGCCCTTGCAGGTGCTGTCCCTTCTGCCTGCAATGCACCTTCCTTAAATATTCATGAGACAACTGCCTTTTCATTATTCAGGTTTCAAAGAGCACCTTCTCAGCCCTCACTCCTCCTCCTGAGCTAATCAAGTATCATGTTACCTCATTTTATCTTCTACACAGTGCTAGCACTACCTGATGTTAGGTTACATTATATTATACTGTATCATATTATATTTTCAATTATTGATGGTATATTTATTGTATGTCTTCCAACATGGGAACATCAACCCTGGAGAGCAAGAATTCTCTTGTTCTCCATCATGATTGTATTGGTGCCATTGTTCCGGTACCTAAAACAGTACCTGGCTCATAGCAGACTTCTAATAAACATTTATTTTTGGGGGGCTGACTATAATAAAACAACATTATATTTTTCAGATGACAAGGACACAGATAATAAAGTAAAAAGTAAGGTTAGAGTACACTTCCTTAAGCAGGCAGGTTTGGGATTTATGAAATCTATAAACTAACTCTATGACTGAATTTTTAAAAAGCTGTTTAATGTTCCAAAGAATATATGTCTTTAAAATAAATGTGAAATTTCTAGTTAAAAATAAGTAAATACGAAAAATAAGAATATTTTTCCATCAAAGCCAATAAATAATAATATTTCAACAATATTTCAGTATGCTGCAAATCAGAACGTGCCCATGTAATGAAACACATATTATATATCAAAGAAATTTAATTTTGAAATCAAATAATAAAATGTTCCTACCTATGCTACATACACACACACACACACACACACACATAATTTCAGGGGATTGTATTGTTACCAAAACTTTTAGGAGGTCAACTTAAAACTCAGTCTTGCTTCTCCTCCTTCTGGCAGGAGGCACAGATTCCATCACTAGGGAGAAGCTGGAGAAGGAAATTTGAGTTCATTCGTGAAGCTATTTAGCTAAGGGGTCACTCTGTTGTTTCACTCCCCCAACTTATCCTGGGTCCAACAGGTAGGGAGGCCATAGCCATCCAAGAAGTGATTATATTCCTTCCCAGGTAAGCATATCTGCCTGCACTTCCCTTATTTACAGGACCAAAAAATCAAGTGACTATATACAAAGAGCTATTTGGGAGACATTTATCCCAAAGTCTTTCATTTTTTTCCTTTACACAAAAGAGACACTGAGAAAATAATTGATGACTTAATTAGCATCAATATGGACCCCATACCATATAGACACTCTAAAGAACTCTCTCTTTCCAAGGTCTGATATCTGCTGAGTTCACTGTTGAGAAGCTGGTCCAAATCTCTATATAGTTATATCTCACCAGAGCATCACTGTGAGTGATTGTATCTGCCTCCCCCATTATATCAGCAGCTCCTCTGGGGAAATGAAAAGGTCTTTTTAACCCAGAACTACCAGTAATTAAGACACTGCTAAGCACATAGTAGGCACTCAAGGCTTGTCAAGCAAATACAAACAATTCAGAACCAGACCCTCTGACAAGGCTCAGAATCCAAGAAGAAGACAAGGCCTCTGCTAGGTCTCTTGCCCCCACACCTCCCATGTTTATCAGGAGCCACTCCTTCTGCCTCCACCACCAGCATGAGCTCCAATGCCCACTCTGCTATGTGTCTATCTCCATATTCTTGCATTTCAACCACATTGCTTTTCTTTTCATAACTAAATTTACCTCCACCATTAGAAAGACATGATGTTCACCAAAACATCTAACAATCTCTTAAATTTCTTCCCAGCCATTAAAAATGCAAATAGAGAACTAATCACATCATCGCAGAGCTATGTGAAATGACATATATTAACCCAAATGAGCAGGTCACAAAGCAGAGCGCATTGCCTATTTCCTGTTTTGTAAATAAATGTGTGTACCTATTTTAAAAAAGAGAGAATGTAGAATACACACCAAAACATTAAGTACAGTCTTAATGAGTTTTGCTTTCTTTTTCATACCTTTCTATACCATGAAATCTCTTACTATGAAAATACCACTGTTTTCAAAACAAAACAAAAACAAAAAAACTAAGAATATTTCAATTGTTTGAACAAAAAGGCATCTCGAACTTGGTAGAACTATCAGGTTCAGAAAGAGGAATAAATGGATCAGGTTTTGAGTTCTACTCCACACGTTAGACACTGAACAAATGTCTGTTAAATAAAGGCAGTAACCATTTCCCTATGTTGAATGCTCCCTGAGGCATCCTTGTTGGCAGACCCCAGCCTGATCTAAATCTCTGCACTCTGCATTCTCATTTCTGAAAAACCTCTGGCCCACAAGGGACAAAGAACTAAGGAAGACATTTAAAAAAAAAAAAAAAAACTGTGTGAAAACACCTTTAAATCATTTTCTTTTTCTTTCAATGTTTTTATTGTGATAAAATACACATAAACTATAAAATTTGCTATCTCAACCATTTTTAACTGTACAGTTCAGTAGTTTTAAGTACCTTTGCCCTCCATTACCAGAACTCTTTCTACCCTCAAAACTGAAACTCTGTCCCCCTTAAACAATAACTCCTCATCTTCCCTCCCTCCAGTCTCCGACTACCACCATTCTACTTTGTCTTTATGATTTTGACTATCCTGAGTACATTAGAAAAGTGGGATCCTACAGCATTTGTCTTTTTGTAACTGAATGACTTCACTTAGCTTAATAATGTCCCCAAGGTCAATTCTTATTGCAGCATGTGTCAGAATTTCCTTCCTTTTTAAAGCTGAATTACATTCCATATGTAATACCATATTTTGTGCATCCATCCATCCAACGATGGATGTGAGTTGCTTCCATGTTTTAGCTACTGTGAATGATGCTGTGATAAAAATGGGTGCACAAACATCTCTTCAAGATCTGTTTTCAATTATTTGGGGTATATACCGAGAAATGGAATTGTTGCCTAATATGGCAATTCTATTTTTAACTTCTTGAGGAACTGCCATATTGTTTTCCACAGCGGCTGTATCATTTTACATCCCCACCAATGCACACAGTGTTCCTCTTTCTCCACATCTTCTCCAACACTTGTTATTTTCTGGGTTTTCTTTTTGATAGTAACCATCCTAATGGGTGTGGAGTAGTAGATATCTCCTTGCAGTTTTAATTTGCATTTTCTTAACAATACATCACATTCATTTTTGCTTCAATGGCATTTTTTTCTGACTCTGAAGATGAAAAATCTTCCCTGCCTTAGCCAGCCAAAGCCACATTATGGTAGCTCCCACAGTGTTTTTAAGCCTGCACTTCCTCCCTGCCTCCTGCTATTATGTGAAGAGACATGGAAATGAAGCTAGCACTTAAATTATTTGTTTCTTCACTCACAGAGAGGACCCTGACAATTCCAGGGAACAACTGTCAAATATTTCTTAAAGAGAAAAACATACCTAATCCCTAAAGAAACACTACCTATTAATTTGACTGTCTAGAAGCATAGAAAACATGTATGAAGACTATGATATGTTCTTAACA
Source organism: Phoca vitulina (assembly GCF_004348235.1). Classification (NCBI taxonomy): domain Eukaryota; kingdom Metazoa; phylum Chordata; class Mammalia; order Carnivora; family Phocidae; genus Phoca; species Phoca vitulina. The sequence goes on along the minus strand of NW_022589704.1, from coordinate 10,200,354 downwards.
CTACTGTGCAAAAAGTCCTCATTACCAAGAAGTTTTAGAGAACTGACAAGACTACAAATCCAAAGCGGGCATCAGTTTGGCTTTTGTTCACTTCTCTCTGTGAACCTCAAAGCAGAATTGTTCTTGGAATTCGAGTCAATTACTTTGATAACATAATTATTTCATCTACACTAACACTGTGCCTGCTCTGAGTTATTAACGCCTTCTTCCCATTCTATTTCTATGAAAATGAATGGCAGATGAGGAGTTTGGCATAAACTCAAAACTTCCAGGGATATTGGGCTGGGATAGCTAATTGCCTGAAAGGGTTTCAGGTTGCCTGTTCTACTATAAGGAAAAAAATGTCTGCACATTCCACCACATCTGGCTCAGGTAAGGTATTAAGTAACGAACTTCTGCGTTTATAACATAAACTTAATCTTTCTGTAAATGTCACCTGGTCATCAACTAGTATTGTCTTTTAAGTGCTATTGAAAAAGGACATAAAATAGTGTTCCAAAAGTAGTGCATTTTTAGTTTGAAAGTAAAAAATGGTTTATTCTAATAGTATTCCAATTACAATATGACTTCATCACACTGCCTGTGAATTCAATCCGTTTACCTCCCGAGCTCAAAAAGTAACAGATGTATGGTTACAATTAATGTTCTCCACTCCAGCCACAAGAACAGTGGCTCATAAACTCTTTTAGGATTTCAGACCCCTTTAAGATTTTAAATAAAACTGTGGATGCTGTCCCTAGAAAAAGAAACAGAATCCAAATTTAGAAAAAGTTCCAGAGGTTTGTGGTCATTCCTCTATAAAATCCATGTACAGAACCCATTCTACATCAGAATCATTTGGGAGGCTGGTTACAATAGAAGATTCCTGAGTAGGAGAAAGGTATCTCCATTTTTAACAAAGCCCCTAGTGATTCTAATGAACACCAGGATTTGAAAGTGTTCTGGAGAATGACAGTCCTTGAGGTCAATAGAGCCAGGTGAAAAACTCCTGATACAAAAGGTAGGGCAACTGGGTAATGGGATAGGTTCTTAGCTCTCTGCAGAATCAATCTTATTACAATCACATCTATGAAGGGGATGGGGGAAGGAAATCCTAAAGCCAAGATACACGAATATAAGAAAAATAAATAAATAATAAAACTAGATAGTATGTTACTGTAGTATATAGCATACATAAAGTATACCACTGTACTTTGTATATAGCATACTACTATAATTTAGCATTTCTAGTAGAGCATTCTTACCTTGTAATATTTAGTGTGCTAAAGTTCAATGGACACAAATGTGAGTGATAGAATATGAAGGAGCTGTGCACACAGGTGAATCCTGATCACAGTCTCCACATGAGTGGACATAGCAGCTCCTTGAGCATCCACCCAGGCCTCATTCATCTCATCCCCAAGTATGGAGAATATTGCCTTGTTCACGGTTGATGCTCAACACATATCCTCTGGATTTAATTTTAATCTGTCTCTGCTAACAGCTCTATTCCAAATCTAACCATCTGCTTAATGACAACAGACCTTATTGGGGTCCACTACAGAATTAAAATGGAAGAGCCAAACTTGCCTGTACTCAGTCCCTTCTAAGATGGTGAAATTTAGAATGGTCAGAAGTCAAGTCTATATATGTTGCTTATTGCCAGAGCTTCCAGTTAAGAGTGGAGTATAAGCTCCATAGGGTATGAGTCAAGAGAAATGAGATCACCTTGGAAGTATGTAGGAAGATCAGTTTCCTAACTTCAGAATCATATTTGCTCTTCAACAGTGATGATGACAAAAAAAAAAAAAAACAAAAAAAACACATGTCCAGCTACTCCAGTATGATTAGACATGCACTGAGTTAATAACTTGATATATGGACAAATGATCCTTTGGAAGATCATGGACTTCTTGAAGAATCAGACAAAACCCAAGGAGCAAGAGATCTACACAAGATTTTCACATCGTGTTGAGGAGTTCTCTGATCCCTGGAAGGCCATCTGTGCCCACCTTTTTTTTTCAACAGCATTCAGCAAGTCTGTCCACCTACCTGGAACAGCATGATGGGAATACAGAAAGGGGAGAGGGACACGAAGTGTGAGGTCACATGGGCTTTGATCCTGTGATATTCCACAATGGAAAGAACGTATGATCTGGACACAAAAGGTTCTGATTTGAAGCTTGACTCCATGACTTTATAGCTGCAAAACAACTAGGACTACTGTAAAGACCAAGTGAATTAATCATTACGGGTCCTTTCTGCCTAGTAAATACAGATGTCACTTTCATTAAGTAACTATTATACATTTTTTTTTCTGATTATATAGGAGCCTAGATATTAATATCCTTTAGGTCATATTTGTGGTATGAAACTTCTCAGATTATAATTAAAACTATATATAAGGTTACTTCGGTATTTAAGTTATTAAGATCCTTTGAATGTAAGTCAAGAAAAACTTGACTATACTAATTCTACCCCAAAGCAAAAAAAAGAAAAAAAGAAAGAAAGAAAGAAAGAAAGAGAGAAAGAAAGAGAGAAAGAAAGAAAGAAAGCAAGAAACCTTTTTTACATAAATAGAATAACATTTAAGTTTAAATTTCTTAAGAGAAAGCCAAAATCATCATTCATAAAAAGGTGAATGTTTAAAAAGTAGCTAGAATACACATCATTAAATTACATCATAAACATTTACATGCCAAGCTACACACACATTCACACACATCACACATGCATATTATATATGCAAACATACACACATATTTTTATATCAATCTGTGTGTACGTATATGAATCATCATATAATCTTGATTTATTTGTCATTGCTTGGACTCTACCTAGCAATAAGTGACTTTTATCTACCAATTAAAAACTACTGTAAATCCCTATCTTCCATACATTAACATGCACTTCAAAAAAGTTTGATTATATTTTACCAGAATCTGGCGGGGAGAGCAGGGGCGGGGCTACATTTTGCTCAATGAGAGATTTAATTAAATTATTATTTTCATCAAATTAGACTCAATCCTAAAAAATATTTTTCTCCAAATTATATCAAGAAAATTTAGAGTTACAAGGTCTGCAATAGCAAGCACAGGACTTGGTGAGGTAAATGCCACCATTTCAAATTCCAAAGTCAATTCACAGTAGCGATTTAAGAGATGCAAAAGGCCTGGCAAGAGTATTTATTTCCTCCAAGAATCCTCTGCAAGCAAACTGTCCATTCAGCAATTCTGCAGGCTACTGTTTCACCATGCGACAGGCCCACTTATTCATAAACAAATCATTAACATTCTTGACATAAATCCATAGTGGACCATTAATCCCAGCTATGATAATGTTTTAGTACATTTGCTCTGCCCATCGTGAATGGGACTGTTGTGCCCAGAACCCATTCCTGACAAATAAGAGGCAAATTATGCCCCGTGAGAAAACTTGGAGAATGAACGGCTTACACACCAATTACTGTCTCATTATCAGGCTGATGCCGAAATAGATCCTGTGTGCTTTGGGTGAAATTTAGAATTTTCTTACTCAGACAAAAAAATACAAGTATATATAAAATCATTTGCCAAGGTGGTTTTGTTGCTCAGATTCATCTGCAAACCACACTCTGGGGATAGGCCTCATGAAAGCAAATTAAAAATTATTGCTTAAGGAAATAATTATTGCTAGTAAGTTATTGCTTGTAGAACTACAAAAAATACCAAAGGTCTCAACAACCACAATGACTAATGATTAATATGGCTTTTTAGCATTTCTGTGTTCATCATATTCTGCCGAAGAGTTATCAGGAAAGGGATATGAGTAACAGAAAAACAATAATCAGGACATAAAAAACTTACTTAAGTTTAGTTGACTCTATGACCTGACTCTTAAATTCAGTTTATAAATTCTCCCAGCAGAACTTCAACAATAAACATCTTCATGCTCAGAAAGCATTGGATACACACTCATACATAAAAAGTGCTCTGCTATATGTTTTTGTTTTATGATCCAAGGTAAATGGATTCAATTCTAGCTCTTTAACCCTGACATCATAAGTTAAACAAATACGCTAACTCTACAAAAGTGACCAAATCAAACACTGTGTTTTTTAGGTACACCTAGTTCTACCTACGAACCATCTGCTGGACTAAACCCCATGCTCGTGCTCTGTCAACCATCACTTCACACATTAGCATTGGCAGGGACAAGACCATGAGCCTGTTTATTTCTCCAGAAAAAAACCTGGCTTCCAACATCTGTTGGGTAGTGCGGTACTTCTCAAACTTTGTGTGTATAGTTATCACCTGGGGATTTTGTTGAAATGCAGAATCTGGGTCAACAGATGTGTGTTGGCACCAAATAGTATGCATTTCTATCAAGCTCCCAGGTGACTTTGATACTCCTTGGCAAATACTTTAAGAAACTAGGTGGGTGAGGACCATGTTTTAATTATGGGTTGGTAGATCAATAGTTGGGTTTTCTTCAGGCATGAAATAGAAGCTCTATTTAATTTTGCTTTTCCTATTACTAACATAATTATTAATTTAAATCAATAGATATAAAATTTAAAGCCATGTTTTACATGACTCGTAATGTCAAGTAGGATTTAAAGTACAGAAGTCTAGAGATATACTTGCATGGGATTGGCATGGGGTCGCCCTACCAATGACGTGGATTTGAATCTTATTCTACTCCTCCATTAAACAAAACCATGAGGCCATACATGTGGTTCGGAACTTCTCTTGGCAGAGCTGTTTCATACAACAGGTCTGAGATGGAACTTCAGAATCTGTATTATTAAATACCTCCCTAGTGGTCCTGATCTACAGTGAGGACTGGAAACCAGTGCCTTCATCTTTGGAGCCACAGATACCAGTGTGGCGGTGATGCCCAACCACTTGCCACCTGGGATCTTGCAACAGGGCTTAGGATGCAGCAAACTCTTCCCAGATACAAGGCTGGGTGTCACTGCTGCCCTCATATATAGGCTTGAGGATGAACTCACAATGATTCCCTTAGCCGTGGGTACCACTTCCCTTAATGTGTCCATTTCATAACTCTGGCCATATCTGGATCAACAGCAATCGCAAGCTCCAGGCTCTGAGGTTTTTCTCTTTTAATCACCACCACAACTGGGTCATGATAGAGGCGGCTTCAGGGAGTCCTCCTACCTGTACGATCAGAGCACAAGCCCCTGCCCAGTGACCTCCAGACTCTGGCTTCCTCTAACACTTCTCTGCAAAGGAGAAGAATGAGCGCCCCATCACTAACAAATCACTTGGTACATCTCCAGTGCAGGCCTCACAAATCCCGCATGAACAGGCTGGTCGGTTAGAAGGAAAATACTTTCTCTCAGCTCACCACTGTCTTGTCTCTTATGGCACCCATCTGTGTATACAATCGGTCCTCGCAACAACTGTCACAAAAAGAAATATCTCTTCCTACACTCTGGTTTTAGAGAACAAAGACCCCATTTCCAATTACAAATCTTAGAAACAGAAGAAAATAGGCCTTAAAGAACATATGTATGCAGAATGTAGCTAGGTGTTCATGCAGAGATCTAAAAGTTTGTTTCAAAAGCCCAGAATGCATTCCCTTCACTCTTTCCTTCATTTCCCTCCCTCCTTCCTTCTCCTTCTCTCTCCCTTTTTTCCCTTCCTTCCTTCCTTCCTTCTAATGGCATTTAGAATTCTGTAAGCTCACAGAAACCTTTCCTAACCAACCAGAATGTTATTTCTTAGACCTAAGTTACAGGTGAGTGTCTCCTCTGGTATGATGAGAGAGAGAGAAAGAGGGAGTGGGAGGGAGGGATGGAGAGATATCAGGGCTGCGAATCAGTGTTCTTGTTTCCAATCCTAGAGTCATGCAGGAGTTAGAGAAGCAGGCCTGGTAATAAGGTGATAAGTGGAAACTGAGGATTGGCCTTCTCAGGGATGACAGGGAGTGGCCAGGACAATGGCAAACAAAAGAGCCCCTGGCCTCTGTACAGGTAGAGCCTCAATACAACTCTAGACGAGAGCGGCAAGCAAGAATATGACATACACACCACCAGCGGGTCAGATTTTTCAAACAGAAGCCAGAAGGCCAGGTATTTATATGAAATCTCCTGATCTTGTGGCGTTTGCTACCATTTTAAAATTCTACGAGCACTGTGCTAGCCAAAGGAAATACACCAGCAGGGCCAGTGTGCCTTGCTCGCCAACCACTTGCAAACTTTCACCTGATGGTCTCTGTGGCATGCTGGCTGCTCACCAAAATCTGTTTCCCCTCCTTCTCAGGCACTCAGCTAGACCACATTTCTCCACCTTCCCTGGAAAGAGCCATGAGCTGATGACTGAGTTCTAGCTAATAGGATGTGAGCAGAAAGGACATGTGCTTCTAATGAGGAAAGACTTGAAATAAGCAGCTGCTCTTCCTCATGCTGTCTCGCCACCTATACAAACAGCAATGAGCCCACAGGAGCAGTGGAACCACAGCAAGGAAGAAGCCTGGGTCCCCGAATCACCACATGGAAGAGAGCCACCAACCGTCCAGGAACACAGTGTTGGATGGTAACTTGGAAAAACACATGTATAGCGTTTCACACTTTTTATATTTTAGGGCCTATTAGTTATTGCAACCTCGCCTGACTCATTTAATACAGTCTCCAGGATCTCTCACCTTTGGCTTTGAAAAATAATGACCTTTCACAATCCTTGAGATGCCCTTACTTCAACTGTGAGTGGAATGCTTTCATTTTTCTCTCCTAGACATGTTTATCTTTAATTCTGATTACACTAGGTCCCCCATGCCTATTCAGACAAGTTTAGCTAATTTATTAATCAATGCTTAAGGGCAGAAACTGTGATTTCCCAGAGCACTCAGAAAGGTATTTAGGATCAGATTCAGAACGAGGATTATCACGTTTCTATTAAGGAAATGTCACCACAGAGGAAAATTTACAAACATTTTGAAAAATCCTCTCACATAATCATTTAAAAAAACAAAAACCACAAAATATCTCCCAATAATAAGTTGCTTACTTTTTATAGAGGCCCCTTCCTTAAATGTCTGCTTACTGCTTTTTTTTTCTACCTATGATGAGCTCCCAGGAAGTTTCATATCAGAAAAGGAAAAAAAAAAATGAACTTAAAAAAAAATGCTTAACATATGGAAAGACATCGAGAAGATCGGCATTCTAGATTGGATTCCTTCCACAAAAGCGAATTTTGCCACAAAATCCGAGAGTGGGAGAAGCCAGAAGATTTCAAGGCACTTTTCCCAACACCTTTTGCTACATAAGTAAAGATAAAAATTCAAAGAGCATAGCTTGTTGTCTTATCATTTTATTTCTTTATGTGCAGATAGTTTGCTGGAAAATTAAGAAAAGGAGCTGAATGCCATGTGCCAATATGGCACTAGAAGCCAACAGTGAACCATGGCAGATCAGAAAATAAGATCCATCCCTCCAGACAGACTCCTGTGCCTGCCAGCAGGAACAGTCCCCTCCAGGCAGGGCACATAAAAGCTTGGTGAAAACAATTAAAGAGGGTTAATAACTTTTTCCATTTACTTTCAGCCAATAGGATTTAATTAAGTATACTTTAATTAAAATTTAATCACGCTTTTTTGTGGCTACTGACAGCGTCTGCTGAAAATTTCATTAACTAGTATTTTCTAAAACCCCTTTCCAAATAAAGCTGCCTTACAATGAAAAAATATTTATTATGATGATATTGTATTCTTTCCTCAAAAATGGGAGGAGATGGGGGGGTGCAGTGAAACAATTATATAAAAGACATTATACAACAAAATGTAGGAGGCTGGTTTGGGGGGATAAGTTCTCCATAAATCAGAGACTTGAGCAAAGGAGCATTTGTTAGATTCAAAATTACAGTAACTCTTCATTCAAGTACCGAGAAATGAGGCGTTCTGTGTAACCTAACATCCATATTCCCCGGGTCCTTTACTTACTCATTTGATACATTTATAGGCAAGTACTGTTCTGAGGACAAGTGGTCTAAATCTCAGTGCCAAATCTTTAGTTGACTAGGATGAATGAAAAATCTTTATTTGCATGCTTGAGATTTTCTTAAACAGGGTGTATGAGCAAAATGGAACGTTTATCGATCACGTTTACTATCGATGTGAACATAAATTATATTACTGGGCTTAACTGGAGAAATGCTCTCATGGGCCGTTGAGAAATGTGTGATTCTCTGTGGGAATGTGGATTTCCCTAAGCCAAAGAGTACCACGTTATATCTTCAAAATGCATCTGTGAGCTCTGTCACATCCACAGAACATGATGCTTGGGCATTATGGTAGCTGTTTGAGGGCCAAGGGTTTTTTCTTACCTGCTTCTGATCAGACTCAGGTTGTGTTCTGGATGGATGAGGTTGTCAGAAAAGTAACTTTTCAAGAAAGAAAGCATCATTATGCAACACTATCTGTGTCATCCAATAGCAACACACAGTGAAATGGTTGGCACTATTACCAAGTTTCTGTTAATCAGAATTTTAAGAAAATTCTATCTCAGTCAACTTGAAGTTAAATACAATTCTGAAAATAACTGAAGATTTCTCTGACAAATAAGAAACTTAGTGGGTCTCAAGGCCACTCTTCAGAAATCAATTTTAATTGTACAGTTTCTCACTTATAAAAAGTATCAGACTGCCTTACTATGTATCAACCCCAGACAACCCCAAGTCACACCCCAGATTTGTGTTTTAAAGTTAGGCCCTTATTCTGGCCTCTTTTTCTTAGAGTTTGCATTTTCTGTGGAAAAAAATAAATAGAAACAAAGAAGAAAGAGCTGGCTAAGAGTTCTGCCTGTTGGCGTGCTTGTTGTCCCTCTGACGGTATGTTTCCTCAGCCATGTTTAAACTAGATTTGTCTTCAAAGCCTTTAAATCAGGTGTCCAGAAGTTTCTTCAAGAGAAATTTATAATTCCCTTTCAAAGGATAAATTTTTGAAGTTCATCCAGAGATTAAGCAGTAAGTCATCACGGAGAGATGTCCTACAGCTGTCACCTAGTATGTGACTTATTTTTCCCTCCTCTGTCAAAAGAAACACAAGCCCAGGTTTCATTATGGCAGAGGAAACTTCTATGAGAAAGTCACTAAGAACTGAAGATAAGTTCTCAGCAGCTCTCAGCAGCTCTTGATGTTCTACCTAGAGCTGGAAAGGGGACAAAGTTTGGAGAAGTGTCTTTCCAGTGTGCTATTTTAAAACTATTTCCATACAAAGATATCCTTGAAGAAGTACTAACTAGAATCGGCCACAAAGGTATACCAGAGGGTTTCTTTGGCAAGTGTTGGACCTCATGGTCATGGCCACCGTCTGAAGGTTTATAAAGCAAAGTTGGGGGCACATATTTTCAGGCACAAACTACAAGAGGCATTTTATAGGCTTTTGCCATTTACTTTTCACATCAACCCTGCCAGACAGATACAATGATTCCCATTTTACATACAAAAAAAAAAAAAAAAAACCGAGGCTTAGTTATTTATGCCAAAACACAGCAAGGCAAGTGGGAGAGACAGAATCAGAAGGCAGGATGGCTAAGTCCCAGATCACAGTCATTCCCTCCTCCTCTTCTTAGCTGACCCACCCTGTAGTACACATTGTTACCTCACCCATGACCCTGAGCTCCTTTTCCAAACTCACTCTCAAACTAATCCCTTTTGTAACCAACAAGACCAATTAATGACACCGGGGGGGG
>NW_022589704.1:10017904-10190284 GCF_004348235.1 Phoca vitulina | reverse complement strand
ACAGGCACCCTGGAAGTTGGGCATTTTACCTATGAAGAGTGGAGGCTACATGGGTTAAGTAGGGTCAGACTTGGGCTCCACCTAATCCAGTCTCTGTGAATTACGAACTTTGTAACTTTGGGCAAGTAAATTAACCCCTGTAAGCCTCCACTCTTCATAGGTAAAATGCCCAACTTCCAGGGTGCCTGTGAGAATAAAGTAAGATAAATATGACAAATTCAGGGACCCAGGACACAGGACAGCTCTCCTCCCAACACTTGACCCAATCACAGCCCAAGTTCAACTCCTCAGGCTCTCGGGCCACTGAATGTCATTTCTCTCAAGGGATATCCTGTCCACACCATCAACTGTCTCAAGATCTGGTTTTTTTCAACGAGGAAAATTAAACTCAGAGGATCTGAGCCAGACACAAAGGCACATCTTAGAATCTGGAAAGACAGAGAAAGTATGGATTCAGGTAAGAACAATTTCCACACCTTAAGCGCCAGGGCGCCCTTGCAAGAATAATGAATTGCTCACAATTTTCTTCCAACCACCTTCTCAATCAACAACATGTTGATTGACACAGTCCATTTTATGGGTGGCCCCTCCCCCAAAATTCTAAAGCCGTATGTCCCTGTGCATCTCAAGGGTAGACATTATGCCTTCCTTTTATTCTCAAATACTCGACTCTACTAGATACAGAATGTATATGGTTTTTGGCAATGGAAAAAAACAAACAAAAAACATGTATCATGTAATATACTGTCTTCATTAAGCTAGCCAAGGACACTTGATCAAGAAACAAGCCAGAATTAAATTCACTATCAAACACTATAAACAACCACACAGAACCTTAGGCCTTGTAGGACTTAATAAAGAGTATGCCAGAAAGACAGGAAGTAAATCATTACATTTTGAACCAGAAGAAGCGTTCCATTTTATCTTAACCGACTGTCTTAAATTAAAAGTAAGAAAACTGAAACACTGAGGTGAGGTGGGCGTGCCTATAAACATAAAATGAAAGAATGATATCTGTAATTAAGTTCTGGACTCCCTTCTAAGTGTTTTATAAGTAGTATGACTTTTCATTCCTATAACCCATTGCAGTTGGTATTATAACTAGCCCCACTTTACAGATGCTGAACCAAAGTTGAAAGAGGCTAAAAAATCTTCCCAAACACAAGTAATAGAGCCAAGACATAAACCCAAGCCATATGACCTGGGAATCCACTTTCTTGACCATTGCTCTTGACGGAAAACCTGCAGCATGGATTCCCCCACCAGAGAATAACCTTGTTGTTCTTAAATCCTGGCCAATCCTCCTGTCAAGAGTCTAGGGAGCTGGGTCGCCTGGGTGGCTCAGTCGTTAAGGATCTGCCTTCAGCTCAGGTCACGATCCCAGGGTCCTGAGATCAAGCCCTATATCGGGCTCCCTGCTCCTCAGGAAGCCTGCTTCACCCTCTCCCACTCCCCTTGCTTGTGTTCCCTCTCTTGCTATGTCTCTCTCTGTCAAATAAATAAATAAATAAAATCTTAAAAAAAAAAAAGAGTCTAGGGAGCTGTCTGGGCAAGTTAATCAAAAGGCAATTACTTCTTAAGAAGTATATCTGAAAGCAACTGAAGCTGTGTTCAATTAAAAACAAATCTACAAGTATTTAGGGTACAAATAAATAGCATTCTAGAATCAGATACGGGGAGGGTGAAGGCATTATTAGAGAATGGGAAAATAAAATGGAGGGCTTTTTCATTAAATAGTTTTCCTATCACTAAAGATCCACATGCTTGGCATAAAAGAGGAAATTGAATTAACACAGAAGGGCATATAGCAAAATATAGAAGACCTCTTGTCAGTCTCGGAATTTCAATGTCAAATCCCAGAGTCAATCACTATCAGCAGGTTTTTGTTGTTTGGTTTGGTTTTTTTGTTTGTTTGTTTTTCTTTTGCATCTCTTTCCAGAAATTTTCAATGCAGTCCTGAGCACAAAGGGATCTTCTATTTCCTTTTTTTATACAAATGTGATCATACCAAATTACTATTTTACAGCTTCCTTTTTCTCTTATGATATATTGAACATTTTCCCTTAACAGCAGGCACAGGGCACATCTTATCTCCCCCGTCCCTCCTCCTCCTCTCTCTCTCTGCCTCCTCCTCCCCCTCTCCCTTTCTCCTCTGTCCCTCTCTCTTTTGTTTAAGCTCTGTAGTGTTGCATTGAATCCTGGCACCATAATGTCACTAGTCATATATGGATATTTAGGTTGTTTCTAGCAGCTTGGGTATACTGTTGTTATTAATACAAACAATACAGAAAGGTACAAGTATTGGGGCAACTGTGAAATAAATTTACAGAAGGGAAACTGCCTTGTCAGAAGAGTGTGCCTTACTTTTCCTTGGCACATATTGCCAAAACTCTCCAAAAACGGATCAGAGCAATTTACACTCCCACAAAAACAATGAAAGTGTCTATGATGCCTGGCTCCCACAGCACTGGGCTTCATTTCACTGTGTAAGCACGACCTGTCTGAGAGCTGGGGGATAAAAACACCTACTACTGCTACATCTTCCAGCCCTTTCATTGAGTAAGGCTGAACATCTTTTTGTTTGTTTATTGAAAATTTATACTTTTTTTTTTCCATTATCCTATAGATTAAGCTTTTGCCCATTTTTCTACTGGATTGTTGTTTTCCCATTGACTGTGAAAGGGCTTTGAATATTTACAAAATAGACCCTTTGTTAGTCAAATGTTTGCACTACATCTTTCCCCAAAATGAACCGTGTAGAGCTAACTTCAAACCAGGGATATGGTTTACCATAAGTCCAAATATGTGCGTAGACATGACAGGAGAAATTTTATTATAAAATCGGAAAAAATTAAATTAAAAAGCTGAAATTATATTCACAGTCTCCAATTAATGTACCTGCAGTCTCCAACCTGTTAGAACAGAGTCAGTCACATAGTTGACCTCCTGTGATGTCTTGTTATTACAGTCTTTAAGTAGTGAAAATATATTTTAAAATATAATTCAAATCAAAATAATTTGTGGGACACCTGCATCACCTCTGCCAAACATGACTTGGAAATCACTGAACACCAGGATGAAGCCAAGAGAACATCACTTTTCCTATGGAAGAGAATGTACCCATCTTTTTTCAGTTTTGACATGTGGCTTTTCTAAGAAGAGCTATTCTCAAAAGGTGAAGTCTTTAAAACTTGGCCTTGTGATCTTGATCAAAAGATACTAGGCAGCAGCAGAACAAAATCTAAACATAGTTCTTAAAAATGGCAAACAGCAAATCTGCTGCCTGTCATATGGTTCCCCTCAATTTGCAGAGGGGCCACACTCATGCTGGGTTGAGTAGGAGAAGATGACAAATGTTCATCTGAAGGTTTCTCCTCCAAGTTCAGAGCACCCAGCGTCCTTGTGCTTCATGGGTTCTTGTGGCTTTAGTTCCCAAAATGACGGGGTCAGAAAGCAAGACAGGGACTCAAGAAAGAAGAATATCCCACCACCAGGATGGCCAGCATGTAAATAATCACACAACCCAAAGAAAAGGTCAGTAAACTGATGAAGACGCTAAGAATTGAAAAAATCAGTAGATAAAGGCCTTAGATTTTGATCTTTCAAAAAATAGGCAGGTAATACTCAAGCTGTCAAATTCTTAAAAAGTAAATAACTGTACCACTTGTTGCTTAAAACAGTTCTTACAACGTATTTATTAAATATTATTCCACTGTGGAGGGAAAATAAACCAGAAACAAGACCCAGAAATAAAATCAAAACCGTAGCATGCCACTTTTCAGAACGAGGAAACATACACACAGAAAGAAGTAACTGACCCAAAGCCACAAATGACATTATTATTGTCATTGTCCCTCTGGTTTGCAAAGTCCTTTCCTGAAAAGGCACCTGTAAGTTGTCATTTTTTTAAGATTTTTTTAAGAACTTTTTTTTTACTTAGAATTTTTGCCGAGTTATAATTTACGTAGTGTGAAATGTACAGATCCAACTTTTGTTGTATAGATCCAACTTTTAAATAGACCAAAGCACTACACAACCACAGTTGAGAGCTCCATATTCCAGTCTCCTGACGCAGGCTGGCCACAAGTGCCCTCAGCTTTCTGTTAGCCTCTCTGCTGGAGCAGCCTCCTCGGGACAGAGCCCATTTCTATCCAGAATCTACAGGAAAACCCATCAGAGCTCTGGGATTACTCCAGAAAACTCCATCGCAGATAATAAAGCAAAGCGTGGAACACTCCATCAAAATGAACGTCTGCACTAGGTAAGCTCCAAATTTAATTTCTTTCATGCTGATGAGGTTTATGGGTCTTTGAAAATATGAAGCTCAGCTGTTTAGGATTTGCTTTGTTTGTTTCGCTTTAATTAATGATAGTGCCTTTCTGGAGAGAAAACAGCACTGAGAAGAAATAGAGTCAGAAATGATCTATTCAAAGCCTCTCCTTTGGCCCTGGCTCTGAAGTAAACAAGATTCCTTAATCTCACTCCAAGTCAGAGAATGGGGAGGAGGAGGCAACAACAAGTGGCTCCACCTTCAAAGAAAAGATGAGACTCCGCCCAAGTGCCAGGACAGGGGGAGAAGGGCAACATATGGTTGGCTACTGTGGAGAGGAGCCAGGATTGCTGGCTCCAAATGATACTGAGATACCCAGCACGCAACTACCAAGAGTTGTTTCTCAAGCTCCTCACAGTTACAGTACATTAATTTAGACTTGACTCATTCAAATTTTGCAGTAATTCCCTATCACCACCCATCTCCTTATCCTAGCATTCCCAGGTACTTCTAAACACAGTCCCGGCTCTGTCTTTACAGCTTTGCTTTCCAATTTCAATCATGGACCCTCCAGTCACCCCAAAAGTCCTTCACTCTTCCAAGCCTTTGTGTTGTTTCCTCTACCTAGCACATCCTCAAGATTGAGCCCAAATATCACTCCCTCTGGGAATACTCTCCAAGCCCCACTGTAGACTACTGCTTGTCTCCTCCACTGCACACCCAAAACCTTTCTACGTACGCTCTCTAATAACCCTTTATTTTCAGTACCTGATTATTATTCTCCACTAAAGTACTAATTCCTTCTCAGTGGCCAAAAGGGGACCAGAGACAGTGCCCGTGATACAGCAGGTGCTCAAAAAACAAATACCAATACAAATGTCACGACTGGCATGGATTATCTCATGAAACGATTATACTTGAAATGAACTTCCCCACAATTTTGCTTCCTGAGCAAAAAAAGGTATTAAAAAAAAAAAAAAAGTCATGACAACAAAAGAAATATAAAAAAGAAAAATCAATGACAATCTTCTCCTGTTTCATTTCCTCTTATTCCCATTCATCCATGTCCACACACTGTCAAGTTGTACAAGCTGCAATCTGCACATGCTTTGGGAATCAACAATGGAGCCAAGAAGAATCTGAGGCAGTGACAGAACAAGGCAGGGAAGAGGCCAGATCAGGGTCAGCAGTAACATGGAGGGCCAAAATGTTGACCAACGGCAGGATGAGGCAGACAGGTGTCAGAGGATGGGGTAGCAGACAGACTGGACATCCAGGATCTGAAACAAGGTAGATGGGCCCAGTATGGAGGTGGGTTCCATATACAGAAGCCAGGTTTGGAGCCCTGGGATTCAGGGGAGAAGAGAGGAGTAGAAAGATGACTAAGGTCCAAAGGCACAGGTCAGATTCAGAAGTGGGGGAGAAGGAGATACAGGAACAAATGGAAAGATGAGTGGCAGGGATGCAGAACAATAAGCCCAAATTTTGCCCAATATATTGATTGGCTCAACAGAACCTCTCTATGGATCTTCATAGAGTCGGATTAACGTATCATGGTCCACGCTCCTTTCTTTGTAGTAGGTTCCTAAAGTCTTCCTCAACTGAATTCTCATTTTCAAAAGTCAGGATATGTTAAACTGAAACCTCTCAAAGTCAGTCTCTCCTATCACCACACAAATACACAATTATTAATCTCGGGCCAAGCTTCAAACAAGACCAGAGAAAATGCATTAATCGGGTGGGACCACAGAGATCATCTAGGTCAGGGCGTTTTTTGTAGATAAAGAAATGGAAGGGAGAGACTTGCCTAAGGTCATGTGGCTAGCAAGCACTGGGCCACAACTAATAAAGACTCACAGAAATGTGGGTTAGACACTGCACGGATCACTCCACATATGTGATCAACTTTAAACCTCACAACATCCTGAAACCTCTTTAACAGGAAAAATGAGACCCCAAAACACCGGGAGACCTGTACCAAACTTGCACGTGGCAAGTAGCCAAGTGAAAGAGGCCCAGACAGAGAGGCATCTTTGCTCCACAGACACTGTATTTAATTCTAACAAAATGATTGTACAACCAATGAGGAAAACAAGTCACGGAGAGCCAGAAGTTGGCCCCAAGCCCACAGGACTTGGACACCGGACCCCAATGGCCCACATTCTCCAGTGAACCTACAGGTAGTGAGGCTGGGGTACCCAAAGGTGGGGGGGTGGGGGCGGAATCTGGAACTCCAACCCCCAGCAGATGGCAGCAGTCAGGCCTGGCCTGGCAACCAAGGATTCTGTAAGTATAGCTGGCTCCACTAGATGAATTGAGTCTTTTTTAGGACCAATGGTCTATTAGCACTCTGTGTCTTTAAACTCAGTGCTTTCATGTATCAAACAGCACACCACTTCCCCATTAATGCAAATTAATGAGGTGTTGTTATAGGTTTTTTAGTCGCCTTGGTGTAAAATTAAAACTAAATAAATAAAACAGTAATTGGAAAACTCAAATAAGGAAGCCATTTAGTTTAAAACTGTCAATGTTTACCCCAGCGCTTTACTTCCTACGGTTTTACTGTACCACTCTGACTTGATTTTTTTAACTAAAAATTAAAAAGAAAAACAACTTATTTTTCCCAAAATTTCACCAGATTGCTTCAACCCAAAAATATTTTCAAAAATATTCCCAAACCCTCCATCCCACTAAATTGGCAGCTCGGCATCGGCTTGTTTCCTCGTGTTGCTACTTAACGGCATTATGTATATACATCTGGTATCCTCACACAGATGTAACCTCCCTTAAAGAGCAGATATTTTAGCTTAGACATTTTTGAGAAGAGTGACCAACTTGTCCTGGTTGGCCCAGGACTTTCCTGACTGGAGCACTGAGCAGTGTGCATCCTGAGAATGCCCCAAGTCCCAGGCAAACCGGGACAGTTGGATGCTCTATCTTTGAGCTTCTTAAAGTCTTGAGCAATTTAGCGTCATCCTCTCCCTTGAGTTTCTCACCCCACAGTTGTGTGGGTTGTGTCCCCACTCCTCACTCCATGCTCCATCAGAACTGTATTGTCCATGATCCAACGACCCAACCAAAGGCCTCCTATGGGGCTTCCACCTTCTGGACCCACAGCCTTGGTCAGCTCTCTTGTCCACTCCTTCCTTCTTAAGACTCTTTCTTCATTCCTTTTCCACATTTGGCTTCAACTTCTTCATTAATTCCTCTTCACGACCATCTCTAACCTTGGACTTTCCCAGGGTTCTGCCCTCTGCTGACCCCTTTTCTCCTGAGACAAATGTTCCCTGGGCATCCTCCAACATTTCAACTTCAGCTACACACATAAGCCAACACACCCAAATTCCACCATCCACCATTCCCTCCCTCCCAAGGACAAGACAGTATTCCAGCTGTCTGTGGAAGGCACTACGGGATGCTTCACAACGACTGTACTCCCAACACATTCAAAATGGAACCCTCTCTGCCGATCCCTCTAATGGCGCCCTGCCCAGGCTCAGAAAGCAGCAGCCCTTCCTCTCCTCTTGCTTCCACACTCCTACACCCGAGCACTTGGCATGTGCTGGCGATTCTGCCTCCTACATTTCTATGGAGTTGCTCCCTCCACCGCCCCCATCCCTGCCCTGCCAGGCTCCATGGGGACTCTCGCTACCCCAGGGCCGGTACTGCCCTAAGCTCCCCCCTGAAGCCCTCGGTGCTGTCAGAGCTCTCCAAACATAATTTTGGTTATGACATTTGCAATGGCTTTCCAATGCCTCTAAGGATGGAGTCCAAACTCTTTAAGATGGTATCGAAAACTTTTCCTGACTTGGCTTCAATGTACCTATTCAACCTGATCTTGGGATGGTTCTCTTATTTTTATTTTTCTGTATTTACTTTCAGTGCGAATCCATATGTGGACTTTTCAGCAGTTAAAGGCACGGTATAAATAAAATTTTCACTCCTTTTTCAATTGACATCATTAGTATCCTTATATTACCATATAGCTTCCATAATTAATCTGATGGTTATACAAACACATAATTTACTGAATCATTTCCCTGTGGTGGGACCTTTAGGTGGTTTCCAATTTTTTTACTCTTATAAACATTACTGCATTGAATATTTTCTTACACATGGCTTTCGTTGTCTTTTTAATAATTGCCTCAGGATAAAGTCCCAGGAGTGGGATTGCTGGGTCAAAGGGTGTGGAAATTTTATGACTCGTTATAATTGTTGCCAAATTGCTTTTCCAAAGAGCCTCTACAAATTCCACTGCCACCACAACAACGACCTCGCAATTTTCCTAGCTTTGGTCTTAAAAAACAAACAAGAAAATGATTATTCATTGGAAACATGTAAAATACCATCTCATTATTATTTTAATTTGCATTTCTTTTATTATTAATAAGCTTAATTTTTCAAATTTGTTTACAAAGCATATTCTAATGTTTATGCATACTCCTTATCCGTTTATCTACATGGTGTTTCTTATGCATCAGTTAAAACACTTGCTATCAAATTTAACCCTTTAACTCTCATATTTCATGCAAATATGGTCCTGGTTTGTTTTACCTTTTGCTGTTAGCTACATGATTGTTCATTTTAGGGAAATCTAACAGGCTTTCCAGAAAAGAAACTGCTAATTTCTTACATCATGGTGTCCTAACGGTCAGGATGAGGATGATCCTAAGACCTCGGATGGTTAACTGCACTGAGTTTAGAGTCAGAACAATGAGCCCCCCCACTAAGCTGCACCATCATCTGCCATGGGCTGGGCCACGACAGGTTTCTGGTCCTCAGTTTTCTCATCCGTGAAGTAGGGAGTAACATTTTTACAGCCCCTACATTGGATCTGCCATCCGGTAAGCATAACACCCAACAAGATCAGCCCCGTAGATCACACTATCTCCTGCTCATCTCTCCATAATTATGCATTCATATCAAACTCTGGAGCCTAGCTGGAATTAATTTTGGTCTTTGGTGTACCGTATGAATTTTAAACTAACTTTTTTTTAGAAATTGATTGACATTTATTTAAATATTATTTTCCTTCCTCTTGTTCTAGATTCACATGTTATTTATGCATTTATTTTATCACGGACCATCACTGTGGGCTTTTCAATATGGACAAAATAAAATAGTGACCCATAAGGCAAACTAGAGACTAATATTTAAGCAGAATATGTATATAAGATGTTTGTTTTATTGTTTTCTGACTTACTTTAATTAAACTGTCCTGTTGCCAGCATTTTCTAATTAACAATATAGTATATTTGCCTCACTAATGGATTCAGAAATTTTTTAAAAAGCCAGCTCTGAGATGCTGTTTTGTGGCATGTTATTTGGCCTAAACCTTTGCTATTTTTCATTAGTAAAATGAGATAATACCTAACCTTTCTAACTCCCAAGAATATTAAAAGGGTCAAGTGTAATGATGTCTGGAAATGTAAGGCAGGGACATTCTGCCCATTATTATGATCACGATGGTTACCATAAGGCTTGGTTTCTATATTTTTTCAACTTCTGTTACATCTCCGTAACACCTCTCATAGCATAGAAGTTAAGAGCCAGGAGGCCAGTATCCGATAACAGCGCGTGTTCATGACTTGGTCACTGACCAACTGTTAGATTCAGGGAAATCTGCATAAGCTCCCTGAGCTCAGTTTTCTGAGTGAAATGGAGACCATCGTGAGGACAGTTAGCACAGTTAATGTGTATGCAAGTGCTTGGTGGTCTGTATGCACATAGAAGCATGGGACAAATCACATAATGTGTTGGTTATTCTCATTGACCCTCAAGAGTTATTCTCTACCCTCTGTGGATTGTGTTCTCCACTTGCCCTCAGGCTTCTGAGAAATGCCAGGTAAAGGGAATCACAGGAAGGAAACAAGAAGCCATTGGAGTATTATCTACTTTCTCGTCCTTCCTCCAGGCCCAGGATTTTCATAGTGGGATCCTCTCCTCCACATGGACATAGCTCACCTGGCAACCTCTCTTCTGAAGCAGGGGTTCCACTGGAACCTTTTCAGGAGTAAAGGCATCCCACTGATGCTGGCGTCTGGTGCTTCATTATCTCCTGTGCATCCCCCTAACTCTGACCTATTCACACTTCAATAGACAGTTTGTTCTTCAAGTGACCTCAGCTAATCCTTTGCGTGCACCATCTTTTTTCAGCCAGGATGCAAACTCTTCACAGCACTTCAAAGACTATAGGTCTGACATTTGGGTGGCAGTGTCCACATCCCCCCTAGGTGTGTGGCCCAGTCAAAAGGTAAGCACTCCTCATACTTCGCAACTTTCTGGAATTAGTTTAACAGTTGCTTTTAAGTATTTCACATCTGAGAATTTCATTACTTGTGTTCTCAAAGTCACAGAAAGCAAAGGATGCATTGTTGTTGAACCTCAAAGTGACATGAACATGCTAATTCGGAGGATAAACAGACTTACTGCTGTCACATCTCCTGATAAAACTGAGCACTGATGACACTTCCCCAATCTAAGTGACCCCACCCAAGATTCTAGACCCCAAGAGCCAGTGATGGTTCCCATTAGCACATATGAGGTCTGCACTCTTCCAGCTTGGACAAGTTCATCCCATCGGAGCTTTGGCCAAAGAGCATTGCCAGAACGTTCACCAACACCCACATGTACAAGGAAATCAGAACAGGGAGGACTCCTAATACTGAAAATTCCCTGGTCTTCTCTGATACTTCTTTCTCACGAAATTTGCCAGGAATAAAATTAAATCCAAAACAAACTCACACATTTCAGAAGCTGGGACCATTTCAGGCTGGGAGGAGATACATTTTCAGTTCATACAATAAAAGACAACAGAAGCTAAACTGTTAGAATGACCCTCCTTAAGGATCATTTTTTCCCACAGTTACTGCAATAGTGCTGATGTAGACAAAAACAGGGTGTTTCGAATTTTATTTTTTTTAATTTGCAGTGGTGTCATATTTTCTTAATGATAAAAGAACAATCTCCAGAACAGAAACTTTCCTACAAAGAAATCTGTGCTTTGACAGAGAAACTGATCTTCGGGCTGAATGTTTGAAGCAAAAACAAACACACAAACACAAAATAAAGACCTACACATGAGGAAATAACCATTTTTATAAAATTACACTTACCACAAAAGGACTTGATCTTTCAAATGTCAACACTGCTCCTCAAAATCACTTAAATAGGTTTAATGCTCAAATTTGTGTTGCCCAGCATGGTAGACACTAGCCTACATTTAAATTCATCAAAATTAAACACATCTGGGGAACTGGGTGGCTCAGTCAGTTAAGTGTCTGACTCTTGGTTTCAACTCACGTCACGATCTCAGGGTTGTGAGATTGAGCCCCGCGTCGGGCTCCATACTTGGCAGGAAGTCTGCTTGAGATTCTCTCTCTCTCTCTCTCACTCTGCCCCTCCCTGGTTTGCTCATGCACATGTGTGCGTGTGTGCTCTGTCTCTAAAATAAATAAATCTTTAAATTTAAAAAAAATTTAAATTTAAAAAATTTAAATTAAAAAAAATCTTTGAAAACTTTAAAAATTAAAATAACAATAAAAAATAGAAGTAAACACATTTGATAAAATCAGTTCCTCAGTCACAATAGCCACATTTCAAGGGCTCAACAGCCACGTGCGGCCAGTAACTATAGTACTGGACGACACACACGACTGAGTATTTTCATCATCACAGAAAGTTCTATGGGACAACATTGGGTCAAACTACATCCAATGCACTATGCACACCTACATTTTCACTGATGGCAGTTCAGTAGCAGCAATTACAATTTACTGATGCTGTAGACCCTGTTGTTGGCAGTGATTATGCATTCCCCTTCACCTCAGATTTCCTCTTCAGAGGCCGGAAATGGTAGATAGCTTTGGTAGGCTTGTGACACAATGCCAGGCCATGAGATATAAACACAATGCTGCTGGAGAATCCTGGGGAAACCTTTTATTTTCTTCATAAAGGCAGAGCACCTATTGCCTTCATCTATGACCATAAATATGATAACTTAGGGTTGTAGTAGCCATCCTTCAACCAAAAGGCAAACACATGACGATGAAAGTCAACACACCATGTTCAATAAGACTAGAAAGACAGAAAGAACCTGCATTTTTGATGGTATATTTAAGGAGCTAATCAAACCGATACCAGCAATCACTCATGCCTACACTTGTCACATGAGCAGCTATATCCCCCCTGTTGAAGCCACTATTAGAAGCATTTCCATTAGAAGCAGTCATATTCATGTTACATCCTTATATATAATGGTGAGGGTCTATGAGTCAAGTATTCCAAGATCTAAGACCATCTAAATCATTGGAATCCCTAAGTCCAGAACAATCCAACTGCTAGTAACAATTTATATCTATGTTTACTTACATTCCATAGTTCATATATTTAAACAGATAACATAATCACAAAAAGATTTGATTAAATTTTATAGTTACTATTTAATATGTGCATATATATAGCAAATATAAAAACATTTTTTAAAGTATGATGATAGGGGCACCTGCGTTGCTCAGTCAGTTAAGCGTCCGACTCTTGATTTTGGCTCAGGTCAAGAGATTAGGGTCCTGAAATTGATCCCTGCCTCAGGCTCCACAGTTCGTGGGGAGTCTGCTTGAGATTCTCTCTGTCCCTCTACCCCTCCCCCTGCTCACAGGCGCACTAGTGTGCAGTCTCTCTCTCTCTAAATAAGTAAAATATTTTTTTAAAAAGTATGGTGGTAAATTATAGATCTAATGACAATACACTGAGGACGACTTTGAGTCATTGAGTACGACTATATGAATAAGTTTTCTGTTTTAAAAGTGTCCTTTAATGAGAACATACTCCTTTCGTGGGTCTATATACGCAATTTATAAACATCCAGGTAACATGTGGATAGAGATTTTCACGCTCTTTCATATTTAAACAAAAAAAGGTATCTGTTAAAAGCATGTTGATAGTTGTTTTCCTAAAATGATCTTAGAGATTAATGGTTAAGATCCCTTTATACACAGGAATACAATTTGTTGGTGCCTGAAATTTAACCATGAGAAATATCTTAGGCTTATGCAAAACAGGAATTTTGAAGCCTGTTAAAAATATAATTCTTGAGGAGACAACTTATCCCTTGTTGGTCCTTTACATTATTTGGTGTGAGAAATATACCTTATCTCAGAGAAACACCAGCACTCTGGAGGCTAATGGCTTGGAGTCTCATCAAAGTGGAATAGCGGAGAAATGATCTGCTGACTCCCCTTTTCAACCTAGTCTCAGTGTCATCGTTGAGCCTAAGGCCATCACTAATTTTCCGTGTTTAGTAAAGGCTGTGACTCACAGCAGAAGCTGAAGACTGATTTCTGAATAAATGAATGAATGAATGATCAGCAATAAAACCCACCTTTGCTCTGAAACACATCCTTTCTCCAACAGTATACCACCTCACCTTAGAATGATGCCAACAAGCTAACCTCGAGGCCACTATGGCCTCCTAGACCTCACACTGCATTGTGCTTTTGGTAGCCATGCATCACATTTATTTTTACCCCAACTTGCAGGGTGATTGGATGGCCCTGCATTGTCCCATTCAAAGGGAATTTTTAAAAGCAATGTTTCAGTCAGTGTGTGGTGATAAATAAATTGTTATATATTTTTCTTCACATCAAATATTTTACCAGACAGTCAACTCAAATGTAGGCTATCCACAGATTCTCAGGTGGGCATCTCTTATTTACTACTTCCATATGTTCCTCTTTTTTGGGCGGAGCTTTAGTTCACCTTCAAGATTTCAAAAATAAACCCTCTTTGCTTCATGTAGCCTATATCATGACATGCTGAACCTACAAAGAGCGCATCTGAACTTGGCTTAAAGCAGATGTCTTATTCAATAATCTCACCCAGGTGATCTATAAAGTTTTATTTAGCTCTTCTATTTACACATATGGTACATATTAAGACTTTTATAAAAGACACAATGCATGCTGGGAGAAGGACCTACAAAGAATTTATGAAGTGAAACAAATTATTTGCTATGTTTTTAACATTTTAATTCGTTGCTTATACACTTCTCTGAGTAATTGCAAGGTTTAACCTTGGCCAGGAAGGGGTGTCAATCTAAAAGAGAGTAATCATGTCTAATAAAGGTCAAGGAGTTTTACAACTATCTGCAGGAAAGAAAGGTGTTTGGAATTGTAATTTGATTCCAAAAGCAGATACCATACTGCACTTCACTAGCAGAAAGAGAAAAGAAGGGGGGTGGAAGGAAGGAAGGAAGGAAGGAAGGAAGATAGACTAAAATAATAAACCTTGATCAGTGAAGCAGAGACCACTAGGATTTTAAAGAACTGAAATTCTTTAGTAAGCCCTGCATTTTACAATATGAACCCTTCTTGGCCCTTACTGCATACTCAGATTAAACACCACTCAGATCCAAAGCTTGTTTATCTCTTTTACAATTGGGAGTTTCTCTGTGAAACTTCCCTTTGGTATAAAGGTATAAGCCCCTTTGGTATAAAGCCCCCTTAAGTTATCTGGTTTGTCAGCCATACGATTTCAACATTTGTTTCACAACCTTGGACCCTAATTGGATTTAAATCAGTAAGAGGAATTTATTGCTGCCCTTGGGGCTTTGTAATATCTGCTTGTGAAGCTCTGTGTGAGTTACAGGGGATGTAAAAAGTTCATTTCTTCACTTTTTATATCGAATGACAGTCTACTTTTCAAAATACAGCACACTATAATTTCCAAAGGGATACATCTTATACACACAAATATATACACTCTAGAAACATAAATATATATATGTATACCTTCTTGTGCATATACACATATGCATTAAATATACTATCATTTCTCTTGATTTGTTTCTCTGTGTTTTAATTAACACTTAGCAGTGTTTATTAAACTAAAAAGTCTCATCAATACCTCCTCATAAGACAATCATGGAAATCACTAAATTCCCCTTCTCTTGTTAACAAGGGCTGCCCAGCCATGGGGGACCACAGCCATGTGAGCACTGAGTTTTTGCCCCAAAAAGTGTGCCAGCAGAAACCCAACAACCAAGGGTCAGAAACAATGTACAACATCCACACCTCGGCCCACCTATCTGGCTAGACAGTGGGTTAGAGGACCAGGGGAATCTCAGTGGACTCTCGGTCCACTGGTAGCCAATGAGGCCAAACCAGAGTACCCAGCTCAAGTGAAGCACACAGCCCCTAACCTAACAAACTCAGACTCACCCTTTTGGTCTGTGGAAAATTCTCCTCCAATTCTCCTTCTCAAATTTGGCCTTCTATGTAATTCGCACATTTGCATGCCCCCCTCCTCCTGGGGATGTAGCATCACGTGAATACATCACCTCAGCCTTTGAGACAAAACTACGGTCTACCAATTACTTAATGCCTACCATGTCCCAGGTATTTAACGTGTATGCTCTTTAACCTGCCAGGAAAGTATTACCAGCCCTGTTTCATGGATGAAGACAATGGTGCCGAGGCAGTCTCAGAAATCCGCCCAAGGCTGATCAAGTAACAGAGCCAGAAACAAACCCAAATGTGTGTGGGTTGCAGCTGTACCAGAGTTTCCAAACCTGGGTCAGTTCTCCCCCATACGCGTGGTTTTATAATGTATGCTGTCACCAATGCGTCTCAACATTCCAGATGTGGGACACCATTTTATATATATAAATATAAATAACTTCCCACGACTCCTCTTTCGCCTCCTCACCTATGGACACAGGGATGAAGTCAGAGGTCGTGCCTCCTAATCTCTCCCACCCATTCAAACCTCACCCATCTACACTCCACCAAAATACATAAATGTGCATATAAATAATTCACATGTATGTGTGTGTTATGTATCTACTCACACTTATAAGTAAGAAACTGCTGGAAAAATACATGAAGTATGAAATGCGATTAAAGTGGCAAAAAAGTACTCTGAGTTGAGACTGAGAATATGTTTATTAAATCTGCTTTTTGATATCATAACATGGTCCCTGAAACAAATGTGAGTTTCGTTTACCAATACAGCTGACCTATAAGCGTTCAGATGGGAAATGCCAAGAACTTCGTATGAACAGGAAGAGCAAAAAGAGAAGACAGTGGATTTCTTCACAAACCACAGTCCCTCAGTTAAATCTTTCAAATAAGATCTTTGTTATAAAACAAAAAACCAGAGTGGTCAAAAGTGCCTATCGGTTTTTCGTTATATAATGTAAATTATTCTAATCAGATTACTTGCTCAAAGCTGGAATGAGAGAATTTAGATGAGCAGGGAGAGCAAGAGAGTGAGAATCATAGCTTTTGTAATACGGGAATGTTCGGAGGGTGGCAGGCTATCACAGGGCATCTCAAACCCCTTACTAATTCTAAATGTACAAGAGCAGGGTGGGTGTGGGGGTGACAGAGATAGGAACCAAGATGAGAAAAAGATTATAGATAATAGAAGATCTGGGGTGCCTGGGTGGCTCTGTCAGTTAAGCAACTGACTCTTGGTTTCGCCTCCGGTCACAATCTCAGGGTCATAAGATCCAGCCCTGCATTGGGCTCTACGCTCAGTCGGGAGTTTGTCCCTCTCTCTCTTCCTCTGCCCCTCCCCAGCTCGCACACACACACAGTCAGTCTCTCTCTCTCGATCTCTCTCTCTCAATCTCTCTTTCAAATAAATAAGTTTAAAAAAATGGGAGGTCTAAAAGTCCTGGTGACCAAAAGTACCCAGTATGCTAGCTTTTTGATGATTACTGTACAATGAGGAAACCTCTCCCACCAAGCATATGCCTCATTTATTTCTATAGAATCACTTTTAGTTAGTCACTTAGCAAACATTCATTGAGTATTAACTATGGCACGTTGTGTTGGGAGATCCAGAAAAACGTCTTTATTCTCAAGAAGCGTATACTTTGGAGGGCTAAGTCTTATGTGAAAAACATCTAGAAAATAATGTATGGTGCCTCATAAATAAGTCGAACACTATATGTCAGAGACGATAAATGCTATGGGGAGAAACAGGTGCATTGGCCATAGATGCCAGTGCTTCATGGAAAAAAGTGACTCGAATTTACCTTTGAAAGATGAGGAGGAATTTCAGACATTGAGGAAAGACAAGTTATCAAGACAAAGAATAGTGCAAGAGCGTAAAGCCTAGGGGGACCTGGAAAGAAACATAGCAGGGAGACTGGCTAGCCATCAAATACAGGATCCAAAGTTGGACAGATGAACTGTAACTGCTGGATGTGGAAGCTGGACTTTAAGCTTGCAGGAGAGACAAAGGAGAACCACTGGAGTCCTTGGGCAACACAGAACGATTCACCCAGTAGCACTGCGCGAGGTGAATCGGAAGCCATGTTTGTCATGTAACACCTTCCCTTCTGCCACATTTGACTCCCGCCAGAGAAAGTCCTCTGCTTTTAAGGGCTCATTTGGTTCAGTGGGCCCCATCTGGATGATCCAGGATAATCAACCTATTTTAAGGTTCATAACCTTAATGATATCTGTGAAGTTCCTTTTGCCATGCAATGTAATGTGGTAGGCAGAATAATGCTCCCTCGCCAAAGATGTCCACATCCTAATCCTGAGGACCTGTGGCTATGTTATATTATAATGCAAGAGCGGGGGTTAACGTTGCTAATCAGCTGACTGTAAAGTAGAGAAATCATCCTGGATTATCCAGATAGGCTCAATGTCTCTGCAAGGCTCTTTCAGATGTGAAGGAAAGAGGAAGAGGAGTCAGCATCAGCGATGCAGTACGAGAAAGAAGAAAAGAGCTGACCAGCGCTGAAGGCAGAAAGGAGCCAGGAGCCGAAGAATGCAAGGAATTTCTAGAAGCTGGAAAAGGCAAGGAAGCAGACTCTCCCTTTGAGCCTGAGAAGGGAGTCAACCCTACAAAGACCTTAATCTAAGCCCAGCAAGACCCATTTTGGACTTCTGATCTCCAGAACAGTAAGATAACTCTGTGTTGTTTCAAGTCACTAAATCTGAGCTACTTTATTACAGCAGCAGGAGGAAACTAATACATAAAACACATTCAAGTTTTGGGTATTAGGGTGTGGACATTTGGCAGGGTGGTGGGGAATGGGGGGAGGGGGTCTACAGCCTACTGCAGGTGTGGGCTCACCTCTTACTGAACAGCAAACTAACAGGACCAAGCAAGCAAGCCTGGAAATTTCTGATGACCATGTTATTGTCAAACAATGACCTATTTTGAAAAACCATTATTACAATGGATTGGGTATTTCAAGTGCCTAGCATGGTATCTGACACATAACAACCCTTAATAAATATTAACTGTTATTCTTACGTAAGAGATCGCAAGTCCAGTTCTTCTCATCCTGGTCACCCAGTATGCCATGCATTATTTTAAGGACTGAAATGCCAGTTATGATGCTGTTATTTCATACTCCTCTGACCAACAGCTTCCTTCCTCCTCCTCCCGCAACCCCGGGCTTTCAACCACCCTCCCCCTAAGCATTCTCAGCTCCTCTTGACCACTCTGCTCCTACAGATGCAGGCTCCACCCCCAATCCTTCATCATCAATAGGTTAATGCCAGTGGCAGGAGGAGCCCTCGGAAGCAGTGAGTCTCTCCACTGGAGAAGAGCAAAAGTCAGACTGAATTCAGGAGGAGAAATAAATCAGAACTGTCACTACTCTCCTGGAAGCAGCAGGCAGAGCAGAGGAGCTGCCCAAAGGTTGTGGTTCTGAAAGTTGCACTCAGGGCTGCAAAACTGCAGGAAGTCCTGAGGTCCACTGACCAGGCCATCAGAAGGCGGCAGCTTCCGGGGAGACATGGCAGGAAGGAAGGATGCAGTAGAGCCAATAGCAGCAGCCAGATGGGTATTTTCTAATATGTTTATTATTTTCTTCCATTTGAAATTTAAGATTTATTATCACTGATTTTTTTTCTTGACTTTTTAAACACTTACTTTTTTTTTTTAATGCTGGTATTCATCCATGACATAGACACTGGAACACTGGCATTGTCGTTTTCCTCTACTGTTGCATTAACTGACCAGTACTGTCATTGTGCTTCAGTAAGTGGATAAGGTCATGATAGTGACCCTGTAATCCTATGAGGTACTTAAAATGTATGGGCCGAAGGGATGAGAGATTAAAATCATTCGGGGAAAGTGGCTAAGAGCCACAGCAGTTTGAAGCAAGGAAGCCCAGACCAGAAGTGTCTCCATGAAAAGAGAGGCAATGTGATGGCTTCCAGGCATCCGGAAGGCGAGAGAACAAGGGTCTCATGGCTGGTTGCACATAAGAAGCAGTTTGTGGCAAAGTCTGTTCTTCAATGGAGTGGAAAACCAAAGCGTGTATTTTAGAGAAAAAGATCTGAATATCATCTTGCAACAAGACTCCATGAGAGCTGATGGTAGCCTATCATCCCACACATGACCTGAACAAGGCTGTAAACAATTTACTCTATGAACAAATTCGTAATGTGTGTCAGCTTTTAAGAAAGCCATGTACATGTAGATAGTCACTGAAGGGGTCAATTCAGGTATAAACTTCTAAGAATGAGGCCCTTTTTTAAAAACAGAGGTCTCCCTAACATAAACTCACCCCAGAGAAAGGCAAGTAACAAAAGGAAGAGGAGAAAGAAGCACGAAGCATCTCATGAAGGTAGGTCCAAAAACTTCTAGGGGATTCAGAGGGGCAGGGAGACACCACTTGCAGAGAGTGTGGTCAGTTGGAGCTTCACGAAGATGGTTCTCTCACAAGCCCTGCTGTGTCCGGGAGCACAACCCCTGCTTCTCCCCTTACCAAGGAACAGCCTCCTTTATCTGAGAAGGTCACCTTTTACTACCAACTGTGCAACTTCAAGAGGGACCTTCATGGAGAGGTAAAGGAGGAAGGAGAAGCCCAGTGCAGATGGTCAACCAAAAGTATAAGCCTTGGTTATCGGTGGGCAGTGGAGGCTACAGTCAGGTCACTTTCACATCCTAGGAGCAGCGTTCTCCCCGAACAGATAAGACAGTCTTTGGGGTAGAGGGACATCTTGAGCAAAGATAGGGAAGAAGGAAAGCACATGTTCCTCTTCCAGTAGAAGGAATGGGCCAATAGGCTGAAATGCAGGAAGAACAGTTAGACAGGAGAGATACATCAGCAGCCCGGAACAAATCAATCCATGATGTGTTGTTACATATAAAGTTTTATTGAAACCCAACCATGTCCATTTTGTTATGTACTATCTATGGCTGTTTCCACACTACCTTGGAAGAGTTACAACAGAGTATGTTCTACAAAACCTAAAATATTGCCCTGCCCTTTGCAAACACACACACACACACACACACACACACACACACACAAATTGCTGACCCCTGATACAGATCACGATGTAT
This sequence comes from Phoca vitulina, assembly GCF_004348235.1. Taxonomy (NCBI): domain Eukaryota; kingdom Metazoa; phylum Chordata; class Mammalia; order Carnivora; family Phocidae; genus Phoca; species Phoca vitulina. The sequence continues at coordinate 10,169,694 of NW_022589704.1, read as the reverse complement.
GTGTTTCTGAAATACTGTAAAATCTCACCCTAATAAGAAGATATTAATAGAAATAGAACTTGGTGGTAGGTCCTGTGTAAGAAAACTATCCAGTGTGGGAACTAAGGAATCCCTTTACATCCAGAGAACAATAATAGAAACCAATTCCAAACTTTTACTCATTCTGTGAATACATTAAAGGATTTAGGAGAAAATATTCAGTCACCAACATTTGTCAGTTTTGCAGAGCGAGTAGCCAACCCATAAAAAGAGCACTACTGTTCTGAATGACTTGGATGAAAAAGAAAAAAAAGTAAACACATATGAACATTTCCACTTACCATGTTTATTCATTTAAGAGCTGTCCCCTAAAAATAGTACCATACCAAACTGCCCTAACAAACATTATTCTCTAAATAGTACATGGTTTTGACTGGAGATGGAGAAATAATTTGCAAGGACCCACTTTGTGCAATAGGAAAAAAAAAAAAAGAACAGTCTTTGAATCTCAGGCAAGTGCAAAGCTGTTTCCACCTGTGTGTGCTAAGTGAAAGAGAGAAATGTACCTAGGTGCAGTGGGAGAGAAAGAAGGAGAAACTTTTATCATTCTGAATAGGTATTTTGCTTAAAACTGAAGGCGACCCTAACATAAATAAGAATTTGAAGAATAAGTGACATTTCTTAACTATCTATACACTTATATGTCCTTTACCCCACCTTAACCCCCCACCCCCCCCAACACAAAGGCTTTTCCGAACCCTTAGGAATGTCTGATAAACTCTCAATTACTGAAGCAACCATGGAGGGGGGTCTATAGAATTATTAACACTGGAGTTAATTTATACTGACACTGGAATTAACTTATTCTGACTTACACATAATAAAATTAATCATTCCAATTTTAATTAATGCCCTTCTTTAAGACTCCTCTACTAAATAGAAGCTACATGGTGGAGGGGTGGAGCTAGCACCAAATTAATTAGTAACTTTGAATGTTCATTTAAGTTCTTGCTTTCATGTTAAAAAATGATGATATTAAATTTCAATTTGGAGAGCCCTTTTCTCTCCATTTAATACAGCTTGTCTTCTTTAAAACATTCTATTTCCGTGTTGGTCAAGAAAACAAAACTATCTTGGAGGTAAAATAAATCCCTCAATTACCAGGAATGGAATTTAAAAGGCTGCCTCTAATCATCCAATAAAGTTTTTTTTAAAAAAGGGGGAACATGACTCAGTAGGATAAGGACTTCATTCAAGCATTAATTGCTTTCAAAATCATCCAGCTTGATACTGTATTAACTGTTTAAAATGCCAAACCACATCATTGCCCAGTTGATCTTGGAAAGCTTCAAAAACCACAAACTAGAGCCCAAAGATAAAAGGTCAGTGAATTGGTTACTTCCAGAATGAGATCAACTTTTGAAAAGAAAACAGACTAGAAGAATGTGTTGGCCACATTCGCTCGACTTGATCAAAGTAGCTCTGGATATTAATTTGGGAGAGGGGGCAAATCACAAATGAGTAAGTAAGACATGAGCTTATCTGTAACGACATGAACTTTGGCTCCACTTCTTGCATTTACGAAGAGGTCTCCAGCCTCACCGGGAGATATGGGCTGGGACAGGGGGAGAGAGGCATTGCCCAAAGTCTCAGACAGCACTACCAAGTGGGTCATGACATTGTTGTGCTAGTCTGACCAGCATCATAATCCTGGCTGTCCTACTGAACATCTCAGCCTCGGCCAACTTCTTCCCTAAACCTGTTTCTTTGCTGTAAAACAGCAATCCTATCAGTACTGACCTCGGGAATATTGTAACAATTAGTGGAGATAAGGCATGCAAAGGGCTTGGCCCACAGAAAAATGTTCTGTAAATATTAGTTTCTATTGTTTCTTTATTATCATTACTAATTAGTGTTATTGTTATTATTTAAAGTATTTCATTTGGTTTGAAAGGAACTCATCCAACAGCCCAAGAACTCTTAGGTTCTACTTTACTTTTGTTGTTGAATAACCAGCAGGACAGAAAAACTATTCCAAAATGCTTCCTTAATGTAGAGTAGTGGTTCTCAAATTTAAGCAAGGCTCAGAATCACTAGGAGAGCTTGTAAAAACATGGATGGCTGGGCCCCACTTCAGGGCGTCAGATTCAGCACATCCATGGGAGAGCCAATACCTTGTATTTCTACCAAGTTTCCAAGGGATTGATGCTGAAGATCTGGAGATCACCAATTAGAGAACCACTGCTCTGGAATTTTATTCTGTACTTAGGCATCTCTGATTTAGAGGGAAAAGAGACTGAGACTGACACATTTCTGGAGAAAACAAGAGAGAGAACGGGAGATGAATCTGCATCATCTCCTTAACAGCCACAAGCAAGAAGACAAGCACAAACCCATTTGTTAACCAATGCCAATGCAATGTGGGGTCCATGGGAGGGTTCAAAGCCAACCATGGAAAGGGGATATGTTAGACTCCTAGAACCAGACTGAGAAATAGGAGAAGAGGACAAGCAACAAATTCAAAACAAACCTTGTGAGTGATGATCTCTTAAGCTCCATTTGCAAATATATTCAAAGAGAAGGTCATGCTGCTCAGTAACGATGAAACCTAAGTCACTTGATCCTTCAATGAATTATTTCAAGAAGTTGAAACCTCATTTGAACTAGATGGCTTACATCATTTATAATGTAGTTCTGACTACCTTTATACAAATTGCATTTTTTGTAGCATTAATTTACAACATTTCATGATTAAATTGCACGTAAGAGCACAGGTAAGCACTCATAAGACAGAGACACAAAAGGTAACAATTGCATTGCAATCCAACTCAACCTATATTCCTGGCACTATGGTACTCCTAAAATAAGCCCTGGGAACTCTAGGTGGGAGTTCTATTTTCATCTAGACTGAAGACGCAACCCTGAACAATTTAACCCTGCTGGACAATATTTCACCTGGCAACAACCCAAATCCATTCAACCTAAAAATATGTTATTAGAAGGAAAAAAAATGCAAGGTAGGTAAGACTTCACATTTTCACTGCTACAGATACAGATAAACTGCCAATTATTTCCCCAAATCATTTCATCCTGGAGACATCCTGGACATAAAAATGAATAGTGAGTAATATCAAATTCCATTCCTGAAGTTTCCTAATTCCAGAAATGTTTTATAAATAAAGCTAATCCCCTGAGACATCCTGTGAAGAAATGATGTATGGTATTAAAGAAAAAAAAAAAGCTTGGAAGTTGGCGAATGTGATATCCTTTTCATAGAACTTCTCAATTTACTAAGTTGTAAAGTACAGGCCTGTTTAACTTTGTTCGGCTCAGAAGTTCACAAAGTATTAGTAGCAGAAAATCCTGTTTTCATGTTCATGGTGTATCTCCCCCAGATATAAAGTTCTGGGTTGACAGATTATTCTTTTCTTTCAATACTTAAAAGAAGTTATTGCCATAATCTCCTTCGCTCCATTATTTCGCTCCAGGTTTCTCCTATCTGGGATTTGCTAAGTTTCTTGGAACTGTAAATTTAATATTTTCAGGGGTACCTGGGTTGTTCAGTCAGTAAAGCGTCTGACTCTTGATTTCAGTTCAGGTCATGATCTCAGGATTGTGAGATCGAGCCCCGCATTGGACTCTGCGCTGGGCATGGAGCCTGCCTAAGATTCTGTCTCTCTCTCTCCCTCTCCCTCTGACCCTCCCCCCCACTCCACCCATCCCCCCCCCCACTCACGCCCTATCTCTCTACAAAAAAAAATTGACATTTTTCACTAAATTTGGGAAATTTTATGATTTGCTGAATTTTCCTGCCCCGGTCTCTTTCTTCTCTTCTTGGGACTACAATTACACATGTATCCTCTACTGTTGACGTGTCCCACAAGTTGCTGAGTCTCTGTTAAGCTTTCTTAGTCTTTTCTTTTTTTACTTCTGTGTTCTTCAAATGGATTGATACCTACTGATCTTTTTTCAAGTTCACTGACCCTTTCTTCTTTCTTCTTCAATCTGTGGTTAAGTCCATAGAGCAAAATTTTCCATTTTAGATATTTCACTTTTCAGTTCTAGAGTTTCCGTTTGGTTCTATGTATGGTTGCCATTTCCCTATTGAGATTCTCTATTGTTCACTCCTTATAACAAAAACTTTCATTCTTTAAACATATTTATAGTAGCTACTTTAAAGTGTTTTCCTACTATTCTGACAACTGCGTCTTCTTGGGGGTCTGTTTTTATTGAATCCTTCTTCCCTTGGCTATATATTACATTTTCCCACCAGATTTTTTTTTTTTACACTGAACATGTTAGATGACACATTTTAGGACTCTGGATTCTGCTGTCATTCTCAGGTAACAGGAATGTTGATTTTTTGCTTTAAAAAGCTGGTAAGTTACTGAGTAATCACCTTGAACATGCGGAGGCTTTGGTAGGATGGGTCTATTTCAGATTTGCCCTCAGTTGAAGGAAAAAATTTATTTTACCCAGAAATAAAGCCTACAAAATACTGCTTACCTAGCCACAGAAAATCTGAATTTTGCACAGATAAAACAAAAGGAAAATCATTCTTTATGGGAGCACAGGTTTTCAAGATGTCTAGTTCTTCCAGTATAATCCCAAAAGATACTCAAACGGTATTTATTCTGAGGAGTTGGTGAGCTTTTAAGCATTACAAAATTCACAGCATGCATAAATCAAGTTTTATTTTTCTCAAATGGGCAGAAAAGTTTTAATAACTGGCCTAAATGTCCAAATCAAAATCAAAATACCTTACAATGTATCTGCTACATTTAAAATAGAATCGTTTCCTATTTTTTCAATAATTTTCCCATAAGAGTTATGATTTTTCAAAAATCAAGTATAAGAATATGTTTGCACGTAATACAGACCTGACTTGATTCCATCTTTACCACTTTTGGCAAACTCTTAACCTCTATAAGCATCTGTTTCCTTGCCAGTAGAGTATCTGTAACAACAGGTACCCCTTTAGCACAATAGCAGGTAGAGAGTTATTGTTCAGTAAACAGTTATTTTTAAAGGCAGAGATCTCTGCCTTAGATCATGAGGTAGAAAAAAATTTCATCCAACAAGTAAAATATAGTTTTCCTGTTCTGCCTAATTAGAGGCCAGCTAAAATCAAAACTCACACCACTTGCTGTGACTCACGTACTCCACATAACAACCAGAACTGCATGCCCACAAGCAAAAATAGTTACAGGTCTGAAAGGACGACTTGTGATTCTGCCCCCACCCTATCCCACTGCCACCTGAAATATGCCCCTTCTGTTACAGATCCCAGCAGCCTCCATATGTAGCGTGATGCTCCACTCAGCTGCCCAGACTGGAAACCTCAATATCATCCTTCACATTCTCTCTCCTCCCTAACCTGCAGTCAATCCATTCTGCAGCTTAACTGTTGCTCACGCCTCTGCCACCTCCTCACCCCCAACAGTCACTGTTTTGCATGATATCTTCATCCCCTTTTTTCTGCACCATTTCCAAGAGCCTCCTCATTTCCCTGCTTTTAATTCATCTTCTATGTCACTGCCAGAATAATATTCCTAAAACCAATACATCTGCATCCTTCATCTCCTGCAAGCTTCCAGGGGGTTCCCAATGCCTAAAAGATGGAGTCCATGCTCAGAGATAGCCCATATGAGACCCTTCCTTCCCAATCAAGCCTCAGCTACATGTTAGCTTCTACGTTCCTTCACCCCAGTTCCCCCCACCTCACCTTCCAGCCTCATGTGGTGTGCTCACTCTTGTCTGGACAAGCCCAAGTTCCCAGCTCTGCATAGGTTCTTACATGTGCCTAGGGTAAGCTTCTCTACCTAGCCAATGCCTATTCATCCTTAAATAGCTTACATCCCCTCCTCGGTGAAGGGTTCCCATCTAGGACAGGGCTCACAACTGCCCCTCTCTATTGGATTACAGTACCATTCCACTGTGCCATAATTACATGTTCATGTGTCTATTATGTTCTCAAGACTATGAGCTCCCAGAAGACAAAGACAATATCTAAGATAGTATCTGGCTCATAGTAGGTGCTCAATAAACATTTATTGAGTTAATAAATGAATATCAGCCTTACATTTCTGTGGCTAACATTCTACAGATATGCAGTATTTGGATATTAAAGCCCAGAAATTAAAAATAAGAATGAACAAAATATTGGCCTCGGTGCAAATCCCACCCCCCAAGGACAACAATCAAACAAGGAGACTCAGTATTAATCATAATTATAATCATCTTTTTCTGCATTCCTCCAATACCAAGAAAATTGAAAATCTTTTCTTTTTACAAGATCAAGGTCACATCTATACTGGTCAAAGCCCAATTTAGCAACTCTCAACTTTTCCTAGATCCTACATTTTATTTATAATTCTTTCTTTTCAGATCACATAAAGTTTAAAAAAATGTAAGCAACGATTAACATTGGATACTTTACTCACAAACTCACGTTTGGCATTGGGTCTTGGCAGAAAGCCCCACATGTATTTTCCCTGAGACTAAATTACTCATTTCTAATACAAACATAAGAATAAAGCAAAAACCAGCATTGGGTAAACAAAATATGTTACTTTCTAGTTCTCAACAGAAAATTAGTGCAAACTCATTTAACCACCATATCAGTGAGACTTGGGATCTTAGTGTAAGGCAGAGAAATCAGGGATCCTTGTCAAGCATTCATCACAATCCAAAAAAACCTCTACTCAGTAGCCTTTTTCCACTCAAACTTTTTTCTTCCCAAACTTTCAAGTATCATTTTTTTTCAAATACAGAACCAAGTATCCCTGATTCTTAATCGTCATCCAAACAATTGCAACCAGCTGTGAAAACTAGCACTGGAATCAAGTCTGTCTGTAGGGCATCCCCTCAAAGCTACCAAGTGTGATTGTTTTCACCAACAAATATTCGTGACCCTCTTTCCCAAAATTCTGACTCTGCCAACCACCTCTTAAAAAAAAAAAAAAAAAAGATTCAACCCTACAAAATCCTTTAATAGTTCTTCATTTTAACTCAATCAAAATTATGCAACCTCTCCTAAGAAACTAATTATCTTCTCTCCCATTGATCTGTATTTAGTTACCCAAATAATGCATTTACTGCAAATACGGAATATCTTTTTCCATCCCTGTAATATCAACACATTGTCTAATCTGCAAAAGTAACTCTCCACTCTTTTCAAAGCAAAACTACATCCTCTTTCCTTCTCAGCTTCCTCATAAGAACCTCATTTCCCAGATTTCCCATCAGAAGCTTCCTACAAAATCCTCCCCAATCTGTGTTTTGCTTCTGGCAACGTACGTATGACATCTGCCATGGCATTAGTCACTTTGGTCCTTAGAGAGGTAGGGAAACCATCCTGTAGAACCTCAAAACTCCAGGACCAGAAGTTTCAGGTACTATAAACAGAATGTTACTTGTTTTTCAATTGTCTAAGGTCAAAATCCCACATATAGATCTGTCCTGTAACAAATTCCATCTCTGCCAGTAGGCATGTTTTTCTTTACACTTAAAAGAGCTGTCCAAACTAATTATGGCATTTTGCATCTCCTCCTTGACAACACTCTCAAAAACCCACCTGTGGTTTGAAACTCTTCTGCATGACTAAGTCCCTCGCACTGCTTTTGCTCTGAATTCAGTTTGGAACACATGACTTCATAAAGCTTCTCCCTTGGACACATGCCTCTCTATCCCAAGGAGGGCCAAGATGAAAATGATGTTTCTTGTAACACCCCAAGCTTCCTGGTAAATGCCACAGGTGTCTATAAATGCTCATGGACAAGGGAGAAAGGCAATTTGTTTTGCTTTGCCTAATTTCTCTCTCAAAACTTTTCACTAACAGTAATAATCCTGAAGGTATGGAAATGTTACTCATTTTAACCAGTCTATGTTTGCGGATCCTACAAATATCCTGACAAATTCTTAACAATTACCTAGAGCACAAAACTGTAGTGCTCCCTACCAGGAAAATCAGCATTGGAGGTCGGGGGAGGGCAATACCACTCCTTTAATTAGCTGACTGCTAAATAATACTTAAACCTATTTTCCAGTTTACAAAACACTTTTTTTTCCCTACACTATGTAGAACTCTAGTATTAGACTCATTTTACGGAATGAGGAAACTGAGGCTCAGAAGTTTGTGTGACTTGCCCAAGGTCATAGCGAAACCACCTAGTGGGGCTGAAACTTCGATGAAACTCACATGAAAACATCCTGATTCCCAGGCTCATCCCTCCTTCATCATACCAGGCTCACTTGGGCCCAAGGAATATTTAAGTCCTTCTTATCATGCATCCCTCTACATTGTGGCTCGTTTGTCTGGTTGTTGGTTTCCTTCGGTGTTTTGATTGGTTTGTTTTGCAGACCAAACTGTGACAGGGACTTCATCAGGTGACCATGGACAAATACGCGATTTGTTCTCTTTTCTGTAGGAATGCAATCCAAATTTGCATACGATAGCCATCACTGAGTCCTGCCCAGGCTAGCTGGAGTTTAGAGAGCTGGAAGACCTCACCTGTGAATTCCAAGTAGAACGCTTTCCATTCAAGTGACGATCAAGCATCCCTCAAATTCACATTAGCCAGAGCGCCAGTAGTCAACACAGCCCACCAAAAGGAAATCACCCTTCGTACTTCAGAGCCTCCAGATCATGAAACAACATGACCAGGGGAACTACGCAAGCCAATACAATCGTCATTCGCATCACATCTAAAAGGAAACAACTGAACATCGTACAAGATGCCTACAGGGTCCATTTTCAAGTTCCTGAGTTCTGCTGCACAGAAACATGCACACATAATTGAGGAGTTAAGCTCTGCTACTTACATACCAGTCTGACAGTAAACAAGCTGGAAGTCAGTTCCTCTATTTATGTTGTGCTGTGGGCACCCACACCCATTTATTATCTGTGGGACCGAACACGCCGCAAATCTTAGTGGCAATAATAGTTCCAAAGGAGGAACCATCCGCTGAACAAGTAAAAACATGAGTGGATTCCAAAAAGTACAAAGCTTTGCTAAACAAAACTCACCAGGCAGAAGGAGCCCTTTTAGAACCGGCTCCGAATCCTTCAACTGAAGCAAAATGTTTTTGGCAACTGGAAATCGTTAAAATTTCCTATTTTCTGATTATCACAAGTGCTTACCTCTGCACATCCGGTCTCCAGCTGGGTCTGTCAGAACAAGAAACCTCCTAAGGAAAGCCGGCTCTCACCATCTTTTCAGACCAATTTAGCAATTTGCAAAATGGAGAAGGTTTGCCATGACAGAGGAGAAAGGAGGGTACCCTCAGCATGTGAAGTCCCCCAAAGTACAGACACGGACACACCAACTCAAGGACAGAAACAGAATCCTGCTCAGAATAAGAAAACTTCTACCCTGGGAAAACAGAAAGAAAAAGAAGAAAAAGAAAAAAAAAAAAAAGGCCAGAGAATTTCTACAGTCAATGTGTATATACGTGACAAACTGAATACAAAGCTCCACAGAGGAACAAAAATTCAAGAGTGAGGATTCTTAGAGAACACGCTGTATCCTGTAGGATTAGCTTCAGTTGCGAATGAAAGAAACAGCCAAATAGCAGTGGTTTAAAGAAGACAGATGTTTATTTCTCTCTCACATAAATGAAGTCTGGGATAAGCAGCCGAGGGCTGGTGTGGCAGCTCCCAGGCATCAAGGTCCCAGCTGCCTCTCCCTCTGTCCCCTGTCCTTAGCACAGGGCTCCCCCAAGATGGTCTAACCTTCAACCATTACATTCATATTCCCACCAGAAAAGAGCAAGAAGGGGCAGAGAAGCAGGTACCCTCCCTTTCAGACTCCTGTTCACATCCCACTGGCTACCACGAATTTGTTATGTGGCCATTAACTAGCTGCAAGGGAACCTGAAAATCGTAAAATAGGCACTCCCAATTGGCATTTGCAATTGTGCAAAGATAAATATTCCATAGCTCGAGAGACTTCAAGGCTGTGCCAGCCATGTGTCCATCAAACAAATATTTACGGACTGCATCCTCTTGCCAGGCACTGGGCTCTGCCCTGGGTGTGTGGGGAGGAACAGAACAGAATAGCCCCTGCCCTCAGGCTTCAGACAGTTCAGGGACCACCATCCCCCAAACCAGGAGAAATGGCCTTTGCAAACACGTCTATGTAACGTGTTTTTGTTTAGCATTTTATGCTGAAATAATCTCAGATTTACCCAAACATAGCAAGAATGGTTGTACCCTTTACCAGATCTACCAACCATCAACATTGGACCACGTTTCCTTTACGATATATTCTTGCTCTCATTCATTCATTTTCTCCCATCTTCCCTTCTCCTTTCCCCTTCCTCCCCACTCCCATCTCTCTTTCTCCCCTCCTCCCTCCCTCCTTCCTTCTTCTCCCTCTCCATCTCCCTTCATCCCTCACTCCCTGCCTCCTCACCCTCTCACTCTTTCCCTCTCTCTCCCTCCCCCTTTCTCCTCCCTACTTCCCTCACATGCATTTGAGACTAAGATACAGACCTCAGATGTCACCCCGCTTCACATCTAAAATGTTCAGTTACATATGTCTCAAGAACAAGAACACTCTCTTGCATAACTGTCGTAAAAGTATATCACCAACATGTCAATGAAGTCCTTTAGAGCAATTCTTTTCCTGGCCGAGAATCCAATTCAAGATCATGCACTGCACTTGGTTGTCCTGTGTGGAACAGTGTCTTGGCTTTTGTCTTTCTTGGCATTGAAATTTTTTAAGAGCACAAGCCAGTTATTTGGTAGAGTACATGCTCCCAAAACAGGAATACCATTCAAGTGGTACTGCCCAGTGCACCATATCAGGAGACACCCGATAATGGTTTGCCCAATTTGGGTGATGCCAACTTTGATTATTTGTTTAAGGCAATGCCCACTTGATTTCTTCACTGAAAAGTTGCAATTTTCCCTTTCTTCAATTGATCATCTGTGGAGACATACTTTGAGATTATGTGAATATCCTGTTCCAAATCAAACATCCACCCACCAGTTCTAGTGTTCTCTAGTGATTCTTGCCTGAACCAATTATTATGATCATTGCAAAATGGTGAGCTTCTAGCTCCATCATTCTTGCCTTATTCATTAGTTGACATTGTGTAATAAGGAAGAGCTTTCCTTCCTCGCCTATTTATTTGTTTGTATCAGTTTATATCAGAATAGCCTCATAGATTCTTATTTTATTCAATGGGCTATAATCCACAACAGCTATTACTTATTTTGAGGGTCAATGTGTACCCTATTTGGTCAATAGAAATCAAGCTGGCTTCTGTTTCCTTTTGAAATAATCTTTTTTCTTTCTTTCTTTCTCTCTTTTTTTTTTTTTTTTAGAATTTCTTTGCTTTAGAGCACAACAAATAATGTGTTTAGCAATCCTGGACGCCTCCAAGTTTCTTGAAGATGCTCAACTAGAGATCATTTCATCTTACATAAGGAAAAGCAACCTGAACATTTCTCCCATCTAAAACTCAACCATTACCAAGAAACATGTAATGCTAAGGAAAACAGATTCTACATTTTATATTTTAATTATTGTTTTTATGAATAGCTATGAGTGTTGACATCTCTTGTATTACTGAAATTAAATATAACAGATAATATTCCTACAGTAAGCAGGTAATAACTTAGCTACAAGATAAATACAATGTATGATATTTTGACTTAAATGTCAAGGAGATCCAGGATATATTCTAAAGAACTTAATACAGACTCATAGAATTGTTTGCTTCCTCATTAAAAGTTGGCTCTAAAGACAAATACAAGTGTTTCTCTCTCCCCCTCCCTCCACCCCCGCACCTCCCCTCCACCTTAATGCAAAAGTCAAACTCCACTCTTAGCATCCTCACTGATTTATAATGACATGTATGCCATACTACCTCTCTCTCCTTTCCTTCCAAAGAAATTAAGAGATGGCAAATACATTATAAAATATCATTAATTTACTGAACTCTACAGAAATAAATATGTTCACTGGGCTTGCATTGTGCTCCTAGCTTTATATCCCACGTATTATGCCAGGTGCAAAGGACATACAAGGAGGAATAAAGACCCCGTCCCCAGCCCCTAGGGCTTAGAGGCTTCTAGAACATGGAAGTCCACAAGTAATTCTAACAAAAAGAAAAACGAGAATGAGCTAAGCAGGATGACTGCATTGTAAGAACTGTGGACACTTAGAAAAAAGGTATGATTCACTGCACTTGGAGTTAAGGCAGAAGAAGGGTAGTTTCATCTGCTACGGGAGGAGGACAATCCCCTCGGCAGAACATACAAGTGATGAAGGATATTTCAAACTAAGGAAACATCAGTAAAGGCATCGAACATAAAAACACACAAAATGTGGGAAATGGTCCAGGATGCACTAAAAGATGTAGAGAGATGAAGATGGTACCTGACTTTGAACCCAAGCATCAAAGCAACTCTTTAGCATCTGATAAGGACAGATCTTTACAAACACTGGCCACAGAAGGGAGGAAAGGAAATCTGCCTAATCACCAACATTTTTGTTCATTTGGCCTCGTTCCATACAATCTTCTCACATCCAATGTGCAAAAGACTGCAGAAAGGGAAGAAAGAACAAGCAGTATCAACTAAATAACATTTTCCCAAATAAGAAATTAGCCAAATAGCATCTGTCCAAACAAACATAAAAATTCTAAACTTCTGAACACTTAGATGAGATTTTTATTTTAATCACAAAGAAAGTCTCCCTCTCTTAGTAATCCTGGCAATTTTCAACACATGCCACTGCACAACATGCTCTTATTAAAAGATGGGCTGGAAAACCATCTGAGATCATGTGGGACCAGCATCGATCGATGGCTCACGTCAGAGGACTGTGTCAATTAAAATATCTGCTCTCGGGGCGCCTGGCTGGCTCAATCGTTAAGCGTCTGCCTTCGACTCAGGTCATGATCTCAGGGTCCTGGGATTGAGCCCCACGTTGTGCTCTCTGCTCGGCGGGGAGTCTGCTTCTCCCTCTCCCACTCCCCCCCCAACTCGTGCTCTCTCTCAAATAAATAAATAAAATCTTAAAAAAAAATCTGCTCTCCCAACCAATATATGGTCACACATAGTCCTCATCTCTTAGATGTCAGCATTCCCCTGGGTAGAACTTGAAGGGAAGCTTTTGTGTTCACAATAAAAGGGGACAGATGACAAAGGCTCTCCTCTTTTGCCCTCCACAGTCTTGGGATGGAAGCCTCCTCCATGACAACAACAATCTACTTTATATTTAACTGACTGAAACCTTCTTGGGCACAGGAACCACTTCTTGAGACCCACCTTATAATTCAGTTTGGCTCCTCACCCAAAAATAAAAGATCCATAACATTTGCTGAAAGTAAAGCCTGTAAGACAGGGACATGAGGGGAAGCATCCTGACAAATCCACCAAAGTCAGTGTGTTTTTACCCCACCCCTGTAATCAGCATTAATCAAATCTACAGCCCCCACCTCTTTCAAACACCACAGTCCCTTTTAAGCCCACAATGATGTTGACCCACATATAGTACTTTGATACTCAGTACTTGAAAATATGCATGAAGTCCAAAAGTCACTATGAATCAATAATTATTTTAAATAAATATTTCTTTCAATAAAGCACATGAGGTTTGAAAAGTACTTAATATATTTGCAAGGTATATATTTTTGGTCTCTAGGAAATGCACATAGGGTTCACAGATGTCTTTTTTTTTAAGATTTTATTTATTTGAGAGAGAGAGAAAGAGAGCAGGGCGGGGGGTGGGGAGAGCAGAGGGAGAAGGACAAGCAGACTCCCCGCTGAGCAGGGAGGCCCACATGGGGCTCGATCCCAGGACCCAGAGATCATGACCTGAGCCTAAGGCAGACACTTAACCGACTGAGCCACCCAGGCGCCCCGGGGTTCACAGATGTCTTAAAAAAAATTCCATGACCCTCTCAAGTTCCAAGATCCATAGGTCAAACAGTATTAATCCATAATAAGAGCACTTTATTTGAATCTATTGCATTGTCAGTAGACTACCCAAAACCCCAAGATGTGAGTTGTAACAGAGCCATGACTTTGCCTTCTGCTCTGGCCAACTTTAATCTAGTTTTAAATTTCTGAAGCAGGCTTCTGCTCCTATTTATAATATGAAGTTTAAAAAAACATGTTAACACTTATGAAATTGTTATGCTACATAAAAATTCCCGAGTCTGAGATGCCCATAAGAAATGCAAGAGACGAAAAATAATTTGCTCTATCACGCATTTTCTTATTTACCAGCAGGCATTAATAGCTTCAAATCAAAGTTAAATTTCCTATTTAGACGGGCCAATGATTGAAATAAAATAGATAAATAGCATCAGTTTCTTAACATAATGAAAGCAGGCATCTGCTAAGCTCCAAGAAAGACTTTTTAAAGTGCATTTTACAAGCAATCAACAGTCTATCAATTTCTTCCAGGCCTTGGATCAAAATGAATCCATTTGGCCTCTTCATCTACAACCCAAAAAATGAGTTTTGATGACCATCTAAGGCAAAGATCATGTGCTCTTAGCCCTAAGCCAAAACAAAAAGAAAAGTGAGAAGGAAAGAATTAAAAAAAAAAAAAAAAAAACCCCAAAAAACAGTGGCTTTGAAGCAATGGTCAAACTTGTTTTTGTCCAATTTAGCTGTGACTTCCAACCCACCAAAGAGCCTGTAGCCGCTGAAAAGGAAGATGGGAGAAAGGAGAGGTGGCCATCGCCCCCTGGAAGAGCTATAAAAAATGTCTGAAAGATACAGCAGTGAGCAAGAGAGCTCAGAGAAATGCAGGAGTGGAAGGAGCTTCACTCCTATTAGTTGTGAGAAAAGCAGAAGGAGAAAAGCAAGAAAGGGAGAGAGTCCACGCAGAAGGGAGAAAACACAGATACGGCCCCACATCGCAGAGCAAGTCTACCTTACGGGTAGAGATCCCTGGCAAATTAGGTTTTATTTCCAAAAGACTCCCTCCACGTTTCTGCTGAATGGTTGCCCTGCTCCGAGGGACCCCGCCAGCACACACGTCCCCTCCTGTTCAGAGCACACACACATCTCACGGGCCAGCCTCTGTCCAACAGGGGCGGTAAATTACATTATGAAGAAAAACGCCAGTTCTCTGGGCCAAGGAGTAAAGAGATCAGCACTGAGTCTGGGCTATTTACCATTAACACAACAGAGAAAAGGAAACACCAATTAGTACGTTTTTTTAGACTCTGTATTCTTCCTTCTCTAGCCCACCTTACTTCCAGAAAACCACCGAGCTGTATCATTCAGTCTGTCAACATCCTAAAACAGATATTGGCTGTACTCTATACGTGAATATTTAAGTATAATTTCAATTTCCCCAAGAGGATTCCCACAGCGGGCATACTAATTTGAATTTTCTTTGGTTGTACAACACTCTCCCAAATTTGCACTTTTGCAAAGCCATTCATTTTCTACAAAGCTTCAAGCTCCTAGAGAAAAGACAAGGGAGTGGGGTGGGGAAGGGGGGACGGGGGGGGGGGGGGGGGGGGCGGTGCCCAAGCTAACTGATGCCAGATAGACTTTCCTGGATTCGGAGAGCTTTGTTTTGAAGATTTCCGCCTTGTCTTAAATCAAAGTGGCAAAGCAGGTCTTGAAGACTAGTGAACTACATTCTCTACCCAGAAGGTCAGGGCTGCCAAAGTTGGACGTATTTAACTTTCTGGGCTAAAGAGCCCACACTGTCCTAGACTGAACTTATGGAGCTATTCACATTTTTAACCAACAACTACAAATGTTTCTCGAGAACTGAGACTCAGCCTGAGACTGGATCTTTTTGGGTATTTTGGCCAAAACAGCTGTTTGCATCCCTGACACCATTTCTACCCCAGACTCAGAGACAAGAGGGATTCATTTTATAATGTGGACCAAAATTACTTTATTTGTTTTTGACGTCGTAAAAGCAGCATTACTTAAAATGATAGGCCGCTTTTTCAGTACAGAGATTTGGCAGAAAGGTAAGAGCGATATCCAAGTTATAAAAACCTTAAGATTTATAGCAGATGCCAATAGCCAGGCTACACCCTTATAAACAACAAGGACAAAAATCATTCTCCAGCGATGGGCCAGAACACGGAAACTGCGGGCCAGGATTAAAGGATAATGAGGGTTCTTTTTGTTCAGTGGCACATATTAAAGTAGGGCTATGTGCAAGAAAAATTCCAGGCAGAGAACTGTCTGTACCCTTTCTTCATATCCCAGTGGAGCAAGCACACTTTTGACAAGGAAAGGGTACCCATAAGGAAGGACAGGTGTGTGTCCATGACCTTCTGGTTGGTATCTTGGAGACCCTCAAGCATGGCTGTCTCGCTTTTCTCCGCACACCAGCTCTGCTCCACACAGAACGTTTCAGGACACAGAATTTGAAGGCTGAACACCAGTGGGTTCATGGAAAATTCTTCCTGTATATCAATCAGAGTTTGCAATCAGAGTCTGCAGGGGTTGCAAGCAGTAGACACCAACTCCAGCTCACTGGAGAAGAAAAAAATTAATCATCAGAGTGATACGAGATTGAAAGGAGATACGGAAGGACCAAGCTCAGGAAGGATGGGGATCAAGAAGCTCCTGGGGTCTATGCAGAAGCACTACAGATCTAGGTGGGCAGAATAATCAGTTTTGGCGATTTCCAGCCTTTTTACCACCCTGTTTGGGATCCCAATTTGGGGAGAAAGTGTCCAATTAACGTAGACAGCAGGATGCCAGAGCTAGAGGAGGGTGCACTGACAGTCCCCCTCCTTGAAGTACATGGAGTCCCCCACACACAGGAGAGGGAAAATAATTCCCAAAGGTGAGATCAGGGTGCTGTTACCAGAAGAAGGGAAATGAAGTTGGGCAGAAAAAACCCACAGATGTCCACTTCAACCGCGACATTGGATAACAGTCTTAGCATTCCTACTTCATTGTTTATTTTTTTCAACTTCCAGAGACATCTTTGTCAAAAACTACAATTAATATTATCACCCAAGCGTCTGTGCTATGATGTCCCATATAAAGAACCATATGGTAACTTCTAGGGTCTTCAATTTAGGAAAACACTTAGGGCTCCAGATGAGTTGATGGAGCGTCTTCTATTAGATAATGAGACCTAAGTAATTCATCACGTTTCTCGTCTTACTTAGGCCGCTGGGAAGTTCAGAGCTGGAGGTTTCAGGCTCAGTTATACTTGCTCTCCTCGGTTTTCAGGTACAACTAAATCCTTCATTATATGACTGGTATTCGAACGGTTTTATTTCAGTCTTGTTTTAATGTGTCAGTGGTATTTCTATCTTTTACTGAAAAGTACTTCAAAGGCATTTGAATTTCTTTCTTTACTAACCAAAAACCAATCTTTCCAGAACTATATAAGGATCTAATACGTAACTGTATTTTCTGAGCTTTTAGATTGGCCAAGAGCTTTATGTTCTGCAGGCCAGCATTATCTCTTCCCCTTTCTGCTACAGCAGAGCTAACTCTGTGCAACAGAAACTATTTCAGATGAATTTCTGGTTTTAAAAGGTGCTGGAGATGGGCACCTGGGTGGCTCGGTCAGTTGGGTGTCCACCTCTTGATTTCGGCTCTGGTCATGATCTCAGAGTCCTGAGATCGAGCCCCTGAGACGAGCCTCAGTGTGGAGTCTGCTTAAGATTCTCTCTCTCCCTCTCCCTCTGCTCCTCCACTGCTCGCACTCTCTTCCTCTCACTCTCTCTCAAAGAAAGAAATAAATAAAAATAAAGGGTGCTGTAGGAAAACAGTTTAGATTAACTTAGATCAGATAAGAAGGAAAGACAGACAAGTAATAACCCAACTCTGAGTCTGATTATAGTGTGCAATAATTTTCAGAATAGTTATTAATACAGTCATAAACTTTTATTGGAAGGGGGTCCAATGGAGGAGCAATAGGAAACCATCTCCATCCTGCCTCGACAGTCTGACTCAGAGGAACCAGGACGTACACAGTGTTCGTGCCTTCAGGAACTAAATAGATTGGTTGAGAGTGAGAGGTCTAACTCATTGGTTTACAGCCACTTTCTGGTTAACTCCATATACTTATAATGCTAAAAATAATCAGATCCCGTAATTCTGCAGGAATGGGCAGAGCTAAGGAGACTAGCAGCATATCTGGGAAGGTAAGTGAAGCTGCAGATCTACTCCCAAGAGGACCAGAAAACATCTACAGCATGCTTTCGAGTGGTTTGGTATTGGTTTTTTGGTTTGGTTTTTTGTTTGTTTGGTTTTTGTTGTTTTTGTTTGTTTGTTTGGTGGAATCAGGGATTCTTAAATTTGAACGTATTGCCACCATTGAAGATGTCTTTCAGTTTAGGTTTCCTGAAATAACATTTGAGCATTTCTTCATAGGCTGATAATCTGCAAGGAAAATGTTGAAAGCCATTAAATTAAAAACTACTCTCCATCCTCTAAATTTCCCCCTTTTGGAAGCAATCTGTGCCAATGTTTGGCAGTAAAAATGCCCCCAAATGAGCCAATATTATGACAATGAGAAATTTCCACCTGCCTGGCATAGGCTATGCAGGAAACGGTGCTGTGGATTTAGTGAGAAGTCAGAGAAGCCTCCCACTTGTGCCTGGAAGCCTTCCCCTGTGCTCAAGATCAGCACGTGGCAAGCACAAGGCCACTTGTGGTTCCCATGCTCCTGTGTGCCCTGAAGAGAAAGGGCGATGGCGAGTCCCTGCTCTAATCACACAAACTCTGACACACAGCTCCCTAGAAGGAGGGGAGAAGAGCTGGCTTCCAGGCACCTGAAGATGGGCTCCCGGAGTTGTGCCTGCAAAGCAATGAATGATGCTAAGCAAATAAACATAGTCACACAATCTTCTATCGCCTTGGCTTTTAAAAGTCAGAAGACCAAGAACCTCATCCAGATTCCAAGGACTACATGAACTTTGAATTTAGCTTTCCCACCAGCCAAACGAAGGAGCTGAACTGGACCAGAGTCCCCAATCCAAGTGTCCCAGGCCCATCAGCTTATGGGACTTAGTGACACCTGATCTAGAAGGCCTGGGACAAGCTGGAGGCCACTTCCCCGTCCACACAGAACAGCGCCGGCTGGTGGTCACTATGTCAGAAGCCACTGTGGCTTAAACCTCCCATTTTCTAAGAGAATCAGAAAGTCCAGGTTTCCTTATAAACTCCTCTAATTTTTCAATCCTGGAAACTAATTTGTCAAGTTTTTATAGACATTGAAGGTGCCAAAGGAAATATTTTTGTAAGCTAGAGCCAAGCCTCAGGCCCACAGTTCGTCAACTTAAAGAAATTCAAGTTCTGTATTAAAGCACTCGGGACTGCAGGACACTTCTTCACAAAGGGCTGCCTTCTCTTCTCCCCTCACGTGGAAATTCACGGGGCACTGGCATCTCAAAGGCTACAAGAAGTCCTGCAGTAAACCAGACTCACTTCATTTCACCCACTGCTTCCCAAAACTAAAGACTGAACCCTCTGTGGCAAGACTCATGTGAGTAGCGCACTAAACTCATGCTCCACGGAACACACTTCGAGAAACACCAAAACTCTATTCTCCACCTAGTCCCAAGATGCTACACGGCTATTCCTAGCTCACCCTTTGGAACTGAAATGCAGGGAAGGAATTAGTATTTACTGACTCCCAGTATTTGTCAGTTACCATGCTAAGCTCTTTGTAGTCCATACCTCAGTGAGTAGTCAAGAGCTAAATGTTATTACCCCCATTTTAAAGTTGAAAAAAATGCAAATCAGAGGCCCTGAGGTAACTTCTAATAAGTGAGGCAGCCAAGATTTATATCCATGGGTGCCTGATTAAAAACACCCTAATCGTTCCCCTCTTCAACAGCCTATGTTGGTCACAGGTAGCCAGATTCGTAGCCTAAAGAAATATTCTCTCAAATCCTCCCATTTCCCCCAAGCTGGCCACCCTTTGGCTTTGGATCTTCTTTGTTTTTCCCCCTCAAAGTTTCCTAGTCTTCATCTGAAAAACCTTAGTTTTCCAAAAGAGCCAGAAATCCACCAAAGCATTCAGCACCACTGAGCAGGTGTGAACATCGGATGCCCTTGCTGAAAAGAATAATGTTTCCATAGGCCAAGAGCCGCATAGAACATGTGACCGACAGCTACATTTTGGGGAGCACGCATATGTGCTAGGGATGGTGCTGAGGGCGTGTGTGACTTCCTTCACCCTTCCACTTTGTCCTCTTTTTTATGTGCGCATTCTTTACCCCCACCGCCCCCAATCTCTCCTCTCCCTGGCTTTCCTGCCCATCTGCTGTCCCTCACCTCCATGTATTTCATTTCTTTCCTCCACTCCCAGAGTGACAGAGATAGGAACAGAAGTCCAGCATGTTACCTGCCATTTTTAGGGGTGAGCACACAGCCTGGTTTGCCAGGGGACTCTGGTTTATGTCTGCTGTGTCGGTTAATTATTAATACTGTCCCCATCACCTCAACAGGACCTCAGTTGGACGATATGCCACATGGTCTCCTCAGGTATTTTGTTGTTGTTGTTAAAGATTTTATTTATTTATTCATAAGAGACAGAGACAGAGAGAGAGGCAGAGGGAGAAGCAGGCTCCCCACTGAGCAGGGAGCCCGATGCAGGACTCGATCCCAGGACCCTGGGATCATGACCTGAGCCGAAGGCAGATGCTTAACCATCTGAGCCACTCAGGCACCCTCCTCAGATATTTACTGAGCAAATTCTTACACTCCTTGTCCTTTACTTTAAAAGGGATTGAGTCAAGTGCCTTAAATTTTCCTCGAGGAGAAAAAAAAAGTTTTTAAACTAGATTAACGTTTTCATGAATGCTTCTCAATAGCATTCTACTAAGGTTCAATGGCCATTGGTAAAGTCACTATGTGCTAGCTAAAGTTTTGAGTTGCCATACTCATGAGAAAAACAATTATTTCATAAGAAATCCAGACCCTACATCTGCTAGGCATATCATATTCAGAAACTGGAATCAAGACCCAGTCGTGGTTTTGCATGATGTATTCTGTTTTCTATTGCAGGAGGAAGAATATCAAGAAGGTGGTCCAGCCAGCCACGGGGCCACAACCCTGGAAATTCACCCATTCAACAGCACAATCTCCTGAGTCTACTGGCCACTGGGGTGAGAGCCAGGGGCTGGGAAAAGGGCCAAAAACGCCTCAGAGGACTAAGCCATCAGGGCAGATTGGAAAGAGGTGAGAAACAAACCACCAGGAGCAAGAACAAGAAAGGGGCCATCCTAAATGAGAGAAGGAACAACGAAGCACCAACTTGAACCGTCCACACTTTGGGTGGGATTTCTTCTTTTGCTCAACTACTAGTTTCCCTTAGGACCTTCAGGCAAACTGACACTGATGAAACATGTCATTTCAAGGACTAAATAAAGAAATGCTTTAAAAGGAGTGAATGGAACTCTAAGAAAAAAAGAGTTTGTTATTTATATGCTAGGTTAGAATTTTAGTTTCCAGTTAAAAGAACGCGAAAGCTACAGAGAATTCACAGAAGTGAGGGCAGGAACCACGTTATTACTTAGTTCCCCCAGCACCTAACATTGTGCCTGGCATACAATGACTCCTTCAATTACCCTTTTTAAAACAGTTTTATAGAAGTATAGCTGACACATAATACGCTACCTAATTTCCAAAGTTTTGACATATATATGAGCCCATGAAGCCATCACCATAATCAAGATGTTGAACACATCCATCACCCCCAAACATTTACTCAAGCCCTTTTCAAATTCTTTCCTCGCATCCGATCCTCAGATCCACTGATCTGCCTTCTATCACCTTATGTCCCACCAGCAGTAAGAGTTCTAGTTCATCCACATCCTCACCAGCGCATGGTGTGGTTGAAATTTCTTTAATTTCAGCTCTTCTAGAGTTATGTGGTGATATCTCACTGTGGTTTTAATTTGCATTTTCTCCATGATTAATGATGTTCAATAGCCTTGTGTGCTTATTTCTTGTCCATATAACTTCTTCACTCAAATTGTTTGTTTATTTTTTTTTTTAATTGGGTTGTTTATCTTCTTACTATTGAGCTTTGAGAGTCCTTTCGATATCCCGGATACAAGTCCTTTCTTACAGATATATGATTTGCAAGTATTTTCTCCCAGTCTGTGTCTTACCTATTCATTCTCTTGTCAAAATTGCTTAAGGAGCAGAAGGTTTTCATTTTGATAAAGCCCCATTTAATCAAATTTTATCGATCATGTTTTTGTTATTGTTCTGAGAAATCTTGGCCTGATCCAAAGAAACTTCGGGGTGTAATAGACATGGTCATTGCCTTGATGTTAGGAATGTTTATGCTGATGTATAAAAAGTTACAAAGATTTTCTACTCTCTTTGTCTGGAAGTTCCATGGTTTTAAGGTTTTGCATTTAGGCCTGTGATGAATTTTGTTTTTGTATGCCAGATGTATGAAGTAAGGATTAAAGTTTGGAGCTGGCTATTTTGCTTGGGGATATCCCATTGTTCCAGCATCGTTTGTTGAAAAGACTATCCTTTCTCCAGCAAACTACGTTCTTTGCACCTCTGCTAGAATTGTACACACTTCTGATCAAAAAGCGGAATTCTCACAGAGGCCTTCATTAACAGCTGCTAAAACATAAAACATGCATACCCCTAGATGTAGCAATTCCTGTCTAAAGAAATACAAGTGCAAGTACATAAGGACCTGCCTAGGGAGTTATAACAGTATTATCTACAGGCAGGAGAACAACAAAAGAACACAGACATGCCCCAGATACGCCTTGATAGAGGAAGGACTGAATAAATTGTGGTCCAACTCTACCGCAAATTCTATGCAGATACTAAAAGGAATGAGTTGGAGCTACATTAGAGTAGCCCCCCCCTTATCCATGGGGAATATGATCCAAGACCCCCAGCGGATGTCTGAAAACACAAATAGCAGCACACCCTACATACGCTGTTTTTTCCTATTCATACATAACTGTGATAAATTTTAATTTAGTTAGGCACAGTAAGAGATTAACAATAACTGATAATAAAATAGAACAATTATAACAATATACTGTCATAGAAGTTCAGTGACTGTGGTCTCTGTCTGTCCCTCAAAATATCTTATTACACTGTACTCATCTTTCTTCTTGTAATAAGGTGAAGGATGTAGGCATTGTCACGTAACCTTTGACTACTACTGACCTTCTAATGATCTGTCAGAAGAAGGATCATGTGTTTCTGGACTGTAGTTGACTGCAAGTAATTGAAACCATGGAAAACAGAATCATGGAGAAGGGGCAGCCACTGTACTGACCAGAAGAGATATCTAGGAATCACTTTATAAAGTGAAAAAACAAATGCATAGTAATACATATATAGTATGATTATATTATTGAAATACATGAGACAGACCTAAATTTGCCTCTATATATTTGTATATGTTTGCACAAACCTGGACAAAGTTGTGGACGATCTGTCACGACCAGACAGATCATATGAGTTTCCTTCATGAGTAGAATGGGGAAGAGAGAAAGGGACAAGCTTATTAACATACTTCCCAGATGCTGATCTGTTACCTTGTTATCCTAGGCAGCTATTATTTTGTAATTTTTCAATCAAATTAGGTATAAAATAGTAGCCATGACATGAAGCAGATAAGCTATTCCATTTGACATCCATACAACCATTTGGAAAAAAAAAAAATTCCCATTGTTTTGTTGGGTTTTTTTTTTGGGTGCTTGGTTCAAGTACTCAAAAGAAAATTCTAAAGTAAGTGTTACGGACTGAATTGTGTCTCTCCAAAAATTCATATGCTGAAGTCCTAAACCCCAATACCTCAGGATGTGACCCTTCTTAGAAACAGGCTCATCGCCGATGTCATTAGCCAAGGTGGGATGGGACCGGAGTAGGGTGGGCCCCTGGTGTCCTTCTAAAAAGACACACCCAGGGAGAACGCCGCGTGCAGACCGGCAAGGCGGCCACAAGCCAGGGGACAGCTAAGATTTCCAGAAACCCACCAGAAGCGAGAAGGGAGGCACGGAACAGACCCTCCCTCACAGCCTCCGAAGAAACCAACCCTGCCCGTCGGCTTGATTTCAGACTTGGGGCCTCCGGATCTGCTGTTGCCGAGGACACCCAGCCTGCGGGGCTTTGTCATGGCAGCGCTGGGGAGCGAACGCACTAAGCTACGGAGAACTTAGGCCCGACACAAACCAGCCACCCACCAGCAGCAGGGCCCCACGGCCCCGGGGACAATCCCCCCGCCCCCCAGCACACTCCGAAAGGAAACGCGGGCTCCACGACCCCCACCACGGGTGGCTGGGGCCCGGGACGTCGCCCACACCTGGGCATCAAAGCAGGCGCCTCTTCCTCCCGACACCTCTGCTCTCCCTGCCCGGGCCTGCGGGCCGCATTCACTCCTCCCCGAGGAAGAGAATGAAAGGAGAAATGGCATTTAAAACCCGGAGAGGCTCTTCACCCGACGACCCGCCGACCCCAGGGCAGCCCTGCGCGGACTCAGGCTCCTTTGCGCCCCTTGCCATCTGAGCCACCGAGGCCACTGCGTGGAGAACACCAGCCCGGCCCAGGAAAGCAAGGGTGACTCCTCGCGACATTTGCTTTGGGTCTTCAAAGTGAGTTCCGCAGTAGAAAGAGGTTCTTCGTTAAGATAATTTACACCGTTACCAAGTGAAAAACGAAAACAACCCAGAGTATCCAACCAGATGCAAATAATCATCCAGACCATCATCTGGGGCTGCCCTGAATAGAATCTAATGTGAACCCCCCCTTGTCCCTGCTGGGGAGAGTCAGTTACCAGCGGGCCTGTTACCCAGAGACCCTGCAGAGACTCTGACAACCTGGACTGTTTTGAGGATAAAACCCTAACCTTCCCTTGGCCTCCGCCTTTCTGGGAAAGTATCGCCGAGATCCACCTTAAAGCAAACTATCTTTCACATCCCATAATTTTAATGACCAAAGTTAACTGCCTCTTGAAGCACATTTACTGTATTTTCCGGAGGCGCTCCCTTTAGCAACACAAAACCCGTTTGCCGCCGTTCCCGGGATGTGGACCAGAAGCAGCTGAGGGAGAAAGAAGCAGTAATTTAGTTGTTTTATAATGTCTGTTTTCATTTTTTCTGAATCCACTGTAAATAAATTCACACACTCGGTATAAAAAGAGCACACTAGAGAGACACGTTCATTTTGTCCCAGTTTATGAAAGTCAGGCATACCTAGGCTTCCAGAAATACAGAGAACGCGGTCAAAAGCAATATGGTTTCATGAGTGCATTAAGTTTACTAGGGCTGCTGTAACCAATTACCACAGACGGTGCTGCTTAAAACAATAGAAATGCATTCTCTCATAGTTCTGGAGGCTGGAAGTCCCAAATCAAGATGCCGGCAGGGCCATGCTCCCTACAGAGGCTCTAAGGAAGAACCCTCCCTTGATTCTTTCTTCTAGCTTCTGGTGGATGCCAGCAACCCCTGGCATTCCTTGGCTTGTGGAAGCCTAACTCCATTCTCTGCCTCAGTCTTCCCAAGGCTTTCCTTCCTGCACCTCCTCTGTGCCTTCAAATCTCTCCTTAGAAGGACACCTGTCACTGGATTTAGGGCTCCCCTAATCCAGAGTGACTCAACTCGATTATATCCTATTTTCAAACAAGGCAACATTCCCAGGTAGCGGGGTTAGGACTTCAGCATATATTTGGGGGGGAGGGGTTCCCTACTGGAACCTCCCTTATCAAAGCAAGACCTCAGTGGCAGCCACTGAGAGAAGAGGAAGGAGCTCCGGGCCATCAGGCATGGGAGAGAAGACTCAGCAAGATGAGGACCCCAAGTGGCACCAGCATTAGGGGAGAGAGCTCCCCTGAGACTTTGGAAGCACTGAAACAGGCCAAAGGCACAAAGCCAGTCTGTGTCTGATTCCTGACACTGTCCTCTTCCAGTTCTTGGCCTGAGGCTTTGGACCTGGGGAATACCCTGACGTTGTATCACTGGTTGGCAGCTAAACTGGGATCAAAACTCCTTTTTAAGTTAACATAAAATGATAGGAACTAATTCCACTAGACTCCAAGGACGTCTTTGGACAACGACCTCAACTATTTCTTCGTGCTGTACTTAAACAAAGCCTCCGTTGAGATGTGGGCTCCGGGGGAGGGGAGGGCTGAGTGAAGCACACGGCAGTGTTACTGAGCGTTTCTGGACTACTTTTATTTGCTGACCACTAACGACTCCCTGCATTGCCACTATTCGCTCTTTGTGGAGTCGAACAGCCCTGTGGAACGGAGCCTGATTCCCCAGTCTGTCCGGGACTGACTCTTCCAGGACCCAATTTACAGGATTAATTTACACAGTAGCATGGGAGTCACTGGGGGGGGGGGGGGAGAGGGGGGGGAGGAGAGAGCCAATCTGGAACATCAAACAAAATGCAAAAGTTGCCTAACACCCCAAGATAACCCAGTAGAGTCAACATTAAACAGCCCAATTTAGGCAATGGGTAACCAGGGGGCAGAGGCATTTCCAAGGCTGACATTTTGCAAGTCACTTGGTGGAGATTTCGCTGACAAACTCAGAGAAAGATCCAATGATGGCAATCGGGAATTTCAGCTAAAGTATGACATAGCAGCTTACTTCCCCCAGAGGTGTGAGCCACCCAAAGAGGGTAGCCCTTGTTGGCACAAGCAACCATACCACTGCCACAAGGAAGACGAAAGCCGCCTCTGGGCCACTGGGACCACCACTGCTATAATTCTAGCTCTTAGTAACAAGAGCCCCAGCATGTGGATAGCATCGTCTTATCCTTTTGCACTAGAGAAGTGGTTAAGAAGTAAGTTCTGAAGCCAGACCGCCTGGTTCTGATTCCAGCTCCGCTCATTTCTAGCTGTCCAACCCTGACCAAATCATTTCACGTCTTTGGCTTTCAGGGGTTTGGTTTTGTTTTGTTTTGTTTTTCACTATAAAATGGTGATAAAAGTGGCTATGGCAGATAAATGAACTAGATAATTCAAATAAAACTCCTTAGCACAGTGCCACACACACAGTATGTGCTCCATAGAAACAGACTGCTGTCATTACCTTCCTTAATCTGTGTTCCTTTTGTCAATTTGGTCAGCCTGGGAAAGTGTCGTATCTGCCAAAGTCTTCTCTCTGCCCTGTGGGTCTGGTCTAATGGTCTCTAGCTGACATTCTAAAGGGTTCTTCAGTCACGTCTCAGGGGAAAAGTGAAAAGGGCATAATAATAGAGAAATAAGTCTAGAACAATCCCCAGGCCAAGTGAAGGTGAAATCTACCAGCTAAGGCTAGGCAGAGAAAGGACAAGGTAATCCTGGGGGACAAAGTACTCTTACCTAAAATCTCCAAAGTTTTATCTCCAGTAAAACTTAAGTTTTATTTACTTGGACCTTTTTGCCAGCCCAAAGTTTCACCAGAAACCAAAGAAAGCAGGATCTGGTCTTCTCCCTACCCTCCCTCATTGCACCGCATTTTGAAGGTGCTGATGTTCGGCCACTGAACAAAATGAGAATAAAAAGGAAAGTGGTGAGGGCAAGAGAATGATCCAGGCTGAGAAGCCAAAAGCCAGCTTTATGGATAGAAGTTCTGCATTTTCTGGATCTGCCACGGAAAAATTTCAATCTCAGGGAAGACAGGCAAATGATTAAATTGGAACCTTTAAAGAATGTCTCATAAGGGGCACCTAGGTGGCGCAGTCGGTTACATCTCTGACTCTTGGTTTGGGTTCATGTCATGATCTGAGGGTTGTGAGTTCGAGCCCCGCATTGGGCTCTGTGCTCAGCACAGAGTCTGCTTGAGATTCTCTCCCTCTGCCTCTCCTGTTAATTCTCTCTCTCTCTCTCTGCCTCCCTCTCCCTCAAATAAATAAATCTTAAAAAAAAAAAAAAAAGAAGCCTCATGAGAAAACAGTTACATACTGACTCCACAATTAGAATTTGCTAGAACCTGCTTCTCATACACCTTCCTACTATCATGTTCCACTCCATCCTTGTAAGAACTACACCTCAGGCAAGGATCTGTTGGCCTCCTTTGTCTCAAACTCTGCCTCCATTCATTTTTCTTTTGCTCTCCTCCTTTCCTGGCCTGCAGAAAAATGTATCTGGAAGCTCACTGAAGACATATGCTCTGGGAAAATACACGTTTCTACGGCTAACGTCTCCTCACTCTTGTATGGATGAGTCTGTCGTTTCTAACGGATTCTCCTCTGCCTGAGATTTAAGACAATTAGGAAACTCAGGCGAATTTTAAAATATCGAGGCCAGAAGTAATCTCATCTCTATGTTAAAAAACCAATACATAGCCTTTTTCTACTGAAAAGTCCCCTTTACTTCTCTGAGAAGAACCTGTTTCAAATCTGCTTCTTTAAAAATTTATAACTCTCCCGAGTCCCTCCAAGAAAAAAAAGTCCACTGTGTAATATAGAAGGTGAAGAGGGAAGAACTCATATTTATTCATTTTTAAAAGTTGGGGTGGAAATTTAAATCTTCACATCCCTTTTGATCCTATTATATTTTTAATGGCAGAAGCTCCCAGCCAGGGCTCGAGTGGGATGCAACAGAAGTTTTAACATTCAGGGGAGCAGATGAACTTGCCGCGGGGTGTGTGACTGAATGAGAAATGATCCAGCTCAGCCCTGCTTGGGGCAACAGGTCGCTCTGCCCATGCTGGATTTGGGTCAAGCAGCTACACCTCAAATCGGGAAACATCAGCATCATTTTGTTTGGCAAAGAAGTGACTATTGATAGTGATAATCAAACCCGATCAAAGATGTCCTTTCCTGAGCAAAAAAGGCTGGTTGCCAGCCCCAAATTAGCTAGAGAGTGACTGTCTGGCCTGAGCAAGATTCTGCCACGCTCCCAGGGCCACAGAGCCTTTGAAGAGGCGTCATCTAGCTCATAAAATCAATTAAGAAAAGATGTCATTCTATTCTTCCCTCGCCTCTTCTGTTTCTAGGTATTTGTACAATAAATTGGTTCCTGAGCCCTTAGTCCTATTAGGAAGCTCTGGGAATGCTTCCTTGAAGGATTTTCTGCACTCCAGCTCATCTAAATTGAAGTCTTGCATTAAAAATTAATGAAGAAAAAAAAAATTAATGAGGTTGTAGGAGAAGGTTAGGATTTGTGTAGGAAGGGTGGGGCTGTAACTTCATTCACGAGTGGGACTTATCATTTATCTCCCCACTGAACACAATTTCCATCACCATCTCCTTGGCCACAGAATCGGGGCAAGATAAAGTATCCCATTCACTAAGGAATCGGAAACCAACGTTCCTATATGGTGGTGCCTTGAGGGCAACAAGGAGAAGAAAAAATCCCAGACAGCAAACAGAGACCGTGACAAACATAACCACAAGGAATGTAAATAAAATATTATTACACGCAGCTCACTCACCACCTCACCCTCAACAACTCCCTCGCTCAGAAACAAAAAGTAAAAGCATACAAATTGTGTGTTTTGAAAAAAGAGTCGAGCTGCTATTTGGAAAGAAGCCACGACTATGAAGATCTTTTTTTTCTCCATTTGGCTCTCTTCTATAATCACAAGGCTTGAACCGGACCTTTAAAAGAGAACCGGGTTTGTTGACTAATTTAAATTGGGGAAGCATGAAGGTGAGCCTGGTGTTGGGAAGAACCTTCCAACAGGGATTTGATCTTCGTCAGTGATAAGACATGTTTACCTGAGCTTTCAAAAGCCCAAACCCCGGCTCTTTCAACATGACACTTCAAAATGAAATAAATGCATTGCAAGCGCAAACTGTAATAAACCAGACTCGAGCCAAACGCACATGTGTACATTTCACAGAAGAGCCAGGAGGACATTTCTAGTAAAGGAACGATTGCCATGCGGAACGTAAGCCAGAGCTCTTGCCTGCCAAGGGTCACGTGCTCCGGAGCACACAGGAGTCCTTAAATGAAACAGGCCGGTAGAAATAACTTCAAGAGACAAAATCCACAAACTTTGCAGAGGCACAGAGCCCCAGGCCAGAAAAGCCACTTCCAGGAACTCTGGCCTCATCTCTCCAAGGACTTCTAAGACCTACCCTCCTCACTTGGATGGGGGGACCTTCCACCCCATTCAGTCACCCCTTCCTTTAGAATAGAAGCCATGCCCTGAACCGAAGGGGGGATTCAAATGCACAAGTGGTAACTGGTGTTACTGCCAAAATACATTCACTTACCTCTGGTCAATCATTCAGAGCTCAATGTGATACTCCCTTAGTAGGATGAGTAGGTTAGAGGTTGGTCACCCACCACCTTGTTCCCAAGGCTAAAAGTCCCTTTTCTTGTTTAGTCTGTTTGAGACCCTGGGGGACTGGCCTAGTGTCTCAGGTTCTGTTAATATGAACCCACTCCCCACAAATCCACAGGCCCCAGGGAGGCTTAGAAAGGGATGGGGTGGGGGTGGGGGGGCATCTGTTTCTGCTAAATGCAATGCCCTCTGCAGGTTAACCCTCAATATGAGAACTCTCAGGCAAAGGTCAGCCTCTCCCAACATCTAAGGGACAGTCTGCATTCTGCATTTGGAGCTCTGAATTTTCATTGAGAAAAATCCCAAGCCAGCCAGGGCTCCTGGCCTCCACTGTTCGAAGACTTCAGACCCACTCAGCCTCCAATGGTGCTCTATTTTACCACTTAAACACTTCTTCAAAGTTTACTACGAAACAATGTGGCTCTGAGTCTGCCAAAAGTTTCACTGCAAGATTCAGTGGATTTTATCTGGCAGAGTAGCTGCCCTCTCTCTTGAGAATATTTGTGAGCAAAAGGCAGTCATCAAACCTTGCAGTCTGGGCAATTCTAGGGTCCCAAAGCATCACTGGAGGAACTCCTTTCCGTAAACATCCCTCTTTTTCATTTTGACCCCCTTCCCAACACCCCAACTTCAGAATCCAAATTAAAGGCAGTCTGTCATTTCAGTAGACAGCACTGAAAAACTTTTGATGGGATGACCCAGAGCGTAAGTATTCCTGGCTGAACTTAACTTCTGATTTCCAAAATATATGGGGGAGCTGAAGTTCAGGGAAGATGAAAGGAGAGCACCAACAAATAGGGAAAAAATGAAATGAAATGAAATGAAATAAAATAATAAAATGCATATCGTGGCCAAGCCAAAACAAGTTTGATATTTCCAAATTATACTGGCAAATGGATGCTTTCACACATCATTTGCTCCGTCTTTCCGGGAGACAAAAAAGAAGAAAAAAAAAATCTGGATGCAAAAACCCTAACCCCAGACCAGTAAATTGTGTCAGTGGAATGCAATCTAAAACTGCTGGTCAGAAAGTGCAACCTTAAATCTATCAACACGCACACAAACACCCGAAGCCAAAAGTTGTAACGCCCGAAGCGGTGCATTTGTCAATTTATCACCCCCTCGCCCCCGTCGGGTGCCCGGCGCTGGGGTGAGCTGACAGCATCCTGTGCTTACCCAGGCGTCTCACACGACCGCTCTGGGCAAATCCCCGCCAGGTGGGCAGAGGCGCCCCCCCTCCGCTCCTCCGGCCGGGGCACCTCCTCCTCCAGGCTGGCCCCCCGGCCGTGCGGGTGCCCCTTACCTGCAGGCGCTCGGTAGCCGGCTGCCACATCTTCCAGCCCGGGGTTTGGCAGAGGAGACGCTGGCGAGACTCTGGATCGCGCCAGGGGGGCGAGGGGCTGCGGTCCCGCTTTACATCTGGGGTCGGTGTCCGCGGGAGGTGCGTCCGGGAGCCGGCCGCCGCCGCGGGGTGGGCGCTGGGGGCCGCGAGCAGAGGAGGCGGCGCCGCGCTCGGCTGCCGGCAACTTGTGGGCACGGCCGCGCGCCGGCTGTCCTGGCGCAGCTGCGAGAGGACTGCGCAGCTCCGCCCGGGCCCGCGAGCGCACGGCGGCGGCGGCGGCGGCGACCGCTCCCTCCTCCTCCCCCGCCGCCGCCGCCGCCCGGACCTGCGCGCTCTGAGCATGCCCGGGGCCGGTGCCCTCCCTCCCCCCGAGAGCCAGTACCCCGGGGCCCCAGATCTCGCCTCCGGCGGCCCTGGCCACCCCCCACTCCCCGCGGGAGCCCCGGGCCGGATGGGGTCCGGGAGAGGGGTCAGGCTGGCTGGGGAGGGCCGAGCCTGGAGCTCGGGGGCTTCCCTTGTGACCTGCCAGGCGCTGTGCTGCGCCACAGACTTTGCATTCATGCTTCCAGGTCCAGTTAACTGAGCAGCTATTATGCTCCAGCCCTATACCGGGTTCTGAGGGATACAGCGGCGCAGAACAGAAGGCAGGAGAATGTTCCCCCTCCCCCTGAGCTTTCATTTGAGTTGGGACGTCGGTCAATGACCCAGAAGATACGTGAAGGGGTACTGGGTCAGGTGCTGACAAATGTTAGGGAGAAAATAAAACAGGACTGATGAGGGAAGAAGGGGAGAGGAGAGGTAATTTAGATTGGGACCCTGGAAATGTCTGGACTAAGATCCAAAAATGGACACGGTGAGGGATGGCATGCTGGGCAGAGGACTAGGGTGCCCGTACCTGGGTGAGGAGGGTGAGCACAAGGCCCCCATCCCTCGTCCCTTCTGAGATCTGCCAGGGGCTGCAGGAGGCTCGAAGAACCCAAAGCTAGGGGCCGCTGTGGGCTCCCAGGCCTGGAGGCTCACAGGCTAGTGTTCGCACCATGACATAACTACTTTGCTAAACATGGCTCTTGCCATCCTCTTGACAACCAGGCAAGATAAGTATTAAAATATCCCCATCGTATGGATTAGATAAATGAGGCTTGCAGAGTTTAGGTCACTGTCCGGGTGACACAGCCAGTGAGTGGCTTAGAGTGTGCACGCTCAGATGACCTCCAGGCGAGAGTTCTTGACTTAGCATCTAACTCCTCTGACCATGGAACGCCTGGGAAAAGGAGCAGCCATCTGGGCCCGGGGGTACGTTGGGGAACTTGGCAGGATGGAGAAGCTAAGCTGAGCCTGGAGGGCTGATGGAGTATGGGCAGAGAACATGGTGGGAAATGCTGAGGGACAGAAGAGCACAGTATATGTGGGGGCCCAAAGCTCCTGAGAGGCAGGGTCCAGGGAGTAGCGGGGCTGGCAGGGGAAGGCTTCTGATAACATACGGCACTGGGACACGTGCACAGCCTGAGTCCTGAGCCACCTGTGCACTATCAAAATTAACACCCGATGTCCAGAAGGATCTGTGCTATCTCGTGCATACGTAGCATGATTTCCAGATATCAGAGCACTCTGGAATCCAGCCCTCAGCTTATCGGATCCTCCTAGCATATCTCCCAAGGCTTGGGGAACACAAGATTCATAGAATCACCCAGAGGAGAGCCGCACAGTGAGGATTGCAGATCCAGGGCCCCTGCCTCCCATGGTGTCCTTTACCAGGGCTCTAGATGCAGCCTCTTCCAGACCACGAAGTTATGGGTCAGACCCTTGGTGCCCTTGGAGCCACAGAGATGCTTCTCAGGGGCTGGTCTCTGTCTCCCCAGATGAACACAGGACCCCCCAGCTTCTGCCTGAAAACCACAAGTTCTCACTTTCTGAGCCACTTCTCTAGGCCCTGTCACCTGCTCTGGACCTATCAATAAATCCCCTATGCTGAGGTATTGGTGGTTTGCCCTCCGTGGATATACATCTCTGATGCTTGCTCATGTGGTCTGTTTTGAGATGCTATTTTTAGTTTTCCCATAACTCATCCTGCACACCTCCCACACCTAGAAAACTCCTGATGAGAATGATAGACCTTCCCAGCCTCCTAGTTCTCTTTTGTCAAATCCCAAAGCAGAAAGCAATGCACTTCATTGCGAAAATCTAGAAAATCCAAATGTGCATATTAAACCTCTCAGGAAGCTAAAACGGGAATATTCAGTTGCCAGAGATGTCTTCAGACTCAAGCTTTGAAACCATCCTCAGTTGCAGATGCTTCCGTGGAAAAGTGATTTTGTTTTAAATAGCAGCGGGATGAGATACCGGCCTAAATTCAAATCGCATTAGAGCGTTAAATCCTGTCTTCTCACCTCCTAGTGTAATTAATTGTTATGACTCAGTAATACAGCTCTTTAGTTCAGCGTATGGTGCTATTTTAAAGAGAAAAGCCTTCAGTTCTGTAGAGATTGCTTTCAGTTACCAGTTCACTTTGCAAACAGATTGGGTAGAGAATGTGTTTAACCGACACTCCCGTTTCAGTTACCTTTATGCCACTAACCATTAAACGAAGGGTGGGAGGGTGTGTAGGGTGGAGGCTGGTGGAAGGTGGCAAAAGGGATGGGACAACCTCCCACCCATCAGTTTTGCTCCCAAGCCTTCCCATTCAGGAGGAACCTCCAACAGCGGGTGAATGAAATAGAGACATCTACTGGCTAGAGCCGGGACTGCACCCAGATCTCACTGTTCTGTTCTGGGACATAGCGGCCTCACCCTCCTGCTGTGTTTGAACTTGCTGCTTTACCATGTAAACAGATTTGTTTTGAGTAGGGAATCATTCTTGAAATAACCGAGAGGTGTTTTGGTGCAATGAGTAGAAATATTAGGTACATAAACATGTGCCTTATTTCATGCATAATCCTCTATAATGATCTTAATAAATACCATTTCAAGAAAAATGACCAGAAAAAAAAAAAAAAGATTGACAAGGCCCAGATGAGTTATAAACATAACTTTTTCTCCAGAAAAAGAATTACAACCATCCCTAGAAGGCTTTGTAAGCCATGTTTAATCTAGTTCATGATTCTGAGCCTTAAGGTAAGCAACCTAAATATCCACATCAGGAGACTGGTGAATTGAATTATGGTCCAGAATATCAAAAAAATATTAAAATATTATGCTGCTATTAGAGAGGATAATTATGGAGCTGGGTTGCAACTGAAAAATAATACTTATGATATAATTACAGATTTTTAAAAGTAGGTTAAAATGTGTATAATTTGAATACATGTTTAAAATATGTAACAATCACAATGGGGAGATTCAGGTTGAGTCCCTTCAAACTATCTAGATGATGACTTTTGGCAGGTCATTTGCCTTGCTGAACCTCAGATTTTTCATCTGCGAAAAGGGTGATAATATTATTTAAGGTTATTAGGAGCCACAAATGAGTGAATTTGTGCAACATGCCTGGCACGTAATAGGTGTACAAAAAACAGCAGTTTTTCATCCTGTTACTTTTCTCCCCCTTTTTATTATTGAAATGATCAAATTCTCACAAAGTTCACATGTTCAAATGATCCAATGTTGCCTGTGGTTAAGTCATTTCCATGTGGAATATCTGTAGATTTTGCTTCTTTGATTTAGTTTCTCAAAAGTGATAAACCATATTGAAGCTCCTTTATATTTCTAATTCAATCAGATGGCCAGCAAACTTTATTATGGCTGTATGTTTATCAGGGCAGGCCTTAGAAAGTCTTTCTTATGGTATCATTCACTATTTCAAAATCACCAAAAGAGCTGTAGATGAGCAATATAGAAAAGTCTGGAAATTCATTAAACCTTTGAACCTCCCTACAGTGATGGAGCCTCTGGCTCTTGTTCCTATATAGTGATAGATATTTATTGGGGTGTTAAGATACCCCTTTTCCTTCCTTAAAAGGAAAGCTTCATAGCTTATCTTTGCAAACTTGGTTAAAAGACAAGTGGCAGAACTGGTTAATACCCAGGATGTGTGTTGTCATTCTTTACTTCCTCATACTGTCATCCCCAGCCTAGAAACGTGGCAGATTATTTTCAAAAACGGTCACAATCATCCCTCTCCCTGCCCCTCCCTCAAAGCCCTTTGCACCACGGCTTGCCTGTTTCTTTCATTATGAGATGGAATTTATCTGCACCCTTTGAATCTGTGCTGGGTGTTGTTGGTTCATGAACTGGCCCCCGTATAGGGAGGGCAAAGAGAGACCGAAGAAAGGCAGGCCACTCCAGATTGGGAGGTGGCAGTTTTAATAAGCAAGGCAACTTACGAGGCTTGTCTTGGGTGGCTGCAAGACAAATGAGCTCCACACCAGCTGGCCAGAATAACGGGGCTCAGTCATATATACCATCCAGATGGTCTCAACCACACCTTACTCTCTCAAGGCTGCATCCTTGAAAACAGCTCCCAAAGTGGGGACGGTGGCAGGGTATATTCCAAGGACAGGGGAGGGGGTGTCTAGCTCGAGGGTCACCCTGCAGTCTCTGTGCACCTCCTCCAGCAGACGAGCGACTTGCTTTGATCGATATAAGGTTGCGGATGTGACATCGTGGGCCTTCCAAGCCTGAGCCACGAAAGACCTTGCAGCTTCTACCGTCACCCTCTTGGAACCTGAGATCATGGCAAATAGAAGCCTAAACCAGCCTCCTTAAGATGAGGACCATGTGAAAGGGGGCCAAGTCGACAAATGAGTGAGGTCAGCTTAGAACAGCCAGCTCAGTCCCACCACTCCGCTGACCCAGGTGAGCCCAGCAAAAGAACCTCTCATGGCTGACCCACAGAATCGTGAGCAAATAACATGGGGGTTT
The DNA here is from genome assembly GCF_004348235.1 of Phoca vitulina. Lineage (NCBI taxonomy): Eukaryota > Metazoa > Chordata > Mammalia > Carnivora > Phocidae > Phoca > Phoca vitulina. Next base: position 10,133,333 of record NW_022589704.1, on the reverse strand, counting down.
CTTTAAGCCCTGTGTTTTGGGGTGACTTGTTAGGTAATGGTAGATAACTAATGCAGAAAACAAGTGTTAAACTTTCCACTAAACCTTGAATCCTTTTTAATATTTCCTAACAGATTTATCAAAGTTCCGTCAACATGAAACCCCATTGTCCAACATGAAGTCTTATTTCTTTTTTGTGTTCTACTCTTGCTCTCCCACTTCCCTCGTGCACACCTCTGTCCTAGCCTCAGATTGCACGGGCCACGCTGCCGAGTCATGCCTGCTCGCTTTTCTAGTAGGTCCTTCTGACAGGAAGATGGGACGTGGGCTGTGCTCCAGGCATATGATGATCCAGGTAGGTTTCTTCTAGTGCAATTTGCTGTAAACATGAACGTATTGGCTTTTCCACAGTCCTTGTCATCCTCTCTGAGATACCCGCCCATGTCGACAACGTGCTGTCCCTCCTTTGGGACAGGTAAACGCAGCTCCTCTTCCAGCCAGGACCTGGGGCAGTGGACGAGAGTGGAGGCTGGGGCTCAGATCCGCCTTTCCCACATTTAGCGCAGACAGGAGCACGTGTGTGCTACCGCGTTCTTTGCGGACTGGCTTCTCAGGGTCCCCGTTGCCCTCTCCCATAGGCCTGACTCACTGACTAGCCACGTGATCCCAAACACGTTCCCGGTGGGGCTTGTGTGAAGCCACACCTTATGCTCTCTTCCCACCTCACCACTTCTCCATCTGAGCTGATTTCACACAAGACCAGGCTCTTGTTTTTTCTTCATGTCTATTTTTTTCGCTGTTTCTTCCCACTTCCATCATCAAAGCCAAGAATTACTTATGCTAAAACCTATGGAAAATGTGTTGGACATAACTTGTAGAAAGGAGGTAGTCCTGGAAAGAGCATCCATAGTAAGAAAGCATCTCGACCTACACTGGCCCTGCTTGACTCAGAGCCTGTGGGTACAACTGTGCGAGGCGAGACCTGCTCTGCTGGACGGACCAGCCCTCCCTCAGAGATTCCCAGGACCACTCCAGTAAAACCAGGAGGGACAGGCATAAAGTCGGTGGCCTTGTGGACGGAGAATCGGAGAGAAGAGGAGAAAACTGAACCTTCGTCTTAAACAAACCACCTGGAGTTGTAAGTGGATTAGTGCAGGGCTATGCCTATGTGTGCCGTGCTCATTTTTACTGGTCATATTTCAGGGATGGAGAAAAGGAGCAGGGCGTCATCAATGACCTCTCTGAAGTGCAGTCAACATTCAGGAATTACTGATGAGTAACAACGTAGTGGATGTTGTAATGTGCTGTCCAGATACACCCCTCGGGATCACGGCGCTCACTGCCTCAGCGGCCAGGAGTATGGGCCAGTGTTGGGAGTGTGAGCCTTTGGCCCACGGGCAAGTCCCTCCCTGGGCATCACCTTCGGTCAAAGGAAGCTGACTTGCCTTGCCCAAGGTTACGCTCCCTCCGTGCGGGCAGCCCACGTCTAATGACTGGTCGACATGGGGGTGCAAATGAGGATGGGGATGACTGTATGATTGCAGAGGGTCATTCCAGCTCTAGAGCCTCCTACTGGATCAGCCAAATCCTTGGTGAGAGCTGCCTCCCAGTTCACCTTCTCTTCTTGTCCAAACCTGCTTCCTTCATTTGCTTACAGACTCTAAATGGGGGTATGGGAGACGGACCACCTACCAGATGGCAATGGATAGGACACTGATCAACTCTAAAGCGCTGTAGCAGGGCAATTGTTTCACTGGCGGTGAACTGAAATGGGATACAAATGTAAAGGAATGTGCTGATGGGTGCAGTGTCTCGGGCATTAGAGAGGTTTAGGGGAAACAGTAATTATAAGGATTATGGACTCAGATGACTGGTGCTGAGTGCTGTGGATCCATTAGAGAAAGATGAAGATATGCAGCTGCTGATTACAGCAAGGTGTGAAAGCCAGGGTGCCTCCTTCCCGCATAGAAAGAGACTCACATCTCCTGCATCTACATGGAGGAGCAAGCTGAGTATCAGGCCAGGAATCGGTTACACAGGGAGGGGAGCTTCAGAGAAGATTGAATTCTCCACTCCAGAAAGTTCGGTGCCAAGGTCAGCACCCTGTTTGGGAAGGAGTGAGACCCTGAGGCTTGGGGCTGGCAACACAGATCGATGCCCTTGGAAATCTTGAATTCCCAGATTCCGTGACCCCTCTGAACCAAGAGAAGTGCTGCTCTCCTTGCTCGAGATGTATTGAGCTCTGCTTTGCAAAGTAACTGTTTTAATGCAATTGATTTCTTATAGAATACTGCATGCAAGAAAAGCAGAATATACATCCTTTTTAAGTGCACATGAGTATTAACCCATATAGACTCTACGCTGCTCCATAACAAAAGCCTTGGTAACTTTAGAAGAATTGAAATCATAGACAGTGTATTCTCTAACCTCAACATAAATAACTCAGAAAGAAATAACAGAGAAATGCCTAAAAAAATGCATAAATATTTAGAAAGTAAACAACACACTGTCAAATAAACTGTGAATCAAAGAAGAAATCGCAAAGGAAATTTTAAAATATTTTAATTAAATAATAGTGAACATCAGTCTATCGAAATTGTAACCTGCTGCTGAAGCAGTCTTTAGAGAGGAATTTATAGTTTTAAAGGCTTATATTTAGGGGCACCTGAGTGGCTCAGTTGGTTAGGCGTCTGACTCTTGGTTTCGGCTCAGGTCATGATCTCATGAGTTGTGGGATCGAGCCCCAAGTCAGACTCTGTGCTCAGCTGGGGGTCTGCTTAAAGATTCTCTCTCTCTGCTCCTTCCCCGCCTCCCCCAGCTCTGTGTGTGCGCTCTCTGTCTCTCTGGAATAAATAATCTTTAGAAAAAATAAAAATAAATGTTTATATTCAGAAAATTATCTAAGTTTCTACCTCAAGAATCTAGGGGAAAATTCTGGGGCAACCACGACTCTTCAGCCTTGCTGCTTGGGATATAAAATGGCACAACCATTTCAGAAAACAGTTTGGCAATTTCTTATAAAGTCAAACATACTCATCATACAACCCAACAATTGCACTTCTAGATATATACCCAAGAAAACTGAGGGCATGTGTGCACACAAAGTTTTGTACACAAGTGTTTATAGCAGCTTTATTGATCATCAGCCAAACTGATAACAACCCAAATATCAATCAACAAGTAAATAGTTAAACACACTGATTTATCCTTTTAGCAGGATACTTCTCAACAGCAACAGGGAGCAAACTACTAGAACAAGCACCAATATGGATGGGTCTTAGCAACATTCAGAAGTCAGACACAAAAGACCATATATTATATAATTCCATTTGTATCAAATTCTCGAAAAGGCAGAGCTTATCTATAGATATGTAGTGACAGAAAGAAAATCAGTGATTTCTTATTGTCAGGGTGGGGGCGGGGGAGGGTCAGTAATTAGGACCAAATGGATGAGAAAACTTTCCAGCATGATGGAAATATTTTACCTCTTCTTATGTTGGTGATGAGTCAAAACTCCTCAAAATGTCCGGCTTCTTCCTCTGCCCAGTCCTGCTTCTGCCCTTTCCGGTTATGGTTCCCTACAAAACTCCCCAGTAAACCCCTGCTCATAAATCTGCTTCAGCATCTGTCTTGCAGAGAACTTGACCTGAGAAATCAGGTAGCCTTGAAGTTACAAAAGGGTATAAAATGTGGATTTAATGAAGTCAATTTCCACTAACTCCGTGCACACCCGTATTAGCCCTTACTGCTGGGGTAGAACCAACAAGTCCTTTCCTAGACAGAACGATTATTTCTGCCCCCAGCCCATTCTCCACACACCAAACAGCACCCAGGGCCCAATTCAACATTTCACAGAGGATATTTCTAGAAGCTCCCAGAAATTTAAATTTTAAAATGATACGCTTCTGACATTGTGTTTTTTGTTTTCAAAAACATTTATACCATTTTTTTCCCTACGACAGGGAACATGAATTATTTAATTACAGTGAAATGCATTGATGGTCAAGGTCTTTAATGGAAGCAGTGAAAGGAACAAAAGCAAGGGGTTCGATCGCTAGTCCATGCTTTGCGGGAATAGTCACTATCATGGGACTGTGTTCGTATGCACATGTAATTGTGTAGATTCGAGTTATAAAAGAGAATCTTGGGGCGCCTGGGTGGCTCAGTAGGTTAAGTATCCGCCTTTCGCTCGGGTCATTATCTCAGGGTCCTGGGATGGAGCCCCACCTTGGCTCCCTGCTCATCGGGGAGTCTGCTTCTCCCTCTCCCTCTGTCCCTCCCCCTGTTTGTGCTCTCTCATTCTCTCGCTCTCTCTCAAATATATTTTTAAAATTTTTTTTAAAATAAAAATAAAATAGAATCTTTCTGGTGCTCGTACCCAAGATAAGCAGAGAAATAGTGAGAATGCTACCCAATCACACGGAGAAATCACCAAAATCCAACTGTTTCCAGAGCTAACTGATGGGCCCTTGTGGATGCCCTGTTGCAGCAACATCCTCAGGGCATGAGACCCTTTTGTGAATGTGGAGGGCCACCCCTCAACCTGTCACCAATACAGGCTTTTGGAAAAATTAAGAGACAATTTTAAGATTAACTGTGAGGATTTCCTCTTCCTAGAAACCGCAAGGGCACTGAAGCATGAACATCTAAAAAGTAGAGGAAAAAAAAAAAAAAAAAAAACCTCATTTTTTTTGTTTTTGATTATACAAAGTAACACTTGCGGAATTTTTAAAAGTTGGAAAGTACAAATAGAAAAATGATTTGCATAAATATTTATATTTTAGATTCTAGTACATATGTAATTTTGGACCCTGCCCTTTTCCCTTACTGCTATCCGCTATGTGTGTGTAAATCCTCTTCGGCTGAAGCACCACGGAGGGTGAGTGTGCACAGGTAAATTGAGCGGCTACTCTGTGCTTACAGAACTCACCCTGGAGGAGTGAGATTACAGTCCCATTCTCGGCCCTACAGTTGACTTCTGGACACACTGACCCATGGACAAACACAGCACCAGAATTTTAACTTATAATGATATTTTCTTAATATTATTCCACCTGTCTTTTGCAAAATATTTGTGTTTATTTCTCCTAACTGAAACTAAACTCACACTCAACATGAAAAAATAGTAAACACCAGAATCGAGCATACCCCTGCCACTCCATCAAGGTCAGAACTGCAGCCCGGTTCTGGTTGCGGTTCTGGTGCGGGGGGATCTTTTTGCCCTCGGCCCCTGCTCATCAGAAAAGACTCGCGTGAAATGACGGCGTGGACGTCCACCACCCTTTTTTCATCTCACCACTCCAGTTCTTCTACTCCTAACTCGGGGCTTTCAACCCACCTTCCATAGATTGCAAAATCAGCTTAGTGAGTCATGCTCAGCATTGTAAAAAAAATAAATACATGAAATAAGAAAGAGAAGAACAGAAAATATCAGAGTGTGCCACACATAATAAAGCCAAGTGTTGCTTCCTGAAACATTCGTTTTGGCTCTGTGTGTGTGTGTGTGTGCACGCAGCATCACCATGCAAAATGTATTCCTACTGTGTGCCTACCAAGAATTCCCTAACATCTTTCCCCCATAGTCTGCATGACCGTTGAAAAGCATCACTCTCAGGGGTGCCTGGGTGGCTCAGTCTGTTAAGCGTCTGCCTTCAGCTGAGGTCATGATCCCAGGGTCCTGGGATCGAGCCCCACATCAGGCTCCCTACTCAGCGGGGAGTCGGCTTCTCTCTCTCCCTATGGCCCTCCCCCCGCCATGCACACGTGCATGTGCTCTCTCTCTCTCAAATAAATAAATAAATAAATAAATAAATAAATAAATAAATAAAATCTTTTTTGGGGGGGGGAAGCATCACTTCCCAAAAAAGTGGCTGTCAAAAATTCCCATCCTTCCTAGGTCCTGCGCTTCCTACACTCCACCCCACAAACAACACACACACACACAGACATACACACAGCCGGGCTACCTGTATCCCCCAGCTTTATTTCTATCTTTGGTCTGCAAATATCACACAGGAATAGGGATAAGGATGGGGATAGAGATAGATGCTCAAATAGAAGAAGAAGAAAAAAAATAGGCAAGGGGAAAATAACCAAAGGAGCAAATCTACCCCATTATTGATAATGGCTATCTCTAGATGATGGTTCTACAGGGGATTTTTAATTTTGTCTTTCAGCTGTGCTGCAATGTTCTCAACCTCCTCTAGCAGGCGAGAACTCAGACACCAGAGTCAGACAGACCTGGCTTCAATCATGATTCCAGCTTGTCAGCGACTAAAACCGTAAAAACACTCCCACTACCTCTGTAAATAAACACAAGTAAATGTGAATAAACACAAACAGTCCATACTTTTTATAATTTTGAATATTTTTATTTAAGGTCACATTCTCTCCGACTGGCAATACCTAAGTTTTGAGCACTCCATTTATGTTCCCGCTGAGATTATCACAGTCAGCCGGTGGTCGCTCTTGCTTGTCTCGGGCTACCTGTGGTGAGTCAACTTTTTCATCTTTCCTTCCCTGATATCTACTCTTCCAGTGCAGCTAAAAATCGGATGGGAGAACACATGGTGTGGAATTAAGAGATACAGTGGCAATGTTTATGCGGTTTTAGTCTCTGGTGAGTTAGCGAGCTTTCAGCTTCAGGGCTGATATCCATCATTTAACAATTTGACAATTTTGAGATATTTTTTCCCCAAAAGACTCATTAATAATGGTAAGAAAGAGTAACAACAGAGCCCCTGCTTTTTTCTCTAGGATGTATTTTACACGAGTTCATAAATTTTATAAGCATCTCTTGCTCCTTCAATAACCCAGACACTGGGATGTCGTCGTGAAATGTAGGAATACTTACGGTCTTGAGAGATCCCCAAGGATTCCCGTGCGTGTCGAGCCCAGGACTGGGTACCAACCCCAGCGCTGCCGCTTTGTGACTTTGAGAAAGTCACTTCACTCCTCAATTCTCTCATCTGTAAAATAAATTATTTGGATTAGTTTACCCCTAAGTTTTGTTCCAGCTTTAAAATTTTATTATTCTCTTTCTTTGGCTAATGATCCCATTAAAAGTATATAATGTGGCACATCAATAACACTAATGGAATTCTTTAATACCTATGCCTGTTCCAAAGTTTTTCTCCATCATTCAAATCTATTTTGAGAGCAGGGAATAGCTGTGTGATTTGCCCTTCGGGGATCCCTAACACCAAATGTGGTGAGTAAGGGTGGGACAGGGTGGGGAGGATAGGAGGAGTGGGGCTTGAAGTTATTTTATATTCTAATGTTAGTGTCAGGCAGATGAGGTCTTGAAATAGGAAAATTCATCCCATAAAGTGATGCTTCTTCGGTTGCTAGAACCTGGTCCTGCATCACAGGGTGGTGGTACCCTTTCCAGCTAGCTCTGTAGAACTGGCTGATTCCAAACACGGCATCCCACTGGAACGGATTCCACCTGATGTTAATTAGTGAACCCATTTCCATTTATTCTCTAGTAGTTCCCAAAGAATATTATCACACTTGAACTTCACTGATAGCCAACATCCTTAACCCCTCCTCTAGTACAGTGAATGATCTCTAAGAACACTAACTTCATTTTCTGAGCCCCAAATCAAAATATACCAGCATGAGTCAGAATTCTGAACCTACCTGGTAGCTAGAAATTTAACTGCAAAATATTTGAATTGCCTCCAGAAATTACAGTTTAATGTGGACAACGGGTAGAATATTTGAAATCAGAATGCTTTCTATATATCTAATGTCTCGGCGGATGCCAAAAAACTGTGACAGAATCAAAACATGCTAGAAGGCTAGAATCAATGGTTACCTTACAATGGCTACTTTCTATTGAACACTTACCTTTGCCAACTATTCTGCTGCGTACCTTGCATCCACCCTCTCCTGGACTCCTTGCAACAATCTTACGAGGTAGGAACTCTTGCTAGCCCCATTTTACAAATGATGAAACTGAGTCACCGGGTTAAATCCTCTGCCCCAAATCACATTGCTAGAAATGGACATAGCTGGGATTCATACTTCAGTGTATCTGATTCTAATAGTTTAAGCTCTTTGACATGAGGCTATAAAGGAATGGTTCATAAATAGATCTCTAAGGCTGGAGGGACCTGAGAGATATCTAACGTAGCACAGCTCTCTGAGAGATGAACTAATGTGTCCAGACTCATCCAGCCAGCGAGTGATATACTGGGACCAGATCTCCCGAGTCTCCAGCAGATACATCACAACGAGTAAAAGCCGAGGTTTAGTTCATGATCAGAACGTGCCAGGCACTAGGTCTACCTGATGTGTACTTGCTCCTTAGTGCTATCAACAATTTCAGGCACTATTTTTATCTCTACTTTATAAAAGAGAAAATTGAGCACAATAAGTTTACACAGAATACACAACTAATCGTCCAGGATTCAAACTTTCCTAGCCCGTCTCCAAAGTACATGCTCATGACTACCACCTAGAAAGTCCCCAGGAAGGAGATAGGTCCATCGTGGTGGTTCCAAAGGCCCCTCTACTCCTGGGACTCTGCATACCATGTCCCAGGGCTAGATCTTGGCAATGCCCTTCCTTTCATCATTGTCTGATCTCACCCTGTTTCTGTGGTTTGGCATTGACCACAGACTATCCTCTGAGCCAGTTCCTGAGTGACTGTCCAGCATCCCTTTTCCACTTAAGAAATTCCCCAAACAACCTTGACGTAAATGCAGCAAAGAGTGTGAGAATAATCATCCCCTAGTTTCCCAACCTGTTTTAACCTTAGAAAATATTCCCTGACTGAGAAGTATTCAGAAGATATGAGTACTTTTACAAGTCCTGCTACATGTTGCCAAATTGTCTCTAAAAAGGATTGTGAAAGTATACAGTCAGCAACAAAGTATGAGAATATCACATCATTAACACTGGGTATTTTCAATAGACTCTTTTTCTTAACAACTTAAAAAACCAAACAAACAAAAAAGCTTTCTTTATGATTTTAGTTTGCATTTCTTTAGGAATAAGGAAAGTTGATCATTTTTCTGTTTTTAAAGCAGTTGTATTTCCTCTTTTGTAAGTTATCTGTTCATATCCTTTTTTCATGTAATAATTGTCTGCTTTATATACATTTTGAAATTTATTAGTGTATGCAGTATGTATTAAATCTTTAACCTTTATGTGCTGTTCCCTTTCCAAATTCTTTTACACATTCTATATATTCTTCTTGGGAATGCTCTTCGTGATGCTACAAGAATGTAAATTTATTTTTTTTGGTCTCCAAGTCGTTGAGAAATTTAAAGTTCATATTATTTGTTTCTTTTTTATTTTGTTACAGACAATATTATAATGTTGTGTATTATTTATTGTTGTTCTATTTATGTGTAAATAATTTGGCCTGTTTTGAAAATGTTCCATATGTATTTCAAAAGAAATATATTCTTGCTTTTGGGAGTACAATGTTTAATCTTGCATTGCCCTTATTCAACTTCTGTGTGTCCTTATTTTATCTTCCAGAATGACTTTTATAATTAAAATATCCCACTTCGGCCATATTTATACTATAAACAACTTACAAGTCAGGAATTTGTTGCTATATTATTTGGAGCATAGAGTTTCAGTGCCATAATTCTTTACTATTTATTCTAATTTTATCAATTTAAAATAATTCTCAGTCAAATTAGAGAGCTGGTAATCACATTGGGAAGGAGTTCCTTTGAATAGTCCTCCAGGTTGCATTCCATAAAAAAAAATTAAAAAAAAATAAAAAGGAGTCTATCCACAGCTTTCAAATTTGCACTTAAAGTGGTATGGAAAAAGCATAAAGCATTTGTGCATAAAGGGAAAAGCAGCAAGCTCTGATTTGGTGGATGCCAATGACAATCTGGGGCTTCACAAGGCAGAACAAGGGCAGACCAGTGCTCTGCTTTTATTCTTGCTATCTACCTTCCAAATGGCATGTGCCGGCGAGGAAGGACACTTACCCCTTCGATCATAGTTGAGTGAGGTAGCTTTGCAGCGCCTCTGGGGAGAACTCCCTTCCCCCCCCCCAATTTATTTTCCAATGAGCAGATGAATCTGGCTGAACTCAACTTTCCTAAATTGCACTTAACAATTATTTTGAGAAGTGAACTTCCCATCCCAAGTGAAAAAGCCAAGTAAGAAAAGAAGACATAAGTCCCTTCCTTGGCCAAATCCTCGATGGATGTCATAAGCTTGGGCGGATATGTGACCATGAATGTGAATGATGAACTACCTGGGGAGGAGGACTCTCTGTACTTCAGACACTGGGTTGGGGAGGTGACATCGTTATGGTGTTCTCTTTTGAAAAAGGATGCAACAGTGACCTGTCGCATTTCCCTCCTATTTCACTTACTGTAGCTTTTCCTAAATCTCTGTTTCACGCGGCAGGCCTTGAGTTTCAATCAAACTAGAGGCAAATAACTTGAAGAACAGACTCTCACATCTTCTGTTTCATCATCCAAAAGGTCAGTATTTTACACGTGTCATTCTTCCGCTTCAGACACCAGTCATGTGTCTACTATATTCCATTTTCTAGAATTAGCAGCAATTTACATGTGATCTGTCTCGCTGAAATTCAGGCTGGCTGTGTGCTTTCCTTTGATTCAAATCACAGCAATTTGTTTCCTGTAAGAAGCATATTCTCTTTTTCAATATTTTCTTTCATTACACTGGAGAAAATACTGGTTAAAAGAATGCTTAAAAGTGGTTTGAGGCCACTCTGCCCAGGCGAATGCACTAACAAAGAGGCTGTGCTCTCTCTGATGGGAGCTCCTCTGTTTCAGGCCCCCAGTACCGGGAAGAAAGCAGCGGGCCCAGGCTCGCAGACAGCCCCAGCGGAAGGCAGTGCTAGACATGCGGGGGAATGAGACAGGAGCAGGTGCAAGAGGTGTTCAAACAAAGCCTCCAGGACAATTCTTGAAAGGACGTCCTTGCTGGTGTCCAGCAAATGCTTGTGGGCTTCCTTCTGTCTTCACCTCAACTACATCATCAAGGTCCACGTCATCGGGGAGCCTTTAATCACCTGTCCTGTAGTACCCAAAACGGGAGCTGGCCTTGCCTTCGATTTGCCGGAAAACTGGAAGTGGCTGGATGCAGGGACAGAATTTGGAGAATATAGATTCCTCGCTGTTGGGGTTCATGTAGAGCATGAAATCATCCATGATACCTGGCTTGCTAAAATGTAACAGGGAGGCCGCTGGGGGTAAGGGAAGGTTTCGGAGAAGGGCGTGGGCCTTTGGAATGCTGAGGCCTGCGTGACCACTCTGCGGTAGGAATGCCCCCGGGGAGTTGCCTTCCCCGAAGCTTTCTTAGCCCAAACAGCCGCCCTGTGATCTAAGAGATGTATGCATTGTCTCCCTAGGCTGTGTTTAGCAGAACTCATAGAACACGCAGATTAGGATATCGTATCTTTCCCGTAAACAGATCCTCTCAGTTCCAGTAAGACCCCTTGTCACACATCACGTGCTTGAGAAACAGTGATAAGGATTTGTGATTATCCTGAAGGACCAATAAAGGCAGGAGCAGAGAAGAGCAAAGGGTCTTTGTCTCTGAGCGTTGACCCCCTTGCCTTCTCCTCTCTTTCAAAGCAAAGTTTGGAGTCATCTTTCATCCACTGGTACAGGGATTGCTGGACATTTCCTGCACCTTGCATTGAACAGACCTATTTGGGGAGATGCACTTTCCACCAGCTCAACAAAGGATCTGAGGCAGCATGGAAGATCAAACACGTGTTGGGGTGAGAAAGGTGCTGGCCTCCTGGCCTTGGGGCCAACTTCACCCTCAGACCTCAATCCCCCCCATCAAGAAAAGTGAGCAGAGTGGACGAAATCGCTTTTCAGCAATCCTTTCCAAAGTTCATTTTTATTTGCATGTTCCTCAAGGAATATTTGTATGAAAATATTTTTACCACCAAAGAGCTGCTTATAAAATAATAACTCCATTTTCTTCTCATTTCTTTACTCAAAGATGTATACAACTGCTAATCAGAGCCTCCAATCAGCAAGAGTTGAGCAAGGTGAGCACATCAGGCTGATGAAATTCTTGCCAGAAGTAAATAAGTAAATTTCACTTAGCCTGCATGATCTTATCATAGGAAAATACATGGTTTCTATTAAGTTTTTAGAAAAACCGAAATAAGCTTAGGTATTCTTATTACTGTCTAGGCAGACTCTGAAGTTGGGAGACATTGGGCTGGCTGATTATCATGTTTCTGCTCCAGCGTTGATTTCGGTAGTTCTCTGGCTCTTCTATTCATGCCAAATTAAGCAAGATAAACAAATGGAGATTTGAAGAAGACACCACAGTGGAAAGAGATGTAAAGGACTATGTTAAACCATGCCCTTCTTCTAATGGCCAGAAGAATAATCCTTATTATCTGTTGCCAACCAAACATTTATGTTTTGTAAAGATTGTCGTTAAAAATAAGCTTGGTTTTGGGGCGCCTGGGTGGCTCAGTCGTTAAGCGTCTGCCTTCGGCTCAGGTCGTGATCCCAGGGTCCTGGGATCGAGCCCCACATCGGGCTCCCTGTTCAGCAGGAAGCCTGCTTCTCCCTCTCCCTCTCCCCCTGCTTGTGTTCCTTCTCTCGCTATCACTCTCTGTCAAATAAATAAATAAAATCTTTAAAAAAAATAAAAAAATAAAAAAAATAAGCTTTGTTTTAATAGGCTTTGTTGTACCTTTTTTTCTTTTATAAACCAAAGGATAACTCAAAGGGCAACTAGCTTCTAGATACCACTTGGGCTCACCCTTGGCATTATAGCCAATCATCAAAAATAACATGTCAAAATAGTGTATTCATACAAGATAGAGTGCTGCATCAGCTAGAGCTTTAAGATATAACTCTTACCTGCTGGAGGCTTATAAACCAAGATAAATAGAATAGACTTTTTTTTTAGGGGTGCAGGAAGGGCAGAGGGAGAGAGAAAAAAGAATATCTCAAGCAGACCCAATGCAGAGGCTGATGTGGGGCTCCATCTCACAACCCTGAGATCATGACCTGAACTGAAATCAAGAGTCAGACGCTTAACAGACTGAGCCACCCAGGCGCCCCTGGAATGGACTTTTTGAACAAAAAACTTCCATGCTACTTTGGAAAACAGTATGGAGTTTCCTCAAAAAGTTAAAAATAGAACTACCCTATGACCCAGCCATTGCACTACCCCAAAGATACAGATGTAGTAAAAAGAAGGGGCACATGTACCCCAATGTTCATAGCAACAATGTCCACAATAGCCAAACCATGGAAGGAGCCAAGATGTCCTTCAATAGATGAATGGATAAAGAAGATGTAGTTCATATGTACAATGGAATATTACTCAGCCATCAGAAAGGATTAATACCCACCGTTTGCATCAACATGGATGGGACTGGAGGGGATTATGCTAAGTGAAATAAGTCAAGCAGAGAAAGTCAATTATCATATGGTTTCACTCATATGTGGAACATAAGGAATAGCATGGAGTCCATTAGGAGAAGGAAGGGAAAACTGAAGGGGAGGAAATCAGAGGGGGAGATGAACCATGAGAGACTATGGGCTCCGGGAAACAAACTGAGGGTTTCAGAGGGGAGGGGGGTGGGGGGATGGGTTAGCCTGGTGATGGGTATTAAGGAGGGCACGTGTTGTGTTAAGCACTGGGTGTTATACACAACTAAAGAATCATTGAACACTACATAAAAACTAATGATGTACTATATGGTGGCTAACTGAACATAATTAAAAAAAAACAAAAAACAAAAACCTTCCATGCTGTTGGTTCACCCTGTCACTTCCCCAACTAACCCAACAATTTAGACGAAATCCAAACTTGATGTGTCAGTCAAGGCCCTATAACCTAGCTTCAATCTCTATCTTCAATCCTATCTCCCTCGCTGTTCAGTTTAATTGAGCAAATACTCATGAGGACCTTCATACCCTGTAATGGACAATAGGGATACAAAGGTAATAAAACACAGTCCTGCCAGTGGAGGGAGGCTATTGACACAGATTTAACAGAAAACACGCTAGTGCCTGCCTTGCTGGATTGTTGTGAAAATTAAATGAGGTAACATATAAAAAAGGCTTAGCATGGAGCCAGGCACAGTGACAGCTGGCTAAAATGGGGTAGTCAGATGTGGCAGGTCTCTCGTGGGTGGCCTTGGCTTCTCCACCCAACCCCCCAGGTCCACCCCCATGCACACCACCATAGCACCATGAGATCCACAGCCCACCACCGCATCTTCCAAACACATCCAGCCACATGGTATCTTTTTTTTGGGGGGGGGGGGCAAAGCCATTTAGATTCTCCTGAAATTTTCACAAAGTGATGGGGAAGAGAATTAGAAATAAGATGTAATAAAATCTCCATGAGACACTTCCATGCTACCTCTGAATATTTCATCTCTAAGTGCCCCCACTTCATTTCTTTACCCACCCCCTTCACCATCACCGCAGACAAAATCCCCTCTATTGCTCTGAGCTCCAGCCCTTCCCACTCAGGGAGGAAAAACAGCTTTACGGTTTAGGGGCTCAGCCCCTTAGCGATCCCTCAAACTCCTTTTTATTACAGGAGCATGCCCCCTTCGCTATTGTTCTTGTGGGGAGTGGTTGTGGAAGGGCTTCTCTCCCTTATCAAATTTTTCACCCTACAAAAAGCAAATCTGTTGTAAGCAAGGAGGTCTGATATTGCCCTTCTAAGAAAATAAGATTTCCTCCACACTTTCAGACTCAAAACTAATAAGCACCAAATTTGCTTGGAACTGAAAAAATCTCACCAGACAATCTCTGTCATTAAATGTCAACCAAGCTCCCGGGGTCAGAGAAAGGGCTGGGCAATAGGGAGTTTCCCTTCCTGGACTTCCATCCCTGAATTTTGCTTTGGATAATGTTTCCAGGAGCAGAACCCAGTCTTTCCAGCTTTCCCAGAACTTTGTGCTCTGATCTGTCCTAGCCACTCAGATCCTCCCTAATACACGGCTACCATCCATGGACTTCACTCCATTCCCATGGTTTGGGTTTGCTGGTGCCATCAAACAGAGCCATGTTGCTTACAGCAGAAAAGCTCATAGTCTCCTTAGAGGCACCCTGTGATCTTCTCCTGTTTTTAGCTGCTCTATATTCTCTCCCCATCTATCCCACAGAAGCAGAAAATTACCCAGGCGCTACAAGAAATTCCCAGCAACATCTCCGTCTGCCGAGTACACTCATTTCCATGAGTCCAGCTGTGAAGATCTTGGTTCCATTCACAACTTCCTCAGTGGACAGAAGGTTAAACCACCATGAATACCACACTGAGTATTAATGCTTTGTTTCACGCTATTGTACTCAGTATAACTGCATTTCTGCTTTGAGTGTTGGATGCTTTAAACATTACGCAACAGCACAATAATTAAGGCAACGTCATTTTGCGATGTTTGACTGGATTTTGTGATCGGTTTATTCATAACGGGAAAGGTCACTTTTTGTGATTTTGCATGATTCTCACTCCCAGGTGGACCTCCCTCCATTTGTACCCCAAATCTCTGGACCTTTGGGGTACCAGAAGGAAGAAACACAAATGGGCTCCTGCCCCTAGACCCAAGGAGGTCTGAAATACTCTGCCTCATGAACACACATCCTCATTTGGAAGCCTCAGAAGGACAGAACGTGGCCCTTGGGAGTTTTTGCAAACACAGTCAGCCTAAGGAAAAAGCTTACATTGCCCTAAAGCACATAGATCCACATTCTAACTCTTAGAACCTCCCAGGCCTCTGCCGCCTTCTGGGAAATTCTACCAAAATGCAAAAGTGAGGAGCAGCTCTCCAACATGTCTGGCGGCTCGGAGCTCCATGTCTGCTCCACACAGCTGCTCCACTTGGCACCCAACCAGAACTGGTTCCTCTTTTTCTCATGCCATCAAGACGTTCCTTGTTTCCGATAATGACTATTAATAATAATATTTACACAAACAAGCTTTTCATGGAGCCAAAAGATCTCAACATGCTTTAGAACAAGTATGCCACAATTCAGGGCCAGATATACTGAGATGGAGCATCCAGAGTGGTCCCTGAGAGCAACCAATGGATCCCTCATAGAGAGAACATAGCAGAAGGGACACTTTCTGTCCTTAAGTTGGAAAGAAGCATCTAGGAGCACTGCCGGATGCACACTAATGTATGCCCAAACCACAGAAGTGATGCTCAAATGCAACTCAGCCTGGTAAAGAAACTCAGGGTAGCTGTTTGTGGCCATCTGGCTGCCAGTGTTCCTCTCCCCTTCCTTTCATGATTTGGGGCGGTGGGAGTTGGGGGGAATGGTCTCTGCCTCATTGCACAAGTGGGATAGAACTGTTACTCAAGGTACCTTGCCCTCTCTAGCCAAAGACAGGGCAGGGAACCCGTACGGTCAGAGGCCCAGACCTTCCTAGACTAGAATCATGTGAGAGTCTTGAAGACACTGAGGCCAGTTGAAGCTGATTAAATCCAGCAGCCATGCCTGACAAAACTCCGGCTTCTCCTGCTACCAGAACTCTTCAGAATGGCCTGCTTTCTATTTTCTTTTGTCTGGTTCTTTAGTTGTGAGTTGTCAGTGTTGCATTGCTTTTTGTTTTTGTTTTTTTGTGGGGTTTTGTTGTTTGCCTGTTTAATCTTGTAACCTCCCCTTGATAGAGATAGAGATAGAGATAGAGATAGAGAGATAGATAGAGATAGATAGAAATATGGAGATAGAGATATAATTGTTTTGCTGAGTTTAGCCTGAATACATTTTCGTGACTGGCATCAAAAAGCTCTAACTGATAAAGGGGAGTTAAGCGCTTTCAGAAACACGTGGGAGGGGCGCCTGGGTGGCTCAGTCGTTAAGCGTCTGCCTTCGGCTCAGGTCATGATCCCAGGGTCCTGGGATCGAGCCCCACATCGGGCTCCCTGCTCAGCGGGAAGCTGCTTCTTCCTCTCCCACTACCCTTGCTTGTGTTCCCTCTCTCACAGTCTCTGTCAAATAAATAAATAAAATCTAAAAAAAAAAAAAAAGAACCACGTGGGAGACATCTTAATCTTACATATTCTGGACTGTATTGGCATAACACAACATGCAGTTAAAATCTAAGATGAGTGTGGGTGGGTAGAGCGAGCAGCTTCAGAAGCGTAGGTCACTTGCCTTAGACGACTACATGCTGGAGATGGCGCCTGGTTTCACCAAAACCACAAATGTTGACAGCTGCAGAGAAACCGCCTTGGGCTTCATTCTCCTTTAGACACATGCTGAATTGAAATAAAAATTAGAGACCAAAAAAAAATTATTTTTCAGTTTCTTAGGAGTACAGCTGGACTCCAACCTAGAACCTGAACACTTGAAGGCCACGGAGACAAAAGGACTAAAGCAGCAATGTGATGCCCTGATGTCTGCATGCTGGATGCTCCCCCACTGTCCTGTTCATGCCCACAGGCCACACTGATAGCTGGCAATGGGACTTCTCAGCCATTCTGCACCAGGACATTTCACACAGTGGACTCTCTGGATAGTGAAAGTGCTAAGTAGAAAGCTGACCGGTTTCAGGAGTGCATATGATAAACTATGTAAAACAAGGAAAGCTGGTGCTAATGTTACTAAAGTTACTAACAGCAAACTTTCACTGCTCCAAACAAGGAATTTTGATTCTTCTTCATGAAAGGATATGTGTAGAGGCGGAATTGGAGGCTTGTTTCATTGATAAATAAACATCTTTTTTAAAATTTTATTTATTTATTTGAGAGAGAGAGTGTGTACAAGCATGAGCAGGGCAGGGAGGGGCAGAGGCAGAGGGAGAAACAGACTCCCCACAGAGCAGGGAGCCCAACACGGGATTCGATCCCAGGGCCCTGGGATCATGACCTGAGCTGAACCAAGAATCAGACACTTAACCGACTGAGCCACTCAGGTGCCCCTGAAAAACAAACATCTTAATCACTGTCATGTGACTATATAATCTTTCATCTAGATTCCTTAGAGGGGAAATAAAATTTCTAGTCCAAAATTTTAATCCATCCTGGGTGTGGAAATTCAGCTTGCTCTAATTTGTTGCTTACTAATCATAACCCAACATATCCTAATTTATGGATAAGACCAATCAACAGCTGATATGGATAGTGTATTAGTTTGCTGATACGCATGGCGTGGGTTACTAGGACTGCCATAACAAAATACCACAAACTAGGTGGCTTGAACAACAGGAATTTATCTTCTCACATTAGAAGTCCAAGATCAATGTGTTGGAAGGTTTGATTCCTTCTGAGACCTGTCTCCTTGGCTTGCAAAAACATTTCTCACTATGTCCTTCCATGATCTTTCCTCTGTGCTCACACGTCCCTGATGTTTTTCTGTGTGTCCTAATCTCTTCTTCTTATAAGGACACCAGTCAGAATGGATTAGGGCCCACCCTAACTCGTTTTAACTTCATTATCTCTTTAAAGGCCCTATCTCCAAATACAGGCACATTTGAGGTACTGGAGATTAAGATTTCAAAATACGAATCTGAGCGGACCATACAGTTAAACTTAAAATGCCATATGAGATGTTCAAAGAATTCAGTATCCTGAACTAAAATCTAGGATACTGAAAATCAAACAGATTTTTGTGCTAAAAAAAATAAAGTTTGAATTATCATTCATGGGTCAATCACATTAATACATTGTTTGTAATAAACATTCAAGTGGTCCACGTGAGAAATCGTGTGAGTGGGGGAGCATCCAGCACGCAGACATCAGGGCATCACATTGCTGCTTTAGTCCTTTTGTCTCCGTGGCCTTCAAGTGTTCAGGTTCTAGGTTGGAGTCCAGCTGTACTCCTAAGAAACTGAAAAATAATTTTTTTTTTTGGTCTCTAATTTTTATTTCAATTCAGCATGTGTCTAAAGGAGAATGAAGCCCAAGGCGGTTTCTCTGCAGCTGTCAACATTTGTGGTTTTGGTGAAACCAGGCGCCATCTCCAGCATGTAGTCGTCTAAGGCAAGTGACCTACGCTTCTGAAACTGCTCGCTCTACCCACCCACACTCATCTTAGATTATGTCTTTTATAGACACTTATAAGCTGTTTAGGCTTTGCAGTCTTTATTTTGAAGAGTCTGAAGGACATTTTTGAAAAGGCATTTTCAATTAGTTCCCATTTGGATGGAGTTTCCTCTGTTTAGCTTAAGTAAAATAACAACCCTGTGATTTTCCACCACCACGGATGGCTCTTCATTGAAGAATTTATGTAACATGACTTTGTAATTATTTTTAGTTATTGACCAACCCTCCACCCCCGATTTTGCCTTCTAGAATCACGCCTAATTCAGTGCCTGGAGAAAGATCTGAACTAAGAAAAACAAAGAAACAACAACAACAAAACCCAGATAAATAAATAACTTAGCTTTCCTAATAAAAGGATAAAGAAGTAGAAAATGTATGATCTCTTAGTGAAATGAACTGGACAATCAGAGATCCTGCTCCCAGGAGATAGAAACCAGAAAAGGGGACAAAAACAGATTTGGGGAAGGAAATTTTCAAACTCAATGGATTGTAGTTTATCCAATCCTAAAGGTCATGGTGACAGAGAAGGAAAGAAGAAAGAAAGCAAACCCCAAGTTATCTGTTTACTTTATTAAATTTTTGTAAGAGGTATCAACTTTGTAACTTCTACCAACTTTGGAAGGTATATTCTATATAGTTAACTTTTAGTTGATGTTAACAAAGACAAGCATGTATATTCATTATATTAGTAAATACCCAAACACAGGGAAACTGAAATTCTGACAGAGGTTTACACTTTGGGCAGAGCCTCAAATTACAGTGATGGAGAAATCACGGAGGTCAAATGGTGCATATGGGAGAGTTTTGTGACAAACCTTCCAATTTCTACAAGGAAACCCACAAAAGGATTACAGATTGACAAATAAGCATAATCACGGTGGTGTCTGCTTCATTTAGGCTTTCTTACTTCTCCTGGTAAGAAGTCAGAAGTAGCCTCCTAGAAGGTAGACCACAAGTAGGGTGGGATGGCATTAACGAGGGCCTTCTTATTTTTTTTCAATATCCATCAGCTTAAACCAAACACAGCTCATTCTCTCTACTGTTTGCTTCTATGTGCTATGTCCATGACCCCATGGCTCATAAGTGCAGTGGTTCAAAGGACTGAATCAAATGTGCCCAAGACATCTTTGGTTAGTTTTTACTCCTTAGCTGAAAAACCAGGTATGCAGAAATCTGCTCTTCTACATTTTTCATTTGATTTGGCTGCTGTGAGACATACAAGTGTCTTTTTCCAGATAAAGTTTTTTGCATCATGTTTTAATGCTAAAATTGCTGTTGCCTTAACAAATCCTCCTGAAGTTTTAAAGAATGTCGGTGAAGAAAGAGGAGTATGATTTGTTTTTCTCGTGTCATCGTGAACTTTGGAAAAAGCAAAGTCAGAGTTACTGCTATGGGTGCAGTTTCTTCATCTGCATTACAGCACCAGAGCACACCTGGATTCCACCTCGATGGATTCTTCTCCTCGATGTGCTTATAGGAAAACAAATTGCAATAAATTGATCCTTTGAGAACTTCTGACTGATTAATGACTTTGGCAGTACGTAATAGTGAAATCAGAAAATTAAACAGGATGATTCTTGGTCATTTTGGTGAGGGTAAGGGGAAGCATAGCAAATCAGTAAACCAGTATGTGCCTGGAAAAGACACTGGGTGAGTCACCTACCCATAGTAATTACACCTAATTCTAATGCTTTTTCTCCCATAGATTTTTGTTTGTGGCATCCAGCCCAGCAGAGATGGGTTTTGCCAGAGTCTTTGTTGCTGGGGGAGAAAAAATAGAAAGCAACTTCTTTAAGCACAAAAATTTGCAGAACTTGAAAAATATCTTTTTTTTTTTTTTTTTTTTTGCAACCTTTACCCCAGGGATCATGAGAGCAGCAGAGTTGTAAATGCCAATGGGGAAGTGAACTAGAGAACTGGGTTTCTTCCCCCACCAAAAAGAGAAATGGCCAGATTACTCATATGTATAATCAGATTCCCTGTCTCACCTCCAAATGTTTTGGCAGTTCCAGGGTCCAGCCTGGAGTTCATTGATCACACTGCATCAGAAGAGTACTGAGTAAAGTTGGCATTAGAATTCTAAACTAATAGTGGTAATGGAAATAAGCATTCTTCTCTCGAGGCTTCTATAGAGGAAGCCTACAGACCCATAGCAATCAATACACAAGGTCTTGGCCAATTGCACTATCAGATTAACAGAGGAAAGCCGGCAAAAAGTCAGAAGGTAAAGGCCATAGAGGTTCTTGGGTCCGATGCATGCATTGATGAAGCCATGATGTGTGGCCTGCTCTGTACTCCCCATGGTGGTCATTGACGACTAGAGATTTATAGAGCAAAAACTCAGTAACTATGTATTGAATACATAAAACAGAAATGCAATTAAATATTGGGCAAGAGGATAAAGGAGAATCAAGCCTCAAAGTCAGGAATAATTTTAACAAAAAAGCAAAATAGTCTTTTGACACACATTGACTATAAAAAAAAATGGCACAATTTTTATACAGTCACACTAAAAATATCTTCTTTCTTTATAATCAGAACTTTTGGGCCCAGTGATGGAAGGGCATAGAGAGGATAAGTAGAGGAATGGGTAAAACCAGGATACCTTCTCACTACCCCTTAGCGATGCCTGTTCTTTGCTATCTCACCTCATTCTAAACATGGTTTTGGGTTCTGAGAGACAGAGGAGAGAAAATAAGAGATGAGCTCCAAAGAGAAGCATAAAATGAAAAAAGAGGGGGTGGGTAGAAAGGAATGTGGGAGAGCAATTTTACCAGCCAGTGTTCAGGGGAGAAAAATGTAAAGTGTTCACAATCAACAATTGCTTGATCTTTTTCTCCTTCTTCTGAACCTTCAGCATGGGCACTCCTTCTTAATTCGGACAATGTCTCAGAGAATACTGTTGCAATGCCCATTTTTCCTGTTGACTTTCCAATCTTGATTTCTCCATTCCTCCCTCCCCAGAGCTGCCTGATTTAGGGCTCCCCATGGTTTAAGTAAAGACAAAGCAAGGGATGGAACAGGTGAGTCAAGATCTAGATAACTTATTCCATTTCCCTGGTCACTTTGAGGATGGACAGGTGACCTGGGTCATCCAGCAAGAGTATTATCAGGGCTTTTGCTGGGAAATTTTAGGGAAGAACTTAAAAAGCCATCTTGGGACTACAAGGAACCATCTCCTCCCTGAGGCAATGTCACTCGGCTCAAGCTTCTAGCAATAGGAAGAGAACAATTCAAAGGACTCGCATGGCACATTCTTCCAAACATCAAACTATAGTAGTCCCCCAACTTTATCCCTTATCCTCAGTTTCACTTTTTGCAGTTTCGTTTACCACTGGTCAACAACAGTCTAGAAGCAGATGATCCTCCTTCTGACCATATCGTCAGAAGGTCAATAGTCACGCTAAGTCACAACGCCTACGCCATTCACCTCGCATCAACTTGTAACATAGGCATTTTATCATCTCGCATCATCACAAGAAGAAGGGCAAATACAGTACAATCAAACATTTTGAGAGACCACATTCACATAACTTTCATTAGAGGACACCATTGTAATTGTTCTATTTTATTTATTAGTTATTGTTGTTAATTTCTTACTGTGTCTAATTTATAGATAAAACTTTATCATAAGTATGTCTGTAGAGGAAAAAGCATAGTATATGCAGGACTCAGTACTATTCTTGGTGTCAGGCATCCACTGGGGGTCTTGGAAGGCATCCCCCACAGATAAAGAGGGACTACTGTAATTTCAGTTTCATGTAACTTATGTGTCTTGGTCCTAAAGTTTTCCCTCAGAGAAAAGTTGAACAAGTCTGTTCTACCTTCCTCCCTCAGGCTAGTATTCTCTTTCTGAGCTATCCCCAGGTCCCCCAAAGTTTCCACATGTGACATGATTTCCAGAACCTTCATCCATCCAGACATTATCTTGCTTCAAGGTACACCCTCATTAATATGCATATCCCTCAAAAGATTTTTGTTAGTGCCAGATACTGACAAAGAACAGTGGTTAGGGTGCTATAATTCCATTATTAGCATGTGTTTCGAGCAGTCCCTATTCGTAGTAGCTCATGCCTCCGTTCAGGCATGATGTCACTGAGCCCAGTCAAACAAGGCTATGAAGACAGTGGAATGAATTCAGAAAAATACAAAGCCTGGTCCCCAAGCTCCAAAGGAAAAAGACGGAGAAAGGAACAGAAGGACTGAGACAGGAAGGAAGAATAAGTGGGATGAGAAAAGGAAAGGAAGGTGGGAGGAACAAGAAAACATATAGGTGGATCTATAGGAATTTCCCCCCAACAAAAACACATTTATGAATCTTCCATTTATCCCTCTAATGACATTTTATCTGCTCTATTCGTAAACAACACACAGCCTTCCCTCATCTAACACTTTGCCCCTTTCTAGCTACTACTCTATCATTCTCTTGCCCTTATTCCAGTGTGCAGGTGATTCTCCCCATCTCCATTTCTCCAAACCACTTCCCTTTCAACTTTTGGCAATTAACTTTCTCCTCCATTTCTCTCCCCAGAAGCTTCTTCTGCCAGGGCCATTGGTGATCCAAACTTTGCTGAATCCAATAGAAATATTTTAAGTCTTTTATCCTTCTGGACATCTTAGCTGTACTTAGCACTATTGATCAATCCCTTCAGCTGAAAATGGTCCACAGCTTTGCCCTCTGTGACACCCTCTCTTGGTTTACCTCCCAGCATTCTAGCTGTCTTGTTCTCCATTTCTTCTGCAGTCTTCCTTACTCTAACCACAACTCTGGTTTCCCTCCTACTTAGGTTTTGGCTCCCTTCATTTACTCTGCACCTGCTCCCTTGGAGGTCATAGTCACATCTTTGGCTTCAATTTCAACCTAACTGATTGCTTTCAGGCTTTGGACCTAAAACTATATTTCCAGCCAGTCTTTGGGAGGAAAGAGCTTGAAGTGCATTCAAATCATGTATCAAACTTAGAAGTTATGTACTGCAAACAAAAGCCCAGGATAAAGGACAATTATTAAAGCAGGGCCAGTGCAGGAGGTTTGCCGAGTTCCATAGCGTCAACTATCATGAAGATCCAAATGGGCAGGTGTTGAGCAGCTGATTCAGGGATACAGCCAAAGAGAGACTGGAGATCAGGGCCATAGAATCTGGGATTCAATTACTGTGAACACTGTGTATAAGTAAGAATTGCAATAATAACCTCCGGGCTAGTCCAACAGCATGGCTGGAAATACTAATAAAAAAGTTTCTTATATTCCTACCTCAAGCCAGGGAAATTAAAGGGGCATGCCTATGGGCAAAATGGCAGAGACACATGGATTCTGTAGTCAGTGTTAGAGCCTGAGGGGTCAGAAATTTGGGCAGGTCATTAACATTCCATATCCATGAAGTTCTAAGTATAGAATTTTACATTTGTCCTTGTTAAATTTTATCTCATTGGTTTCTGCCTAGAGTTCTAGATGTCAAAATAGTTTTGAATCTCAATTCATGCATCTGTCATATTAGCTCTTTCTGTCACTCAGCTTTGTATCATCTGCAAATTTCATGTGGCCTTCTACATCCTGAGCCAAGCAATTGATGAAATGGCAAAGTCAGCCAGGAGCCTAGCCATGTGACCTTTCTCTTCAACATTTCATCCAGTGGACATCAACCTGTTAATCAACACTTTTTGGGAGGTTATTGTTTAAACCGCCACAATTTCACCTGACTATCCCGACATTCAGCTAATAGCTCATTATTGTGTTTTCCAAACTATAATGAGAGTCTTTGGCAAATGCTCTTTTGAAATCAAGGAAGGCTCTTCTAAAGGTGTCCCCCCATTTTTCCTGTTCCATCAATCTAGGAGCGTGATAAAAAAGAGCATGATTATGAGTTTGGCATGACTTTCCCTAGTGAGTCACTGCTTCCTCTTCTCTGTGTTCACACACCATCTGTTTAATATTCTATTTTAGAAGCCTTCCCTGGAATAAAATCAGATTTGCCAGTGTGTAGTTTGCAGAATTCCTTTTTTCAAAACTGGAAGAGCACTTGTTCATCACTAATCCCCTGGCCCCACTTCCATTCTCCAGGGTCAGATAGTTCCCAGATTCCTGACAGTGACTCAGCTCACACACAGGTTTGTTCACTTTGGTCCTTATAAAATGAAGTCATCTGAAATTGCTAGATGTTCTTAATACTTCCCTACCTCTCTTCCCTTTTTCTTCCCATCTTATGGTGAGAGTACAAAACAAACAGTTTTATTACCATTCTTCTTGTTGGAGAAGGTAGACACAAAAGTTTCTCTCCCTTTGTTATCAGTTGGAATCCCACCACCTGTCCCAAGTAATTGGGCTCTGAACATAACATATATATACCCTCTATCCTTGTTCATTTACCCAGACCTCAGTTGACTCTGAGTTTTAATCTCCTTACCATGTCCTGATTGTTCCATCTATTTCTCAGACAAGTTCTTTTAAGTATGATTTATTCCAGGACTTCCTGTGTAGTCACACCAATCTATACTCCCCAACTCTTCTGAATGCCACAAATCCCTCTTTAGAGATCTCTTTGTCCCTAAAATAACATGACAACACTGGTCTAATACCATGATTGTGTTTAATCCTCTTGGGTCCTCTTCCATCCAAAGAGAATCCCAGACAAGCCAGGAATCCACTGGGCTTAATTGCACTGATGGGTGACAAGATAAATAGCAGTCACATACCATGCCCAAGATGCTCTAGAGTAAAAAGGAGTCTCTCTTTTATTCCCAGCCCAAACCCTTCACCATATTAGTTTCTTTTTTCTCAAACACCTTCCAACTTCACCCCAAATCCTGTCTCCAAAGTGGTAATTTGCAAGATTGCTGTTTTGTTCCTAACTAATTACTTTATTCCTAATTACTTTGTAATTCATTTTCAGGTGGCTCTACTTATTATAAGTCATTAGCCTGAGAAGAGAATGCTCTGCTCAGCAAGAAAGAATGATTCTGACATTGTTTCTTAATTGAGATCTCTGACCACTTGTTCTGACTCCAAGTTCCTGGCTCACTATATGCTCTGATCTCAAGAACATAGAATCTTGACAGTCTCTCTCTTTATCTTGCCTGTGTCTCCACATACCTCACTGACCCACACATGTTCTTCTAAATCTATATAATTAGTACACTCTGTTTCTTCTAACTCAATCTACAGAATATTCTGAAGTTTTATATAGACATATCAATTTAGCTTTATAAGCCCTCCAACCAAATAAATTTTATATAAATATTTTCATCCATTTCCCTCATTCAGTTTGGTAGGTTTTTCTTTTGTCAATGCTACCTTTCATATCAAGTTTGAGCCAGATCAAAAGGTCTGAGGCAATATATTTTCCAGAATGTTCTTTTTAAGCAAAGAACCTTTTTTTTCCTGAATATTATTTTGATATCTGATTGTAAATAGTTGCCTTTGTACTTATTTCCTATAAGCCACTTTATCTGAATGTGGGAAAATGAAGGCTTATTAACTGAGTTTCAGCCATAGCTCCCCTGGCCTGCCCTATAGATTTTGGACTTGCCAGCTGCCCCCCATATATTTATAAACACACACACAGACACACACATGCAAACACAATCTCCTATTGGTGCTGTTTCTCCAGAGAACCCTGATTTTTACATAGCCATAGCTTTAGATCCTTGGTGAAAAGATTTTTCTGTCAATGAAAATGATCAATTCCTGAAAAATCAAACTATGTCTTAGCTTCTATTGGAAGATGGTCCAAAGCTACACACAAGCACTGACATTAAGACTTGCTGGGAACTCCAGAGACTGAATGACAGACACAAGAGTAGCCACTGGGAGAGAAAGGCCAGCAGGCCATGAAAACCCCTCTTTAAGCAGGGTTAGTGTCCATCTGGGGTGTTACAAAAAGAAGTGGTAGGATTCCCAAAATGCACCCTAGTAAAGATTGGGAGATCCACACAAGGCAGGGTAAGAGCCTTGGAAGCCAAGTCCACTTATGAGAAGTGACTCATAGGGATGATTTGAGGGGGGCAGAACAGGGCTTTGTTCAGGGTTGAAGTAGAATAGAAGCAAAGGCACAGAGGAGTGAAGTGACCCCAGGGCAGATTGTCTTCCATAGTGGGGAACAGGTAGGGAATCTGAAGCCTAGAGTTAGTGTAGGCATCATAACACAGGAGAGGAGACTACTTTTGAACTTACAGACACTGTCCCTAACCCCTACCCTGCCACCTCATCCCTTAATAAAGGAGACACTAACACCATACAAACAGATTCTCTGGATCAGATTGGGCAGAACTGAGCCTGCTGAGAGCAGGTTTTTATAGCTGAAGCTGGGTAGAGCTGGGGCAGGAGCTGAAGGAGCTGGGGGATGCTTCTGATGCTGCACATTTAGTCCAAATTTCCAGTTTGTGCAGGGACAGAACTACTTGAGGTAGCATGTTTTGAGAAATATCTTCAAAATCAAAATTATAATAAAGTTAAAATAATAAAAATTAGCTTTTTGGCCTTGAATAGACTTTATTGAATTATTGTGCTTATAATTCTGTTTATTCAAGCTTTTCCATTGTCATTAGAAAAACTATACAAACATACTTAAAATTTTTCACCCTACTTTCTCCTTTTAAAACAAAACTAACACATATTCCAATTTTCTTGTGTCTTCCTGCATTAATAGCTTCTTTCTCACTCAAATATTTATTTATTTGCAAGACATTTGTGAACTACCTACTGGTTTGTGACATTGCATCAGGTGCTGAGAGTGACTTGCACAAAATTGCAAACATTGTTCCTCCATAACAGATTAAATGCCCCCTACATATCATTCCTCAATCTCCTTATTAAATGTGTTTTTAAAGGCATTACTCTTTAATACTTAGGAAATGTGGATATCAGCTGCCTTTGAATCAGATTATCCCTACAGTTATAAAAACAAATTTTTAAAAATCTCTAACAAAAATGCACATAACCAGTTGGTATCATGAGAGTACAGTTCTATTAAAACTGCTTTGACCACGTACCCTCTCTTCTAGAGTTACGCTTGACAAATTTTCAGAAACTCTCCTTTCTCTTCATCTTTCTTTCAACTCTTGTATCATTTGAATTTTGTGTTAACCTTAAAGGGTCCTTCTTATACCTTGATGTCTTTAACATTTTTTACCAAACTTTCCTCCCCAAATTGCTCTATGTTGAATTGTATTAAATGTGTCTCTCCAACACTCTTGAATGTAAAGCTGTATTTCACTTTTGTTAGCATTTTGTGTGACCACCTGCTTTGCTGTTCAATATACCCATTATCTCCTGCTGGTGATTATACTGGACTATACTGGAGACTTGGCTTTTCACCAATATGACCCCAATTTCCTTTCTCAACCCCCCCAAGTCTAAAGCCAGACTCACAAACACAGTTGTATGCTCACCCACCTTCACCCAAGTTGCCTGCTCCTGGGAAGAACTTTCTCTTTGTTCTTCTGATGAGACCGCGGAGCAACACCAATCCCTTTGTGGCACCTCCCCTAGTCCCCTAAAGAAGGTCCCCAAGCAGCCTGCTTCTCCCCACTCATTTACTGCCTCAGTGGGCCTTGTGCTTCATTTTGCCAGCTAGCCTTCCGGTTTGAGGGTAATAAATACTTGCAAATATTTTTTCTAGTCAAAATCTACTGTAAAGAGCCTATACTTTTTTCCTAAATAAAGTGGGCAATACTCATTTTACTACAGACTTTGTCATTGTTCCCTTTTCCCAAATTTTATTGAAGTCCATTAACAAGGCCAGTTTAACCTTCCTGGGAACCTTCATCACACCCGGCAATAAGCCCATCTGGTCCAGAAGCAAGTTGTCTTCAGTAGCTCTCCACCAGCCAGGTGCTGATTCCTGGTAAACCCTTCATTTCTTCTGACGTCAGAAACAGTTGAAGGGACCCCAGAGACTTCCCCATGCTTTTCTGGTTCCCCTTTCTGAGAAATTTTGCACGTCTTATTTTTTATTTTTATTTTGAAGTGATCTTGAAGTCCATTTTTTGTTCTCAATTGTTTTAACCACATTTTTATGCTCTATTTCTTGACATGTGCTTATATACCTACAGGTAGAACTTCAGTGAGCGATCGCAGGGGCTCATTGATGTGAGAGGGCTTTCAGAACATAGTTGGGCTCATAATTTGGTTATTGGTATCATCAGATTATGGAATTCTAGGAAGGAATCTTAAAGATCAGTTACATAGAAGCCTTTTCATTTTTAATATAAGTTATGTGTTGTTCTATGTATTTTTTAACCTTGGCTACTTCTGCAATTTTCTGTAGGTTAAAAATATTTTATTTAAAACCCCTTTTCAGTTCTTCAGTTTAATTCTTTTCTCAGTGATCCTACCTTGTTTCTAGTCTTTTTTTTTTTTCTTTCTTTCTTTTTTTTTTTTTTTTTACACAGGCCTTGAACTCACAACCCTGAGATCAAGACCTGAGCTGAGATCAAGAGTCAGATGCTTAACCGACTCAGTCACCCAGGCACCCCTATGCTCTTTTATTCTTTAGTCTTCTTCATCATTATGATGTGCAGGCTTTTACAGCCACATTCCTGGATGTGAATCCTAGCTCTGACTCTTTCTTACCAACTTGCGATCTGGGGTGACTTCTGGGCTTCTTGGTTTTCTCATCTGTAAAATGGGATCATGATAGTACCTACCTCAGGTAGAACCTTTAAGGAGATTAAAGGAATAAGTATACATAAAATGCTTAAAACAGGGCATTGACCATGTTCAATAATGCCAGTAATTATAGTTACTCTTTTCAATATCTCTTATAACTTCTAGATGCACTGAAAGCTAACCATCCCCATACTCTTATTTAACTGCCTTTGAATTATTATTTCATGTGCTAAACATGGTCTCCACTTTTCTGAAACCCCCAAAAATATTCCAAGGAGAAATTAATAATTGATATTAAGCAATGTGAAGACTACAGCTTCTTCCTTTACATTTCATAAGTAAGGTCAACACATCTGTGCAATAGCATGCTGTCATTCAGTATAGCATCCTTCTCTGCCTATCTTTATATAAGTAGTTATGCAAGTACTTTATGCAAGTACTTCCATAAATCTTTATATAAGCAGATAGAGTTGCAATCAATATTGGAGACAACCAGAATTGAAGAAGGTGAAACTCTAACCCTATGGGTTGACCTCAAGAAGAACATCATGGAGCCCAAGAATGCATCCTCTGTCCCACCGTGAGAGATGTGACATGGGCTTAATTCAGATTGGCAGTCCTTGTGTTCTCAGGCCACATGACTATATCTTGTTAAGAAAGAGGGCTTCATTGCTGTTTTGTTTTGTTTTTTTTGTAAATCATCCTAATATTTAAAACCATCAGCAGTTTTGTAACCTCCTCCTTTCATTTCATATATAATTATCCACTGCCTTCAAAGTGTCTTTTTCTTGAACTTGAAGATAAAAACCCACTTCCACTACAAGCTCTTTCTCCATTTCATTTTGCAGATCTGTTTTCCAGCTTCATATTCTGTACCCTCCACTTGACATCCAACACCAGGTGTCTTCCACCTTCAGTTCTCAAGATTTCACACACCTTTTGTATGTGAGAGAAAACACAGAAGAGGGAAGGGACTTACATATCCAATTTCTTCTTACTTTTTAAATCAGGATTTTTTTTGTTTTTTTTTTTTTAACTTGAGAATCCACCATGGGGCTTGTTCATGTAGGTTCTTGATCCTACTGGCAGTCCAGGAACCTGCCAACTTTATTCCACCTACAGAGGGATCTGATGCAGGTGATTAATTACCACGCACCTTGACAAATCCTGTCTTAGGCAAGTAGTCTGATCTGCCAAATACTCAAGGATATTATATATTTTGTATTTTAAAGGCCCAACGCTGACCTTTCCTCAGAGCTACACATTCATCTCTCTCCAGGTAGGTCACCCACAAACAGCTAAATACAGTGCGTTCACTGCTGAACTCACCACCTCTCCCACAAACTAGCTCTTCTATGTTCTCTGTCTCAGCTGGTGTCATGACCACGTTTGGTCACCAGGTAAAAACCCAGAAGTCATCTGTGCTTCTCCAAGTCCCTCTCCCCCAGACATCATGTCAACCACCTGGTGCTATTAATTTTGGCTCCTGAAATTCTCTTGAATCAGTCCTCTCCAGGTCTGAATCATTCTTTCTGATTTATTGCAATTGACAGCTGAGTGCTCTCAAGCTTCTCAAATAAATTTTTCCACAGATGCCAAAATGATCTTCCTATAATCCGAATGTGATCATATAACCTACATTGTTTTCAGGTAGTCTAAAGTCTGTAAGATGGCACTAAGGATCTTCTAGGAGCTGGTTACTCCAAACCTCCTTCACCTAATTTCCCACCAGTTCTTCAAAAAGACTCACTGTTAAACCATCGTTTTTGTTTTTCTTTTTGTTTTGTTTTTTGGGTTTTTTAATTTAAATTTTAGGTGGCTAACATATAGTACAATATTGGTTTCTGGAATAGAATTCAGTGGTTCATCACTTACATACAACACCTAGTGCTCATCATAACAAGTGCCCTCCTTAATCCCCATCACCCATCTACCCAATCCCCCCCCCATCTCCCTCCATCAACCCTCAGTTTGTTCTCTATCTTTAAGGGTCTCTTATGGTTTGTTTCCCTCTCTCCTTTTCCCCTTCCCATATGTTCATCTGTTTTCTTTCTTAAATTCCACATATCAGTGAGATCATATGGTATTTGTATTTCTCTGACTGACTTACTTCATTTAGCTTAATACACTCTAGCTCCATCCATGTATTGAAAACCATCACCTTTGAAACCAGAAAGAAATTTGGAACTACACTAAGGAAGGAAGAGTGCCAGAAACAGGAAATATATAGATAAATATAAATAAATTTTTCTCATTTTTAAGTTCTTTAAAAAATAATTTACTGTTTAAACAAAAAATTATAAGCTTACGTATATGTAGAATGAAAATTTATGACAACAACTGCACAAAGCATGGGAGAGGAAACCAGGAATACACTGTTGCAAGTCTCTTTCATGAAATGAAGTGATAGAACATATTTGAAGGTAAACTATGATTCTTAAAAAGATATACGGTAAGCTTTTAAATAAAACAGAAATGTATAAGCCAATAGAGGACATTAAATGGAATTCAAAAAACAAAACAAAACAAAAAGAAGTCAGGAAAAAGAAAAAAAGGACAAATTAGACAAGTATAAAACAAACAGCAAGATGGTAAATATTAATACAAACTTACTGATAATTACTCTGAATATGAATCATTGAAACACTCCAATTAAGTGATAGATTGTCATAACAGATAAAAAAGGAAGATCTAAATAGAAAGACCCAAATATATGCTGTCTAGAAATTCCCTTAAACTATAATTACACAGATAAGTAAAAATAAAACGATGAAAATATGTATATAATGAGAACAGTAATAAAAAAGAAAGCTAGACAGTCTCTTCAATAAATGGTGCTGGGAAAATTGGATAGCAATATACAGAAGAATGAAACTTGACCGTTCTCTAACACCATACACAAAGATAAACTCAAAATGGATGAAAGACCTCAATATGAGACAGGAATTCATCAAAATCCTAGAGGAGAACATAGGCAGTAACCTCTTTGACATCGGCCACAGCAACTTCTTTCAAGATACATCTCCAAAGGCAAGTGAAACAAAAGGGAAAATGAACTTTTGGGACTTCATCAAGATAAAAAGCTTCTGCACAGCAAAGGAAACAGTCAACAAAACAAAGAGGCAACCCACGGAATGGGAGAAGATATTTGCAAATGACACTACAGACAAAGGGCTAATATCCAAGATCCATAAAGAACTTCTCAAACTCAACACCCAAAAAACAAATAATCAAGTCAAAAAATGGGCAGAAGACATGAACAGACACTTTTCAAAAGAAGACATACAAATGGCTAACAGACACATGAAAAAATGTTCATCATCATTAGCCATCAAGGAAATTCAAATCAAAACCACATTGAGACACCACCTCACACCAGTTAGAATGGCAAAAATTGACAAGGCAAGAAACAACAAATGTTGTAGAGGGTGTGGAGAAAGCAGAACCCTCTTACACTGTTGGTGGGAATGCAAGTTGGTACAGCCACTTTGGAAAACAGCGTGGAGATGCCTCAAAAAATTAAAAACAGAGCTACCTTATGACCCAGTAATTGCACTACTGGGTATTTACCCCAAAGACACAGATGTAGTGAGAAGAAGGGCCATATGCACCCCAATGTTCATAGCAGCAATGTCTGCAATAGCCAAACTGTGGAAAGAGCTGAGATGCCCTTCAACGGATGAATGGGTAAAGAAGATGTGGTCCAGGGCACCTGGGTGGCTCAGTTGGTTGAGCGACTGCCTTCGGCTCAGGTCATGATCCTGGAGTCCCGGGATCGAGTCCCACATTGGGCTCCCTGCTCAGTAGGGAGTCTGCTTCTCCCCCTGACCCTTCCCCCCTCTCATGCTCTCTCTATCTCATTCTCTCTCTCAAATAAATAAATAAAATCTTTAAAAAAAAAAAAGAAGATGTGGTCCATATATACAATGGAATATTACTCAGCCATGAGAAAGGATGAATACCCAACTTTTACATCAACATGGATGGGACTAGAAGAGATTATGCTAAGTGAAATAAGTCAGGCAGAGAAAGTCAATTATCATATGGTTTCATTTATTTGTGGAACATAAGGAATAACATGGAGGGCATTAGGAGAAGGAAGGGAAAATGAAGGGGGGAAATTGGAGGGGGAGACGAATCATAAGAGACTATGGACTCTGAGAAACAAACTGAGGGTTTTAGAGGGGAGGGGGGTGGGAGGATGGGTTAGCCTGGTGATGGGTATTAAAGAAGGCATACATTGCATGGAGCACCGGGTGTTATACAAAAACAATGAATCATGGAACACTACATCAAAAACTAATGATGTACTGTATGGTGACTAACATAACATAATAAAATAAAATAAAATTTAAAAAAGAAAGCTAGAGTGATGATATCAATGGTGAACAAAGTAGTCTATAGAAGGAAAAAATAGGAGTAAGAACATTTTCATAATGACAAACAGAATCAATTTGTCAAACAGACATAATAATCCTAACAGTGTATACAGCTAATATAAATGAAGCAAAGACTAACATAAAAGGAGAACTAAATTCACAATTACAGTTGGAGATTACAGTACTGCTCTCTCAGTAATTGAAAGAAAATCAGTAAGCGCAATCTTATCAAGCAACTTGACCTAACCGACACTTACAGAACACTCTATCCAACAAAAACAGAATGCACATTCTTTCCAACTGCTTGAAGAAAATTAATCAATATAGGCCATATGCTGAGCCATTAGAAAATTCTGAATAAACTTAAAAGAAATGAAATCATAAAGATTATATTATATGACCACAAAGGACTAAAATTAGAAATCAATAACTGAAAGATTTCTGGAAAACTAATCTCAAAATATATGAAAATTAAACTTACCAGGGCCAAAGAAGAAATAACACATAAGCTTAGAATATATTTTGGATTAAATAAAAATGCAAATAAATCATATCAAATATTACGGAATACAGTTAAAGCAGTGCTTAGAAAGAAATTTATGGTTTTAAGTGCTTACAATGGAAAGAAACAGAGGTCCAAAATCAATTAACTTAGCTTACACCTTAAGAAGATAGAAAAAGAAGTACAAATTAAACACAAGCAGAAAGAAAGATTAGAGCAGAAATAGAAAGTGGACAAATGATAGGGAAATTCAACTAAGCCAAAAATATTTTTTAAATCAATGAAATCCATAAGCTTCTTTCTAAAGCAGCAGTTTCTAAACCTAATGTGCATTAGAATCACCAGGAATTCTTATTAAAATGGATTGCTGGGCTTTGACTCCAGAGTTTCTAATTCAATAGGTCTGGAGTAGGGCCCAAGAATGTTCATTTCTAATAAGTCTCCAAGTGATTCTAATGCTTCTGGGGATTACATTTTAAGAAGCAGAAAACTAGATGGGTCAAGAAAATACAAGTGGCTAATATCAGGAATAAAAAAGGGAACATTACTATAAATCTATAAATATTAAAAGGATAATAAGGGCTAGTAACAAAAATAATAATATTATGAACAAATCTATACCAGAAATTTGACAATTTAGATGACATTGTGACATGATTATGTATATAGAAAATTTGAGCAAATCTTCAAGAAAGCTCCTACAACTGATAAGCAAGTTCAGCGAAGATGCGGCATGAAAGTTTATATAAAAGTCAATTCTCTTTTTTCATAACCACAACAAATAGTTGGAAAATAGAATTCAAAACATACAGAAAGCATCAAAACATGAAATAGACAAATTTAACTAAACATATAGAAGTTCTGTAGTATGAAAACTATATAATATTGAGAGAAATTAAAGAAGACCTTTAAAAAAATAGATATATACCAAGTTCATGGATTAAGACCCATTATTGTCAAGATTCCATTTCTCCTCAAATTGAGCTATATATTTAATGCAACCTCAATCAAATCCCAAAAAGTTTTTGTTTTTAGAGATTTGTAAGTTGACTCTAAAATGTATACAAAAATAAAATGACCTAAGGACCTAGAATTGCATTCATAACATAATATTCATAACAAAATTGAAAGAAAGGGACAGAGTTATAGCCAACACTATCTGCTTTCAAAGCAACATTAAACTACAGTGATAAAGACTGTGTGATATTGGGGTAAGGATGCACATATAGATCAATGGAACAGAATACAGTCCAGAAAAAAACTCACTCACATATAGTGAACAGATTTTTTTTTTTACAGAAGTTTATAAATTAGGAAAACAATGGCATTTATAATTGCATCAAAAAGAATAAAATAGCTAAAAATAAATTTAACCAAGGAGGCAAAAGACCTGTACACTGAGAAGTATAAAACATTGATGGTCAACTATTTTTGACAAAGATATCAAGGCTATAGCATTTTCTTTCCAAAAACTGGTACTGTATATCCACTAAAAAATAATAATAATTCTTGGGGTGCCCGGGTGGCTCAGTCATTAAGCATCTGCCTTCAGCTCAGCTCATGATCCCAGGGTCCTGGGATCAAGCCCCGCATCAGGCTCCCTGCTCAGCCAGGAGGCTGCTTCTCCGTCTCCTGCTCCCCCTGCTTGTGTTCCTTCTCTAGCTGTCTCTCTCTCTGTGTCAAATAAATAAATAAGATCTTAAAAAATAATAATAGTAATAATTCTTGGCTCTTACTCCATACTATTTGCAAAAGTTAAACCAATCATGAACACATAAAGGTTCATCTATAAACATATAGAAAGAAACACAGGAGAAAATCTTCATGATTTGGGGGTAGTCAGTCATTTCTTACACAGAACACAGAACATAAAAATCATAAAAGAAAAAACTTATAATTGAGCTACATCAAAAATAAAAATTTATTCTCTTCAAGATAGCACAAGATAGCATAAAGAAAATGGAAAGGTGGGCCATAGACTGGAAAAAAAATATCTGCAAAACAAGTAAAAGGTAAAGGACTTGGGCCCAGAATATATAAATTCTACACATACTAATAAAAAGATAAGCAACCCAATTTTAAAAATGGGCAGAAGAGTCAATCAGATATTTCACAAAACAGTATATACAAATGACCAAGAAACAGGAAAAGACAGTTAATATCATTAGCTAAATTAAAATAATAATAAGATACCACAGGTGCATACCCAATAGAATGGCTACAATGAGGACTGGCAATATCAAATTTTGGTGAGGTTCTTGAGCAACTGGAATTTCTGTGTGTCTTTTGTGGGAATGTAAAATTGTGCAATCTTTTTGGAAAACAGTTTGGCAGTTTCTCATGAAGATAAATACACACTTACCATATAACTCAGCAATCCTACTTCTAGGTATTTACTCAAGAGAAATAAAAACATATTTCTACACAAAGTCTTATACACATATGTTCATAGTATCTTTTGTAATAGTCAAAAAAGAGAAACTCAAATGTCCATTTGCAGCTGAATGTTATATGTAAACTGAAGTATTTTCTTTTCAGTGAAATTAAATTAAATCTCGTGAATAGATTATAGACATAAAAGAACACATCTGAATGATCCCATTTGTACAGTATAGAAAAGGTAAATCCAAACTAGAATGGCCTAAAGCAGATCAGTAATTGCCTGGAGACAGAGGTAGGGATGATACCTACTGCAAAAGGGCATGAGGGAACTTTTTGGGTGATTCTGTATCTTGATGGTGTTGGTTAATTGGGTTCACACTTCTGTTAAAACTCACTAAATTGTATTCTTAAAATGAACACATCTTATTGTACTGTATGTACATTGTACCTCATAAAAATTGAAGAAAAAGATGGGCATGAATTGGCAAAGAGGGTCCTAAGATGATCAAGCAACATGGAGGAGCATCAGGAACTTCTGAGAAAGTCAACCAATGAGGAATTCCCATGATATGACAGAAAGCCCTTTAAAGATAGGACCATATAATATTACATTATGCATCCTTTAAGTGTAAAACCCAAGTCCACATACTTTCATTAAAATCAGTTGTCCCTAAATTTGCTTAATATGGATAGCTGATTATCAGCTTGTATGTATCAGTGGCCACGTGAGTTTTTTACAGCCAATGTCTATTCTGACTGGTGATAATTTGTTCCTGGTCTTCATACCATTGTTCTTTAATATGACCCCAACTGGTGTGAAATATTTTGTAGAAAAAGGATGAGTTCCATATCTGGCAGAGGAAGGCAGAGGAAGGAAAAGCTGTAGAAAGTGAGACATTTGTTTTCTTGTGAGTTTCACATCTGTCAGATTCTCAGAGTCAGAAAGAACCATGAATCCATGAGATCCTGAAAATTGACAGGAAATTTAGAGAAGGCTCTGGCTGTCCCTTATTCATGAGCTTGGGGACTGGCATCCATTTTATTTAAATTCCCAGGACCACTGATATGTGAGCAACACCTTCACTGATCCCATGAGCTTTGAAGTCACACTTTGTTTCTAGAGCTTCTGTACCTGGTAACAGACACCTGGGGTTAAATCTATTGCACTGAATGAACTGCGCATGTCAGAGACAGGCCCTAGACTAGGCGGTGAACTTGAGGTCTAATTAATCTTTATATCTCCAGGACCTTGCTGAGGACTTGGCCTGGAGAAGTCAAATAAAGTTGCTGTGAGGATCCTGCTCGGTAAGTAATCATCTTGATGTCTGACAATGCGCTTTTAGAGAAGAGACTTAAGAGTTTTTAGACTGAAACGTTTTCTCTATTAAGTGAGCCCAGAGTCTTCTCCCAGCTCTCATTTTTGCTATTTCCATAAAGAAGTTCATCCCAATTCCCCAGAAGAAAGATAACCTCGGTGCAAACTGAACAAACATCAGGCCAGCTTGGAGTCCAGTTCCATAGTACTCTAACCCACCTGCTATAGTATTGGCCAGTTCCAGAATGGCATCAGCACCTGCTTCCTACGTATGGTATCCACTAACTGAAATGGAATCAATTCTTGGCATGTGCTTTGCTATATATTGGAAGATGTCAGCTATAATTTTCATGGATGGTTCTGGAGGGAAAATATAAGTATTTCTTTTTTTTTTTTTTTAAGATTTGATTTATTTATTTGACAGAGAGAGACACAGCAAGAGAGGGAACACAAGCAAAGGTAGTGGGAGAGGGAGAAGCAGGCTTCCCACCGAGCAGGGAGCCCGATGTGGGGCTCGATCCCGGGACCTTGGGATCATGACCTGAGCTGAAGGCAGACGCTTAGACTGAGCCACCCAGGCGCCCCTAAGTATTTCTGGCCATCAACTCCTTTAGTATCTCCTTTTGGGTTGTCCAGTAAGTTTCTTTTTAGGTACACCTTGCTCTTGTCCAGTTGGTATAAAAGTTGCAAGAACTGCAGTCATCTTTTGGTTCTTAATAAAACGAAGACTCCCATCATTGATCATGTCATGGACCCTCTTCAACCATCATCGGCACCAAATCAGGGTTCATTTCAATGCTTCCTCCTCCTGGCTTCCTCATTTCTTTATTTTTTCACTTACAGATGGTTCTGTGGTTTCACTTCCTATTTGGTTTCTGAACTCTAGGCACGAGACTTGGACACAGGGAGCCCTCTCACTCAGCTTTCGTAACCCTCCCTCGGGCTGGTGAGAACAATGCTGGCCCTGCAGAATCGTTGTGTGGGCACATGGCGGCTCCTCCACGGCAGCCCTGCTGAGAGCTGCTATCCTATGGAATATTCTGGCCAGTGGAGGAGACAAGGCAAGTCAAATGACTTGGGTTGGAAGTGCCGTGTGCGAACCATGGCCGTGTCTCTTAGCTGTTGTGAGAACTTAGGCAAATCATCTGGTCTCACCCATCCCGCATCATCTTCTTCATCTTCTCTTTTTTTTTTAGGGAGAGAGAGAGAGTGTGTGTAGGTGTGAGTGCGGGTCGGGGAGAGGCTGAGGCAGAGGGAAAGAAAGAATCTCAAGCAGGCTTCATGCCCAGTGCGGAGCCCGACACGGGGCTTGATCCCACGACCCTGAGATGATGACCTGAGCCGATATCAAGAGTTGGGGGCTTAACTGACTGAGCCACCCAGGTGCCCCATCCTGCATCTTCTGAAGGACTCCTGCCCTGTCTCCTCAATAGCTCAGAGGCCACCAGTGACCCCGGGCTCTTCCTCAGCCTCTCCGGATTGTGTAAGTCCCAGCTTTTTGTACCTTATCTCAGAAGAAGGCTGGAATCCAAGCCAGGCTGAACATGATTCAGAAAAACAAACATGGTGTTTTTGTACCTGAGTATGGAGGATACGGTCATACTTTTCACATTGAAGTGCATGAGAACTGTGGCCTCACCCTCCTCTAGAGAGCTTGCTTTTCTCTCTTTCCACAAAACTCCACAACCACATGGTCCCTCTGTAGGTGACCCCCCCCAACGCCCTCCCTGTGGGCCTGATCATGGTCTACCTTAGCGAGAGTCCCATCCCAGCACCTGAAGCACTTCCCAGCACCAGCAGTCATCCTGGACCTTGACACACAAAGACCAGGCAATGCTCACCGGTCATCACCACCTTCTCTTCAGCACCACCAGTGTGCCTGCCCCCAAGGTATTGCCTTCTCCCAACACAAAGTGGGTAGGGGAGCGTGGCAGGATTCAGGTGTCCCCACTGTAGCTTCCGTGCTGGGTTGTCCAGTCTAATTTTAATTAGAAGCTTTGCTTTCTAACACCTGAGCCTCCAAAGAGGCCTCGTTTTCACTCTCCCTCAAGCTCTAGTCTTCTTAAAAGGCAAATTCCATCAGAGAGGAAAGTGTTTGCCTATGTACAGGACGGAAAAGCTCCATACCCGTACTCTCAGAGGGGCAGCAGAGGACACCAAATGCTTACCCAACTTACGGTTTTTTTGTTGGTGCTGATTGGTTTGTGATTATTTTTAAATGAGTCAGATTCATTTCAAGAAATAAATGGAAAGTGGCTCCCATGTTGTCATAGGCACTGTGCCAAGTATCTCAGACACTTACGAATGTCATTAGATAATTATCATATTTACTGTCAATAGCACTCAGTAATCTCGTGTGCAGGGAGAGGAGTCCTTCCGAGCATAATTGTTGCAAGCTGGAGCGCGTCTTCCCCAGCACGAAGCAGTTTTCTGTACTCCGCACCTCTGGAGTGGTGGCAAGACAACCCCGTAGCCTTCTTGGACACCAGCCTCTGTAGCCCCCCAACCCCAGGCCTGCAACACCACTGCCTTCCCCACAAGCAATGGAAGGTCTCATTTCATTGTGTTTAACCAACTTGATTGAGCTCCTTCTGTGTTCCAAACACTGTGGTTGTGATAGAGAGATAAGACATGTGCTCTCCCCTCCAAGGAGTTCACTGTTAACGGTGCCGTTAGATAGACAAGCAGGTACAGTTGACCTGGGTGGTGTGCACAACGGTCGAAAGATGTACAGATGCGGTTCAGGAAAGGGAGGGAAGAGCTCCCTCTGGAGAACTAAAAGAGGTCACAGAGACAGCATTGCCTGGGTTTTAAAGGATAATTAGAAGTTTAGCACGCTGACGTATTGGAGAAAAAGCATTGCTACAAGATGATCCGTTGCCTCTTTTCTTCCTCATTCCCCGCCCCTGCTTTGGTAGGGAGACCTGGGGTATTGGACGGGCGGAAAAGAGCAAAAGGGAGTGGCTGACGGATTGTGTTTTAGAAAGAGAGGGTCCTACTGGCTGTTGGAAAGAGTAGACTGGACAGAGGCGAAATGGATGATGATAGCAGTAAACACACAGCTAGCCCCCACTAGGTACCAGGCATGATTCTGAGTACTTTACATGTATTAACTCACATGAACTTTGTCCCTGTTTTACAGCTGTGGGAAAGGACTAAGTAACTTACGGGGAACACACAGCTACAAATGAGAAGACAGAGATTGGAACACAGGCGGGCTGGCTCCCCAGCCCACACACTGTAAAAACCACAGAGTAGAGGGATTATTAGGCCACATTCGGGAAATGTTTTCACTGGGAGCTGTGACTGAAAGGATAGAGATGAAATCCAAGTGAAAGATACTAAGAGCGAGGAGAGTACCGAGAAAAGATTTTAAAGAAACACGGCTATTTCTTTGTCCCCACCCCCACCCCCATCACACTCAGCTTTGGGTATTTTATGAAATACAAAGATGAAAATTGCCTCTCATGATTTTATTGCCTGCTAGGCTACTTTTTCTTTAAATGTGACATTACTTGCTGGGGGGCCCAAGTCTTACGAGGATAACAGAAACCTTTTGGACAGAGGTGGCCAGATTGGGAGGAACCTGACAAAGAGGAAGGAGCAGGGTACTCCAGGGATGGGGGACATCTTGGGCAGGGACATGGGAACAGCCTGGTGTCTAGGGAACTCACCTGTAAGAGATGAGGACTGAATTGATTTCATTTTTCAGTCCCTCCCAGATTCAGGTCAGCAACTCTACATCCCAATGAAACCCTACCAGATACTCTCACGAGGCGAGAGCCAGCAGATGTCCCCAGTGATACTTTCTCCATTTGGTGCCTCTTTTCTCTGCAAAAACACTTGACTCACACAATGGCAAGATGATGCCCGCTAGTTTTCACGCTTTAGAAAGCATGGCTCATTCCCAGGCAATTAACCAGAAGACAACAGAGGAAATACAACTCTTTGATACTAAAAGCGC
Organism: Phoca vitulina; assembly: GCF_004348235.1. Classification (NCBI taxonomy): domain Eukaryota; kingdom Metazoa; phylum Chordata; class Mammalia; order Carnivora; family Phocidae; genus Phoca; species Phoca vitulina. The sequence continues at coordinate 10,091,212 of NW_022589704.1, read as the reverse complement.
CTTTGGGTTTAAACAAAGAACGTTCAGATCATAAACCATGGGGTAAAAATAAATGCTGCAGAATCAGAGAGAACAGTGGCTCTCTGGGGGGGGGGGGGGGGTCCGTGTGGTTTTTCCAAGTGTCAACAGACTGGTCATTCCAAGGATCTGTGTTTCTTCTGCGGTTGTGTTTACACATTGGTTTCTGGCAAGGGTGAAGTGTTTGCATATGACCTTAGTAAAATGCAGACATCACTTCATTGGGTCTCATCAAAAGCAGAACTTGTCCTCCCATTCATCTTTGTCAGACCAGCAGGAGCAGCAACACTAGGTCATCCAGGGCCACCATTTTTCTCCCAATGGAGGCGAAGCTTCCATCCTTCATTTTGCTAATTACACCCAGGCACACTTAACTCTGTGAGCTGGTAACACTCCATTAATCCCCAATGATCCCTTTGGATGGTTTCTCACTGGGCTCAGGGAATCCTATGGGCCATTGGGGTAAGTCTAGAGTTGGCTTTCAGGGGGCTCAAAAGAGACAGCCCCGGGGTCCTTTTGTAATAGTTCATTATTCTGTTTAGATACCCCTCTTCTCTTTTAAAAGTGAAGTTCCTGCCAGGGACTCGGGTTCACAGATTTTTCTGATCCCACATTGTGGCCCTATCTCCAGCATGCGCAGCCTTCCCATAGGATGGTTTATAAGACAGTGAAATGTGCCGTGAGGGCGTCCAGTGGGGCTGTTGCCAGTCTGCAAGTCAGAGGAGAACTGTTTATCCTGTTAGCAAAACCAACAGAGCCTTACTTCGTTCTCCACTGAAAATTCCTCCCAAGGCACTGAGGAGGCTATGACAGACTGCTTTGGAAACTGCTAGAAGAAGGGATCTGTTCAACGTTATTTACAATTCCTGAAACCATAGCATTTCCCCGGTCTAGCCAGTTTCCTAAATGACCAGACCAAACTCTGCAAAGCTTCTCTACCACTCAGCAAACATGGTCAGCTCAGGGAAGGGCTGACTGTTCTCCATGCCAGGCTCTGTGCCCTGGTACGCAGCCACCGTGGCCCTGAGTGACATGCAGACACATGCAGTCGCACTCAGGCCTGGTCCTATGGGGACGTGCAGACACAGGATGGTGTTCCAGAACATGAACCAATTTAAGTCAGAGAAACCGCCGGACACAGGGTGTGTGTGGCAGACTCAGGTCCATCCTGCTTTCGTCCTTTGCCGAGAAATAGCACAGGTGGTAGAAACTTGCTTGGATTAAAATAACAAGTTACCATAAACACTATATACTGAACCTACAAACATATTTTCAAAAAAAAATTTTAATTTCGCTCATGTGCTGCAAAAGTAATACATAGCAGTTGTGACACTTTTCTCAACCCAGACTTGTCTAAAGAAGTGCTTCACAAAATTGCATGTGTATTCTAAACACCTAAGAGGCTTGTTAAACAACAGATTTCAACTGGGAGTCCTGGGGTAAGGCCTGAGTTTCTGCATTTCAACCAACTCCCCAGTGATGCGCTATAATGAGTCTAGCAAATGGAAGAGTCTCCCTTTATCCCCAACCCACCCAACCTGTCTCTCTACTGTCCAGGCTAGATTATCCTATAATCTGCTTTCTTCACCAACTATAAGGAATGAGCATCCTTCCAGGTCAACACCAAAAAAATAAAAATAAAAAAATGTAACTCATTCTTTTTACTACTTACACAGAATTCCACACGTGAAATGCCATGATTTACTTACCTTGCCTTGCATCCATGAAGTCTCAGGATGTGTCTAAGTTTGGGGCCATTTGTAAAGCCTGTTTCTGTTCACCCTCTCTGTTACTGAGCCAGAAGGAGACCCGAGTCAGTAGCAAGTTCAACGGTGCCTAACACCGAGTTCTGTATTTCTCCAAGTGCAGAAAGGTAGTAACTGTGTCTCAATGAAATCAGTGAACCAACTCCATAGCACACAGGAGCATGACCTCAGGGTGTGCTCCCTCTGGGAGATCTTGCTGGTGAGCCAGGAGGCCCACGACATTGTGGGATAAATAGAATCCGCCTTCCTTTGCTGCCGATCTTACGTGAATGTTGTAAAGGAAAAACATTTCGTTATTTTTATATTAAGACTCACAAATGTCTACCAAAGAAGAAAACACAAAATTCACAGGGATTTTGAAGATTAAATCATGCGAGCTCAAAAATGTTTTCTTGCTTGTGGCCAGCGGCTTTAGGCCTTTTGGGATACATACGGGTCTTTCTTCTCTGCACGGAGGAGCAATTTGATGGGTAATGTTGAGGGTCAGGGGTTAACCCGGTTCCATGCCCCTATTCACAGCTGAGCGCACTGAGGCTCAGGGTGGTTGACTAGCCAACAATATTGGATTAAGTAAAGCAGACTATTAAGGGAACCTAGAGCATTAAGATGAAAAAAATGTGTGAAGCTTTGCAAAGCTGGGACAGTTTAATTTTTTTTTAAGATTTATTTATTTATTTGAGAGAGAGAGAACATGCGAGAGGGAAAGCACGAGTGGGAGGGAGGGGCAGAGGGAGAGAAATCCTTAAACAGACTCCCTGGGGCGCCTGGGTGGCTCAGTGGGTTAAGCGTCTGCCTTTGGCTCGGGTCTGATCCTGGGGTCCTGGGATCAAATCCTGTATTGGGTTCCCTGCTCAGCGGGGAGCCTGCTTCTCCTCTCCTTCTGCCACTCCCCCTGCTTCTGCTCTCTCTCTCTCTCTCTCAAATAAATAAATAGATAAATAAAATCTTAAAAAAAAAAAAAAAGGCAGACTCCCTGCTGAATACAGAGCCCCACACAAGGATCCATCCCAGGACTCTGAGATCAGGGCCTGAGCCAAAATTAAGAGTCAGATGCTTAACCAACTGAGCCACACAGGTGTCCCTGCAAAGCTGAGAACAGTTTAGAAGCCGTGTTAACACAGTGGCAGTCAACCCTTTCTGCGTATTAAAATCAGTAGAGAAGCTGTTAAAATCTCCTATGTTCAGGTCCAATCAAAACCAACTAAATTAGAATTTTGGGGGTGAGACCCAGACATCAGTATTTTCCAAAACTTCCAGATGATTCCAGTGTTAAGCCAACAATTTCCGAGTCTAGCAAATAAAGTATACGAGGCCCAGTGAAATTTGAATATCAGAGAACACATACATTTTTTAGTAGAAGTATGTCCCAAATATTGCATAAGACATACTTCCACTAAAGAGTTATTCGCTGCTAATTTGAATTCAAATTTGACTGGGCATCCTTAATCTCATCTGTCCCCCCTAGTGCAGCCAAGTTTAGGAGCCAGGCTTAAGGGAAAATCTCTGTAGGGACTCCATTCAAGGTCAAGGTGCCAAGCTCTGTGCACGGGTTGGTAACCTTCGATCCCAAATATGCCCAGTCTCAGACAGGATTCAGGAACCAGGTAGGTGACATCTTTTGAATCATCAAGTCCTGGGGCCTGACATTTATGACTTTCGCTGTCCATTTGAAGAAAGCAACAAGATGTTATTTACTGGAAGGCACCTGAAGCAGGTGGTAGGTAACTAGTGGTTTGTGAGGCTCCGCTTACGGTTTGCCAGAGTATCCTTTCATCTGGACCCACACACATTTACAGAGTAAAATAGGCTCCTGACCAGACCCCGACAAGAGCTTAAATGCTCCCAGTGGGAGCAAATTCCTTCCCATAAACATTGATTTCCTTCACTCGGGGCCAGGAGTAGCTAGCTGAGCATCTTCTGGAAGTGACAAGAAGGTTCTTGCCATAACCCCACTTCTTCCCACCAGTTTCTGGTCTCCCAGACCTGGTGAACAGGGAGCCGAGAAACCCTGTCTACCTCAGGGTTTAAAATGCACCCAAACCAGCAAGAAATAAGACAACCTGCGTCCTAGTCAGAGCAGCGAACACCAATATGATGAAAAGAGAGAGGCCCGCCTGGGCGCCCAGGAGCTTTCTTCCTGGAACGGGGAGACCTGTGTGGCTGGTAAAACGCTTCCAAGCAGCCATGGGAAGGTTTTGGAGCCAGTAGCCACCAGCTGGTGGCCGGATTGGAGCTGTGGCCATGCAGAAACGGTCTAAGGAAGTCAGCCGATAGGCTTAACCTCCCAGAGCTCAAGAACTTCTAGACTCATTTGTGATTTGCAAACTATGAATTTTTTACACGGAACGATTCCTGTAAGCTGCCCTCTTTGTAAAAGTGCTAACGTCCTATAACCCAACCTCACAGTTCCACAAACAGGCCTTCCCAACACACATTTTCCTATTTTGCTACTCATGGTGATGGTAAATGGTTCCCATGGAAAATAGGGGGCTCTGCTCTGGGCGTTCAGACCCAGACCAACTCCCATTCAAACAGACCCCAAATCCAAGACAAGCAATGTGTGGGCGATGGGGAAAATAGCAATGACTGGGACTTTCGGCAGAGCACGTGGGAAGGAAGTGGGAAGGAAGGCTGGCTTTCTCCTGCTTGGCGTCCCAGGCTCCCAGCCTGGGAAGGAGCAGCTGCTTTGCCAACCCCGGGGTTTCCAGACAGTGTTCAGAGATTTCAGCCTCCCACCAGATACACACATAACCAATTAGGCCCAGTCTTCCTCCCTCCTGGCGCTCCAGATGGCCTCTGCCAGGATGCTACTGTGGTCTTGCTCCAAACATGACCAATTACAGCCCAGAAGGCTCTTGAAGACATTTGTCGCCTCTGAGGTTAAGACTATGAAATCCCATTTCTTCACTAAGGTCCCCTCTGATCCTTGGAATCCACAAAATGCTTCCTGGGGCAAAGAGCCCATTTCATTAGGCTGCCTGAGCTCCCTGGCCGTTCTCGGTAGCCACAATGACTCATGTGGCAGCCGTCCACCCACAGGCCCCCATGGGCGAGGCCACCTGGCCACCCTGGCCCCAGTCCCTGGAGGGCTTAGGAGACAGGCGCCCAGGCCCCTGGGGCACAAAAGCCTCTCTGGCTCTGCTGACTACTTAGTTGGTTCATTCACCAAACATTTCTTGAGCTCCTGATAGATTCTGGACCTGATGCTACACAGTGGGAGCACCAAATATTCATGGAGTACCTACTCTGTGCAAGTCTGAAGTTCCAGCCCTGGAGGAGACAGGTGTGAGCAAAAGAGAGGAGCATCTTACCTTCCCACAGCTTACAGCGGAGGGTGGTCTACATGTGTGTTTGTCTATTTGGGAGCGATTAAGACTAGGAGAAAATTAAGTGGAACGGGTGTTCAGGGAGTGGCGGGGGCTTCTCTTTAACACAGGTCATGGCTGGTCTCCCTGGGAAAGAAATATTTGCACAGAGACATTAAAAACCATCCTTTGTGAGGAGCACCGGCTGTTGTATGGAAGTGCTGAATCACCATATGGTACACCTGCTGCTGATATCACACTCACTGGAATAAAATAAAAACATAAATAAAAATAGATAAATAAATAAAAACTAAAAAACAAAAAAAACAAAAAACGACTATGCTTAAGGAAGGGAAAACGCTCCCAAAAGAATATTAAATTGAAAAAATAAAAGGTTAAAAAATAGTAATCAGTACGATTGCAGTTTTGTTTTTAAAGTCCGTATACCCTACACACACCTACGCACACCTACACAGACGTACGCAGGCGCACACACGCAGCGGGCACTGAACCAAAGCCCGGGCGAGTGATGCATTACCTTCCATACACCCGCCCGTCTGGCTCCCCAGCCGCCAAAGCCATCCCTTGGTTTCCCCACACAAATCACACCCTCCTGGAGGCCTTCCCTGCTCCCCTTACACCTGGCTCTAAGTTTGGCTCTTACCCCTCGACCAGGCAGAGACCCCACCTTATGCTCTGGACGCATGACCCCACATGGTGCGACTCACGTGCCTCCTCACAGATGTGCCCTAGGATGGCTTTCTTCTTTTGGGGGGGAGGAGGGGTAACCAGTGCGTCCTCTCGTCATTGTTCTTTAAGCTGGCTGATCAATGTCTTCTGCTCAATCTTTGGACACATACCAACTCAATCTAACTTCACAGATAGTTTCCCAAAGTTCCATTCTGTCCCCCCTTCCCCCTCCATCAACCTTAGTCCTTCCTACCTGGAGATTTTAGGGCAGTTGCTGCCCCCATGCCTGGAAGAGGGTGGACTTTACAGCTCTGAGATGTCACTCCTGAGATGTCGCTAGATTCATTACTGGTGAATCCGAAATTTTTTCTCTTCTCTTCTTTGCTTTTCTTTCTTTTCTTTTCTTTTTTTTTAGCATATGTACTTCTTCTGTAAATCATCTGTGTCCTTTCCTACTCTGCTGAATTTCAGGACTTTACATACTGACTTTTGTAAGCTTCGGATATAATAAGAATATTATCGGTACTCTAAGAACATTCAAGAGGACGGGCAACAGAAGGAGGCACCAAGGGAGAGAAGAATTATGTAAAACATAAAGTCTTCTGCATCTTACAGAAAAATCACCTAACAGTTAAAATGCAAATACATTTGGAAACTATATTTGTTGCAAGCAATTCTTGTAAAGTACTCGTGCATCAACCGGCAATGGCAGGAAATTTCTGGACATTTTGGACAATAAACGGAAAGCAAATCCTAGAGCTCAAGGCCCAGGAGGGCTTGAAGAGCCGCCTCCTTCTCCAGAGAAGGAGTCTGAGAATCAGGGAGACGGTGTGTCCTGTGCCCCACCACCCACCAGGGAGTGACAGTGTTGGTACGACCGACTGCGACCTCTCCCTGCTGAACAAAACGAAAAGGGAGAAGTGGCCCAATAGTAGCTTCTGCCTTCTACGTTGTCTACAAAACCTCAAAACAGGATGCTCATGAAAACACCAGACTGGCCTCCGTGGCTTCAAATGCCCATATTGTTGCCAGGGTGGAAACGCCTTGCAACCTTAGAGTAGCCAAGCAGAGTGGACCTTTACAGACCCATAGCTGGTACAGAGCACTACCGTCCAGCAGAAGGGTGTTCGGTGGAGGCTTAAGTACAGAACAGAAGCCCTAATTGAGGCCCCTCAGACAAATTTCAAGCCCTGCGCATGGTGAAGGGTACGTGTCTTGACTTTGGAGAAGGAGCCTTTTGTAAATATACTAACATGGCTGGGCAATATGCACGTGAGACAGAAGGTCAGCTCCCCTAAAGAATATGGTTATTTGGACCAATTAGAGCTTGCTGGCTAACAGGAGGAAAATGGCACTTTGGAAGTCACCCCTGCTTGGAGGTGTTCTCTGGGGACGCTGCTGGATGCTGGGGGGATCCACCTGAGTGCACATAGCCCGTCCATTTCTCATCGCCGTTCAGGAAGGAGGAGACCTTCTCTAAGAGCAAAGAAGATGCTTCTATCTGTGGAACAAAGGCAAGAAGGGAGAGCAATGGCCTCCAGTGCCTTTTATTTAATGAGTAGCTTAAAAACCAACTTGTTTAAAAAACAACGACAACAACAACAACAACAACAACAAAAAGAACTAACCTGATTCAGGTGCAAGACTCAGAGAGACCAAGCGGAGCAGAGTTCAAAGGCACATCTCATTGCCAGGACCTCTCCCCCTCTAACCTCATCTCCCTGTATAGAGCAGCCAACTACCATCACCTGATGGGCACCTCCAAAGCCTGGGAGAAGCACACCCAGCCAAGCAGCCTCGCGTCTGCCAACTTCCCCAGGCCCATTTCCTTTGCCAGAGAGGGATCTGAAATTAGTGATTTCAGTCTGACAGTGTTTTGAGCAGAAAGATCTATTTTTAATACAAATAAATTAAATGGAAAAGTTACGGATTAAAATTCTAAGGTTCTTGGAAACTGGGAGATCAGGGCTATTTTCTGTCACAACGAGAGTCAAATGCCCAACTGTGCAGAAACAATTCTCCATTTGGTTGAACCTAGTCCTTGGCATTTGCAAGTTCACTGCAAGTGGGAAAGGCCTTTACAAATGGCCCGAGGGCCCCAGCCCCTGAGGGTAAATTGCTCAGCATGAATTCTGGTGCCAGTCATTTGACAATAGCCAAATTAATGCATAGAGTTTAAAAAGAACAGTCAGGACTGGAACAGAAATAGCCAGCAATAATTTATCACTCTCTCCTGCAAGACAGAAGCCTCTCTACTCTGAACTGACCCACAGGCACTGCCCATGCCGCGGGCCCAGACTTGAGCACACGGAGAGCCAGGTCGGCTCTTCAACATTCTGTACCCTCTGCCCACCTCCTCTCCAAAGCTTTCAACATGCCCTCCTCCCCAACTGCTGTTCTTTGAGGACCATCAACCTGAGTCCCTATTGTTCACCCTAAGTTGTTAGAACTTGGCCCCAAGCAGGCCCAGGACAGATGTTTGTTGAATCACTCTACTGAAGAAGGTCATGGAGTCCATTATTCTCATACACATGCCACTAATTCCCATCATTGGGCAAGTTCAGGAAGCTCTGATTTGATACAAACACCTTCATTTGGAATAATGGAAATAAAGGAATCAGGTAAAGGAGCATTAGGGTTCACTGGTGTTCCTCAACCACCCCAGATAAGATGGGGTGGGAAAGGCACAGGAGGGGTATGCAAGGATACCCACTCTACAAATAGTGGTTACCTTTGATGAGTGGGACAAGGAGAAAAGATGGAGTTCCACCCAGAAGGATCATACAATCTAGTTGAGTAAATGCCTAAATAAAACAGAAGAGGCTGAAGGAAAAGCTGTTTGGTGCCTTGGAAGCAATGAATCTGGGAATGAGTCTTCTTGGGAAGAAAGTAGCCAGAAATTGATCCTGTCCATGTGAAGTGGTGACTGCCTTCAGAAGTACCATGAGGAACGGCATGGAGATCACCCACCCCTTATGGAGAGAACCTGAGTGGTAGTAGCCTTTCGAGAGGTCGAGTCTGCTGAACCCTGAAAATCAGAACTCAAAAAGCAGCTGGCCCTATTGTTCAGAAACCATCAGCCGTAGGCCTCAGGCTTACCCACTGCCTCCAAACTAGACAGTTCCACATTTAAAACTGAATTACAGTTCTTATTCAGTTTCATAAATAGTTCTCATCACTAGCATGTGAGACGATTTGAGAATTAAGGGTAGTCTACTTGTAATACACCTTAAAACTCATATAAAGAACAAAGCACATGAGTCATGTCCCTAGCTGCCTGGTTTGAGGGAAGGAAGCCTCACCACACGAATATTATCTGTCCTGAAAGCTTTCTACACTTCATCCCCTGAGTTCACAGCTGAAGCACTCATGAGTCTTCTGGAAATTGAGTTGTATTAAAGTGTTCATGTGGCCAATGAGCAAAGTTACATGAAGTAATTTCCCCGGAAGTCAGTTCCTGATTTCTCTACATCCTACTCCCCAGTCTTCTGTGCACACAATGGACCTCGGGATGGCCAATGCAGACAAGAGCCCATTAGGAAGAATAATGAGTTACTATTTATTGTGTGCAATGTGCTGGGAACTGTGCTGCTCATCCTTCTAGCTCCATGAACCCATCTTCTGTTTCTTAATAGCATTGGTGTCCCACTGACCTTGGGAAAGTCATCTACCACTCCTCCTGGGCCTCCATCAGCTCCCCTGTAGAGTGAGGTTTGAACAGAATAATTTCCTCCATAGAATGTCTGTGTGTGTGTGTGTGTGTGTGTGTGTGTGTGTGTGTGTCTGTTGGAGTAGATCTGCCTAAAACTCAGCTTGATCCAAGGACCACTTTGTATGCTTATTACACCCGTATGTCCCTAAGGGAGTTACGTGCATCTCACTGCAATTTGCATGCATCTCCATGGAAGTCACATTTCTGAAAGACTGTGAGAGTTGCTTGACTCAAGTATAAGGAAACCACAATATAAGAATTTTAAATTGTTAAGGGGTATTTTGACTTGGGAAAATAGGAAATTGCCTTATTAAAAAATAATTTATCCATGGAACATTTTCCACATGGACTAGTCTAATAATAAGAGGATTTCAATTTTGTGAACATCCTCTTGAACAATTTGGAAATTTTCTAATAAGCCACCAGAAAGATGACAATCGGGTGTTTGTCCTTTTCTACTGCCAAACAGCAGACTGGGGATGTGTTTGTGGGTTAAATTTTAATCTGTGGATTAGAAAATTTTAATAACTAGCATAAAAATTCATCCTAGCAAAACCTATGTTACAAACTCATGGAGCCGCTGATTCAATCCAGAAGCTGAGGTTTCTAATGCACTAACTGAATTTCCTATCTTCTTGCACCCCTGCAGCATGGCCATCCTCCACCACCAACACATGACCTCCACATCCTCCCTATCCTAGCACAACGGAAGTCTGCCCCTGACGGCAGAAGTCTTCTGATCCTTACCCACCTCTCCATCTTCAATCTACCCACTCTCCCTCTTGCACGTTTTTTTTAATCTTAATTTTTAAAACTTCATTGATTTTTAAAAATTTATATACCATAAAACGCATAGATCTTCAGTGTATAGTCTGATGACTTTTGACAAAAGTAGACTCTCTTGTTACTATCATTCAAATCAAGATACAGACTATTTCCATATCCCAGGAAAGTCCTTCTGGGCCCTTTCCAGTCATTCCACTGCTCTCTGCACCCATAGGCAACAAATGTTTGGATTTCTAGCACCGTGAATTGGTTGTGCCCAATCTGGAACCTCACATAAATGGAATCATGCATTTTGTCCTCTGCTGTGTCTGACTTTTTTTGGCTCAACACCTACGCCTGCAAGATTCAGACGTGTTGCTGTGTATTTCAGTACCTCTTTTTGTTTTATTTTTTTAATGGTTTTCTAGTATATTGGAGACTATCATGGAAATGTTGCTATAAACATTCTTGTAGAAGACTTTTTTAACCCATGTTTTGGTTGCTCTTGGATATTTACCCTGGAGAGAACTTGCTGGGTCATAGAGTGGGCCATGCTAATCTTGACCTTGCATGTGATGCTCCAGCCTGACTCATTTTTTTTGAGTTCCTCAGTAGTGCCTACTCTCACTCTTTAAGGCTCCACATTACCTTGCTTTCCCTTCACCTGGGTAATTCCTACCCATCCTTCAAGTCCTAACTCAGATGTTACACGTCAAAGAGACTTCCCAGCAAAGGCCTCATCCATACTAAGTGCCCCATTAACACCTGTTGGACAGACGGGTGGATTGGTAGGGGAATGAAGAGTTTTAGGGATGGATTAGCCGGTCCGGTGTCTTTCAGATTGTCCTCTGTGGAACTCTTATCTTTCCTCCATCCCGGCAGAGACCACTGGAGGGGGGCAGGTGGGGCAAAATGGGCTGGCACCAGGTTGAATCAGATCATCTTAGCACATTCCCACTGGTGCCACTATGGAAAACAGTATGGAGTTTCCTCAAGGGATTAAAAGTAGGTCCCTGTTCTAATGAGTAGGGTCAGAATTGGTGATCCAGGGTCAGCAGGTGCCAACATGTGTTGAGCAGAGATGGACTGTGTTTGGTACACACGTCCATGAAACCAGCTCTCAACTGTTACAATCACTTGGAAATAATTTCTCTGTGCGTGCCATTTCCTTGCAAGAATTAAGAACTGTGTAAAAACTACGGAACGAGCTGGAACACTTCTGATGGCGGGGTCCCTGTTGTGACGTATAGTTGTCTCGTCTTGTGAAAACCCATGTTAGAAAAGGGCTAAATCCAACTCCACTGTGGTATGAGACTATCACCAGTTCAATAAGTGAAGTACTCTGGCTCATCAAATGCTGTTTTCACAAATTGTGCCAAGCAACAACTTAAAACGGGAGAGTGTGGTGCACACTCAGAGAAAGGGCGCCATGCTTTCGGAGGACTCCACCATCCACGATGCACTGACTACAGATCACAGCCATCAGAGCGAACCGATTGACGACTTTGGACATGGTCTCTAGCTAATGTAAGCACGGCAGCAAAAGCAAGAGCTACCTTGCGGAATGATTAACGTGTGCTGGAGGTGAGCTGAGTGATTTACACACATTCTGGAACGTAATGCTCCCGATGATCCTGCAAGGGGCACTATCCTTGTCCCCATTTTCCAAATGACGAAGCCCAGAGTTTACCTTTCCTTCACCTTCACCAGGCTCTCAGAAGTAGGGGGGTGGTCTACCATTATTTGGTGATTAGATGAGGTGCTGGTTGCCAAGAAGCTGTGACCTTGCGAGCCGGGGTCCCTTTCCTGCGGTTCCTTTCGTCACCAGCTGCCTGATGCAGAACGAATGCTCAGTGGGATGTCTTAGACAAATTACAATCGAGACTGACACAAGATTTCCAAGCAAGTCCTTCAAGGGGCATCACAATGCATTTAAGAATTTGGAGGGTTGAGAGGATGGGATGGAGCAGCTTCTAGAGGAAGAGAGAGCAGCACGGACATTGCCCTCGGGCGTGGAGGAGGGGAGTCAAGGGGAAAATGAATTGAACTCCCACCTAGGTTCCTAGGCCCCTCTTCTGTGGATGGAGGGGTCCGTGTGCCATGCCACCGACCGTCTCCCACGAGGAGATGGAAATAAGCAAGGTCTGTGATGTTCCCACGGATGTTCAACCGACCGTGTTCATATTTTGTTCTAAATTCATGTCCAGGCGCTTATACAAACTAAAAATATTAACATATCATTTAATAATCAACAGTGTGGGTGTGCTGCTATGTCGTTTGTAGGGTTGGGGACAGATGTTTGAGGGCAGAGAGGGAAAGGAACCCATCTTAAATCCTTCTTTTTGCCTGAAACCCTCCCTGGCACCTGGTTTCAGGGCCTTTTCCCTGGCCTTACCAAATGTTCCCGTGTGTAGATAAAATGAATTTAAAAAAAAAAAAAAAAAAAAGACTGGGACTTTGGTGCAGCATTTGGATGCAAAATAGAATTGAATATAGGGTGCTGACTGCAAGCTGCTTTCAAGTTCCTAAGGACCAAATTGCTGTTTGCTAAGGCAATTTCATTTGACCTCCCCTGGACAGCAGCACATAGGAGACATTTCCTGAGGCCGCAGGTGTCCTGCACGTCGCTGGCTGGCTCTGATGTAAATGCTAAAAGGAGAATTCTTAGGGGCACCTGGGTGGCCTTTGGCTCAAGTCATGATCCCGGGATCCTGGGATGGAGCCCCGCATCAGGCTCCCTGCTCAGAGGGGAGTCTGCTTCTCCCTCTCCCTCTGCCCCTCCCCCCGCTCATGTGCGCATGCACGCTCTCTCTCAAAATAAATAAATAAAATCTTTAAAAAAATAAAAGGAGAATTCTTGTTATTTTTCTTCCCCATCTTTCATGTTTAAAGGAAGGTAGGAATGGTTCCCTGGCAGTTAGGAAATCAGGAGGGCAAAAGGAATGCCTCCTTGGCAGCGTTAAGATGTGAAAAACAGGGAGACTGACAAGCAATATCAAACCCAAAACGTTTTCCATAATTTTAAAAGAACGAGAGACAAGCGCATCCTGGACTTGGTAACATTTATTCAATATTCTGTGAAATTAGCAAGAATCAGAAGAAGCACATATCAATCCAATACAGCCACAAACATGTCCTGGATATAAATAAAGATGCACTATGAGAAATACTCACTACGGAAGGAACTAGTACTCTCTTATACTGACTACCTCTTAGCAACAAACAACTCCAACGTAAATTTAATTTACTCACAGTATAAAACCCTTGACTTTTAAAAGGAAATATAGATTCAATGTGATCATAATTTGCCTCACGAGGCCCTTTTGCTGCATGATTTCAAGGCCTGGCTTGACGACTGTTATGGAAATGACAAAAACGAACTCAAAAGAACATTTCTGCAAAGTTCAATGAAACAGTGCAGAAATAAGTTACTTACCCATGCACAGAATAAGGCAAAGGCTAATTTCATTCGGGTTAGGAATAATAAATGCAACTAGTTTCTTATTCACGAAATAAACATCTCAGACTTCGTTTTAGGTTAACGGGTATACTGTTATATGGGTCATACTCTACGTATGTTTTCTAACTACTCAGAAAGCCGGCACTCACACATCACAAAGAAACTTCTCCTCGATTAGACTTAGTCTCTGTAACAGCCACAGAAAGTCAACTGTGTCTCATGACGGTATCTACCATGGGAAGAGCACACACTAGTCGAAGCATACAGTTTAAAGAGCTGAAAGTACATTAAAACGTAGTCTATGGATTTCACAAATTTTGTTTTTTTTAAAATATTTTTTCCAAACTAAAAGCTGCAGAAAATTAGTTCTTCGATATTCTACCGAAAACTCTTGAGCAGCTACCATTTCAAATTTCTTAAGCTTTTTATTTTCTTAAAAATATTTAAATGAGGGTAGTATCCCATCTTTTTGAAAAATAATCCCCCCAAAAAGATTACAAATCTTTTGTTTTAATCAGCGTGACCAGGGGTTTGTCATCGGGGCTGTAGTCCTCATAGGCGATGGGGGTCACGTCATACATCGCAGGCCGGGATTTCTTTCCAAACCTGAAACCACAGGGGAGAGAGGACCCCGGTTAGATGAACAGTGGATCTCAAGTCCTATGAAAGGCAAGTGGTGAGAATTAACTTAAATTCAAGAATCAGATGGAACAATAAAAATACCCTAAGAAAGATATTCTCTAGCAAGCACAGAAATTTAAGAGATCCCGATATCAGCGCTGAATGAGTGTGCAGGAGGTAAAAAAAGGATTTCATGAAACATGGTGTCCAAATGAATGTTGAAGCTTCCGGGTTAAATCCTGGCAAAGCAGTCGGCCCGACAGCCCTATAATAGGTTTTAAGACAATATGTATCTATTTGGCTTTTTCTTCTGAGACCCGTTCACCATCTGGAGAGGCAAGTTTATTTTACAACCATTTTAGTGCCTGGAACATACTAGTCTTCTGGGGACTTACAGGAAGGTTAGGAAGGCTCAGAGGTCATCTGAGGTCCCAACATGAGGAGAAGGGCAGAGAGAGGAAAGGACTTCAGATAAGGAGATGTTTGTCCGTAATACTCGGCACCCATCATCCAACCCCATCTACCCGTTCCTCCGCACACCCTACATACACACAAGCCATTGTTTGTTTGTTTATTTTTCTCTGAACACAAGCCATTGTCCCAAAAGATCTGTGTATACAAGAACCCCCTCAGCAGCAGGAGTGATGCCCAGAAGCCAGGGGTGTTAAAATCCAATTTCAGGACTTCCTGCCAAACCAGTCTTAAGATGGAAGAGTACTAAAATAAAGCCAATTCAACTTCTGGGTGGTCTCTTCCCATTGAAGGCCTCACCTTCCCTAAAGTCCCTGGAGTACCATATATGATTTAAACAATCTTCCACATTTACCCACCGTGCCTCCTCCCTCAAAAGAGACCACATTTTTTAACCATTTCAAGTCCAATAAGGTTCAAAAAAAGAAACATGTAAAGAACCTTACATTTTAAAAAGGCTGGTGGGATGGGCCCTGAAGACTTCAAGGGGCTTATTTACCATGGCTTTCAGCCTACCTCCCTGGCCCCCATTCCTCCTTTTCCCTTTGCTATCTTGGAAAGCCGGTCTTCTTACATTCAGCAAGGAGAAGTAGAACGGAGTGGGAAAGGAGAAAATGATGCATTCTTCATTGGATCTTTTGTGTTTAAACATTCATCAATCTTTTGTTCTGATTCACTGAAGATTTACTGGTCTCCAGGGGCACCAAGGCACAAACCATGCCAGATGGGTACCAGGCAAAATGCAGACTTAAAGAGTTAATGCATTCTGCCACCAAGAAATCCAAGCATAGTACCAAAAGATGAAAAAGCTTTCGATAAAATCATGTCTAAAATGTGAAGCCGCACTGGTGCTTGCCTACACGCGGGCTGGATTCCAGCCTGTGGTCTGTTTATCTAAACTGAGCAAGGCCTGCATCATCTGAGACTAGGGAAAGGGCAACAATGTAAAAGCCAACTGGATCGGAACACTTTCTCCCAAGGCTGAAACTTTTAGAAGCTACTTTAAGGCACAAATATTTTGACAATCTATTTCTCATAAAACAGCTAGATTCATCGGTAACAATACACCACTAATAATACTGATTCATTTCAAAAGTCAAGCGATCCCAGGGAAAAGCCCTCCAGGTCCTCACATAGGTGCTGTGGGACAGTTTCCTGGGGGAACTTTGATGGGAGGGTCAGCAAATCACAGATTGCCTACTAATCAGTTGGCTGGCCAAGGGGAAAAATTTAAGCAACTTAATAGGTTGAATATGTGTTTAAAATATCCATTTTATTTTTATATGACTTCATAGTTTGAAGAAGAATCTGTGTCTCCAAAATCTAGGAAGTTAAATGCCTCCACGTTATGCAATCTGCCAACAAGCTAACATTCAAAAGGCTGTCATCTTAAATTGTCATCATGGGGCTGAATATCAACAAGGCAGGTTTGAGGATGGGTGTTTCGGATCCACTGAGCATAACGAGGCAAGGGCTGAAACCGGTCAGAAGCAGCCACGCGGCCGCTGTACTTACACGGAATCAACTGAAGAACGAGAACCTTGCTTCGTATCTAGACAAGTCACTGGCTGTGTGCACAGTGCTAATGAGATAACTCCAAACCAGAATGGGTCAGAAAGCGTAAAGCTGGTGGGGCACCTGAGTGGCTCAGTCGGTTAAGCGTCTGCCTTCGGCTCAGGTCATGATCCCAGGGTCCTGGGATCGAGCCCCATATCGGGCTTTCTGCTCAGCACAGAGCCTGCTTCTCCCTCTGCCTGCCACTCTGCCTATCTGTGCTCTCTCTCTATGTCTCTGTCAAATAAATAAATGAAATCTTTAAAAAAAAAAAAAGCATAATGCTGGTTCAAAGGTAACCTGGTTTTGTTTTATTTTATTTTATTTTATTTTATTTTATTTTATTTTATTTTATTTTATTTTTTTATTTATTTTCTAAGGTAACCTGGTTTTAAAAGGGCTTAACTGCCTCAGCTGGAATCCCTGTCCTATGACTCAACTAGCTCCTGAGAAGCCTCTCCAGCCAGATTCCTCCGGTGAGATACAGAGGTCTCCAGCCAAAGTGCAGCATCCACCACATAGAAGTAAAATGGCTTTTAAAACACAATAAAATGAGGGGCGCCTGGGTGGCTCAGTGGGTTAAGCATCCAACTCTTGGTTTCGGCTCAGGTCATGATCTCAGCGTCCTAAGATAGAGCCCTGCGCTGGGCTCTGCGCTCAGCACGGAGTCTGCATATCCCTGCTCCTCCCCCTGCTCAATCTCTCTCTCTCGCTCGCTCGCTCTCTCTCATGAATAAATAAAATCTTTAAACACAATAAAATGGAACAAGACTTTCCTTGAATCTCCTACACCTATCACCATGGCAAGCTCACATGTAGTAAAAAAAATGAATGCATTCCTACTTAAATTTTTAATCCCAACAGCTTTTTATATTTCCTTTGTGTTAAGAAACAAGCCAACACCCATAGAATTCCATTTAAACTCTCAGGCACTAAACCAATGTAAGAGCTTGCTGTGTTATGGCAGGAGTATTTATGTGACTCTTCCTTTAAGTAACACATTGGTTTTGGTTTTGTTGTTTTTTTTTCCCTTATCACAAAGATACGTTTTAAATGTAAAAAACAAGTTTGGAAAAGAGAGAAAGTTATACTGGAGACCAGGGGTTAACAATGTATTTAGCCTGCAAGCCAACGACAGCCTGTTGCCTGTTTTTAAATAAAGTTTTATTGGCACGCAGATGAGCCCCTCCATAATGCGTCTTTGCTACTTTTGCACTACAGAGGCAGAGCTAAATAGTCACAGAGACCCAGACAGTGTAAGGTCTGTAAAGTCTAAAATATTTTGCAGGCCCTCGATGAAGACTGTAAGAATCGCCTATAGTCCCGCCCTCCGAAAGACCTAGCACAGAAAGCAACAAAATCAGACGCAGTAACAGAAGTTGTGGCATCAGCAGCCTTAAAGTCACTGACGTGTCCAACACACCCGGTGACAAGTCTCATACTCCTTATGTCACTGTAGCTACTGCAACCAACTGCAAGGCAGATCAAAGAGTGTGCGTTCTTCCAGCTCGTACTCGCCTGAAAGTCAAAAGCTAAAACACCACCGCGGCGAATGTAGGTGGATCTGACCTTGAGAAAGGCCAGAACTCCGAG
Source organism: Phoca vitulina (assembly GCF_004348235.1). NCBI lineage: Eukaryota > Metazoa > Chordata > Mammalia > Carnivora > Phocidae > Phoca > Phoca vitulina. Next base: position 10,073,257 of record NW_022589704.1, on the reverse strand, counting down.
ATGCTATTTGAGAAAACGTGACCGGATCCTTTCACAGCTGTTCTGGGGTTTTTTTGTGTTCTGTGATCAGGCCCTTCGAGCTGGGGGAGCAGTGAGCAACCTGCCGCCGAGACGTGATCTCGCTCTGGAGCCTGCAAGGCCCATTAGCTCCCGCTGGTCACTTGCAAACTCTCTCCAGCCTGAGCGTCAGCAAAGCAGTCACAGAACACAGGACTCTTAACAAGACAGAGAGGGGAGCACGAGCATCAACTGAGTGCTGACGTCACAATCACCAGACCCTTCCTCGGCCACTCATGAATGTCACAGGTGACCCACTTGGGACTCGTCCTGCGTGGCTACTGAGCTGCAGTTATTCTGATCCAATGTCAGCAGCTGGGAGGCAGGCTGTGAAATGGGCGTTAGCTGTAGGTCACTCCTGGAAACTAGGGAGGAGGTAATATCAAAAGGGTTATTATTTTTTTTTTCCAATGTCTTTCTAGGGTTTCAGGGAAAAGGGAGTGCAAAGGGGCCAACCAGCCAGAGACCCAGCCAAGACCTCGAGAGAGCCATGCTGTAGAAACCACAGGTCAGAGCTGAATCAACGTTTATAAGGGAATGTTCCAGATATCTCGGAAGGTATTGTATTAACTTCAATGGTTTTATCTGCAGTCGCTGGTGCATGGAGGAGCTTATTGGTTGGGAATTCTGCAATAAATATTTTTGATAAAAATCAGCACCAAATAAGAACCAGGTTTGTAAATGCTTTCAAGTTTATTCTTTCCTTCCAAGACTACACAGTTAAACATCTTCCAAGTGGGCGACATAAGCAGGAAGCTCAGAAGAACCTATCTTACTAAACCATTCTGGGGCTGAAATAAAATACTCCTGTTGAACACAAAAGAATCTTAGCCAGAGGTCCCTCTGGGGGTAGAAGGAACCTGACTCCTTGGGTCTCCCAATACATCCTAGTATAATGCCCCTGAATCTGCTCCTTCCTGGTGAACTCAGCACCTGGGAATGGAGAGAAAAGCCTCTCGAGCAACAAAGCAGCTTATCTCCTCTCCTCTCCTTTTTACAACTTCTACCACCTCTCATCCCATGACTTCTGAGTACTGCGAACACTCCTGCGGGCCACTTACGAGGCCTGTTGCCCTAGGATGAAGCCACCTGTCAGGCAGGTCAAGACATCCTACACCAGGCCCTAACAGAGACTGTCCTTTCACTACAGACCTCAAATTCTGGGAAGTCAGGCCTACTATGCGCCAGGACCCATTGAGGACAGGAATAAAATGGCCTTTTATGTATAGGCCGGTGGAGGAGTCAAATTAACAGGACAGGCAGGGACTGGTCTCAGGGCTCCCTGGAGGCTGTGCTGGCACGCTCAGCCCTGAAAGGAAGGAGGGTCAAGAATGAGCAGCCGTGCAGGGCCTGACTTGGAAGGGGATGCACCTTCCCCTTCTCCTTCACAGTTCTAGAAGTAAGGGGGGTACAGCTCTCAAAAAGAAGATACCCTCACCCCACCTGGGCTTCGGGGCGGCTTCTCCATGTCTCCCAATTTCTCTCCTTCCAATGGCTCCTCTCCCTGGAGGCCAGGGTTGGGCTTTTGCTTCCATTAGAGGGGCAAGATCACAGTCAGATCGGAGTCTCGGGTTTGGGGACTTCCTCGCGAAGAAAGCAAACTTTCTGAACCTCTCAGCTTCTACGCCATTCGGACAGAGTTTGGATCTGTGTGTGTTTTGATCAAGACCAGTACCCCATGTCTCAGCAAAGGTTATGCATCCACTAGGTCTCGTGAGCCCCAATCTTTTTTTTTTTTTTTAAAGATTTTATTTATTTATTTGACAGAGAGAGACACAGTGAGAGCAGGATCACAAGCAGGGGGAGTGGGAGAGGGAGAAACAGGCTTCCCGCGGAGCAGGGAGCCCGATGCGGGGCTCGATCCCAGGACCCTGGGATCATGACCTGAGCCAAAGGCAGACACTTAACGACTGAGCCACCAGACGCCCCTTGTGAGCCCCAATCTTAAGACACCAAGCTCAGCCCACTCCTCGCTACCACATAGACTTTCTGAATTGTGTGCTTTAGATTGTTCTAGCAGTTAAAAGAAGAGATAGCTTTCCTTTAACAAAGACTGTCATTACTGTTCTGGTAGTAGATATCCTTTGCAAAAGTCAACAAAATGTTAGATTAGCTGATTTTTTTTATTGTTAGATAAGAGAAATAAATATGGTGTTATCTGCTTACACAGGTCTTTAATATTCGTAATTTAATTTGATTGCCTTAACTCTCTAAGCAGGGAGACTTATGTCTTTTTTCAGTTGAGGGAACAGTATTTGTGGAGGTTTGACTGGTCTGTGTGAAATAGACTCAGGTAATGGGGTAGTTGGGCCTCACGCTCTCTGTGGCACCACACTCACTCCTTGTCTCTCCAGGAGTCTTTCCTCCAGAAAAGGACACCGTGTTATATGATATGAACGCTAACAGCAGAATGATAGCTGTTTGTTTCTCCTTAAGTAAACCCCTAAATCAAATGTTATTTCTATCCAGGCTGTTTGAAGAACGTAGCTAAAGACATTCCAAAAAGCAGTCATCAAGAAATGTTTCCTACACCGTGATTAAGAATCGGCTATTTAAAGCACAGATAAACACAAATTAAATGAATGAATGTCTTCAATGAAAACAGAAAGCTAGCAGCAAACGCAAAGGGGTTGCTTATAAAGCAGCTCAATTATCTGTCCCCAGTATGCCTTGAACCTATGCTTTCGTCTATGAAATCCTCTTTGCAGGTGGGAAGCCCCGGTCCCAGGAGTGCACAGGTGGAAGCGGGATCTCCCTTACGCCCCCCCTCCGCCTCCCGCTCCCCCGGAAGCCCACCTGGCATGCCGGATGGAGGCGATGGCGTTGCTGAACTCGCTGTCGATGCTGCGACAGTTATAGAACTCCTCGTAGGCTGGCCTGGAAGAGCCCTGGTACTCGATGCGGCTGATGCGGCAGATGCCCACAATGAGGATGATCAGCATCAGGATGAAGGCGACGCAGAGGGCCCCGATGATGACGTACAGGGAGTGCCGGGGCATGTTGGTGAGACTCTCCGCCATGTGACCCGACTTCCACTGGAGGTCTGAGGCGAAAACAAGCAAAGGACTGGAAGTGACCCATGACCTTTGGAATGGGAGGGTCTTCACTGTCCTTGCTTGGGCAACCTAAAATATAAGGGCTGTCCAAACCGGGAAGAATTCTTTTCTGTGGATAACCTAGATCAAAGGCTACTGTCCTTAATATATAAGGGGCTCTTACAAATCATTAAGATAAACCAAGAACACACCATAGAAAAATGGACAAAGGATATAAAAAGGAATCCACCAAAGAAATACAAGTAGAAAAGTGTTTAGTTTCACGGTTCTTTAAGAATGCAATTCTTCTATCGGTTCCCAAATATTATTTAAAATTTTTGACAACCACAGTTGACATGGGCGCAGACATGAGGATGTGTGAACTGATACACAGCCCTTCTGTAGACTTAATGGAGTACCTTTTGACCCAGAAATTCCAATTTTTAGAATTTATGCTGGGGAACTGATCCTATAAATGCATAAAGCCCTCCATACAAGGATGTTCATCTCGGCATCCCAATTTCTGAAATGTTAAATTGATCAATTATTACACATTTTGAAAAAGGTTCATTAAATAAGCACAACTCCCAGGTAGTCACCACTCAAAGTTAACACTGTTCAAAGTTAATAAAGTTCATATTGGACCATTTTCGCTTTACATTTTTTTCAGGTATTTTTTTTAAAGAAAGAAAATGTTACAGCTACAGCTAGAGGCCCTACCCCCATGCCCTCTCCCCACCCCACAAGCAGAAAAACAATTTATAAAAGCTTAAAAAATGGGAAACCACCTAAATATTCAGCTCTCAGTGAGCTGGAGAGATGTTTCGTTCTAATAAAAAAACAAAAGCAGTTGACAAGAGCTGGAGAGATGTTTTGTTCTAACAAAAAAACGAAAACAGGACCTAGCCATATGGTACAGTCACACATGAGCTCAAAGTGTCCATCCACACATTGAAAAGCTCAGAACAGAGTGATAGTAATGATGAACATCTGTTGCCTCCCTACTATGTTAAGCTCTTTGAAAACATCTTACTTAATCATTATGACCAATCGAAGATGCATGATTTTCTCTCTCTACTTTATGGGAGATCGGCATCAGTGGCTGGGTGAGTTCAAGTGCAGATCCAAGTCCTTAGCGTCTGCCCCACACAACCACACGTGAACAGCAGAGATCACTGGAAGGCAGGATTACAAGCCATTTTTATTTCTTTCATTCCACTTCTCAGTCTTTTCCAGCTTTTTTCAAAGGAATAAAATATTCCTTTTATAAAAATATTTTAAAATAAGCAGTAAGTTATTGGAAGAAAACATCCACGGAATTTTCTTCCAACACAATAGTGGAAGAAGTATGGGCTTTGGGATCACACCACCCTTGCTGTCAATCCCCACTGGGACATTTACTTGACCTTCCTGAGACTTGGTTTCTTCATTTACAAGATGAAAATAGCGACAGCTACCCCATGGCTCGCTGGGAGCCTAAGTTAGGGAACATGTAAATAATAGGAAGAAAGTCTGCTGCTGGGCACGTGGTAGGCAGTCCTAAAAAGGAGCAGGTATGGTGGTGGAAGAGGGATAAAGGATAAAGAGGAGGAAGACACTGTCCTCTGGAGCACACACCGTGAGCTCAGGATTACTGAGCATTGCCCTGTGCCCTTTCAAAAAACACCAACCGGTCTGAGCAGGAAAGTAAATGGAAGAATGTGACATACTCTCCTGCCCGAAACAGGCCAAGAGTGCCAGATTATGTCCTGTTTGCAGACCTGCACACACGTGGAATGTTCTGGATGATGTGAACAGGATTTGAAAGGAAGTTTTGAAAATAAAAAGGGCTCAATAAGACAAGAGAGAAGTGAAATTCATGTGGGAAGGGATGCCTTCTCTACTAGACTCACAGCGCCCCCAGCTCCAGACCATCATTTGCACATTAGGACTCGAGATGCCTGGAAGTGGGACTCAGGGGTGGGTGTGGAAGGGCCCGTCTTCCCACCAAATGCTCAGATTCTTCTCACCATGCTGTATGCTGTGAGAGTGTTTGTGATCTCCAGGTATTCAGACCCTCCTCTTAGCTACATCCTCAGTGCACGGAATCTGAGAACCAGTTCTTTACCTTGGAAAAGTGACAATCAGAAGAAAAGCATGGGTAGATTCCCAAACAAGGGCCAAGTGTGCAGAACCCTTTCCTAGAAGCCTAATGGGAATAGGGCCCATGCCCCAAACCTGAAGAACGAGATGAATGAAGTGTGTTCGCATCCAGATCTTCTGACTCCTGAGTTTTCACCAAGACCCCTGAAGGCTGGTTTGGCCATCCAAGGCTGCCTGCCCAAGCTCACGAAGCCCATGCAGCAGTGAGCTATTAGTGCATCCACTGCTCCATCCGAACCAGCTCACAGACAGGCAGATGCACTTGCATAAATCACAGCAAGGGCGCCACGGACAGGAGAAGTGTTTTTGTGAAGCTAGAACTCAGCCTCAGTTGCAGATCACAGCCATTTCATTGGGCAATACCTGGTATGCACTGAGAGAGACGCTCATTTTTCTGGCTGAAAGAGGAGCATGACTCACTTGATTTCCAAGTATTTCACCATTCTCTGAAAAATTCAGTTGTAGGCTGGAGTCCAATGCTCAGAGTGTGCTCTAACACCCATCTAGCGTCAACACAAGGAAAGCCAGCACTGCTTCTACTCCAGCTTGGTAGAGGGCTCTGCTCCGATCACCGTGGCAGGATCACACGAGTTCTTGATGAGCCCTCATCGTTGAAGCCTAACTTCATGTAAACAGCTATACGTCGTATCAACGACCACTACCGTGGAAAGACAGCGGCGCTGGGTGTCCCAGGCCTGAGCTGCCCACACTGCTGACATTTCTGATCATCTGCTCTACTTCCCCAAACTCTGCCTTCCAGGCTGCTGGAACTTTTGGGAAAACTTTCTCGAAATTCCCCCGAAAAACTCTGCCCCCTCCTCCCCTACCTCCCCTACCCCTGCTCTTTTTTTTCTACCTTACTGTCAGCTAAAACTTTTCTGATAGAAGTGAGTGTGGCTGCTTGACACACTAATCAGGTTGGAATTGGGCTGGATCTGAAGAGATCCAACCCTTGGTCTGGAAGCGGCAAGTGTATCTGCACCAGGCGGCTGCACCTGCCGCCCCCGGTCCTGGCATAAGTCATAAGACCCTCATGAGCTATCGCTTTGCGGCATCCCAGGAGTTCGGTTGCATGAATCACTTACTATACCAGCTACAGCACAGCTCAGGGAGGAACTGTGCACCAGAGTGTGCTAGGTGGAATGATCCCATCGGCTCCAGCAGGTGCATGACCCAGAACACATGCACACAAACCGTTCTGGGAAAAATGTCACGCTTATGGGTCTGCTAGACCAGCTGTATTTAGGTTTCAACTAAATTTGTTTCAGGTTTTGCATTTTCCAAAGTGTTTTCACATTTACATTTCAACTGGCCCTAAACAAAGCACCTTGAGCTAGGTAGAGAAGCTGGACTTGGAGCAGCTGCTCAAGGTGATAGAGGCCATCTGTGGCCAGGCTGAGAATAAAACCAGACCCACCTACAACCTCCACCCCACCAAAAGAGCTATCATTAGACTTATAAATTTCATTCTAAAACACACTGCCTATATCTGGTTTTTAATTTACCTACATGAATGTAGCCAGACTAGCTAACGTGTTCACCTACGTTATTTAAAAAGAGAGTGAGTGTGTGATGTGTAGACATCAGACAGCTAGATAATTTTTGAGACCATCTGCTGCTAGACTACTTGAGAGGAAGAATTTCAAATTACCTTCTGCTTTCTATAGCTCAAAGTTATCTGGACAAGCAAGGCAGTCAATGAAATTAGAAAATATTAACAGCTCTCATTAATCTTCAGAAGAGAAAGGCATAGGAAAGGGATAGAAAGAACAGCTCACCTCCTTTGTAGGATCCATTCCCTGAACAACCATTAATTTGGCACCTACTATGTACCAGGCATGGTGCTGGGTGCCAGGATATAGAGTGAGGGAAAGTAGACAGTTGGCTTCTGGAGCCCCCAGCCTTTTGAGGGGTACAGGGACCCAAAAAATGGTCACAAAGCAGCGGCAGACATACAAGTATGCTGAGCCAAAGAAGGACCACCTCTGTGGTGCTACCAGAAAGGACAAAGGGAAGCTCCATCTCACTGGGGAATCAGGAGAGCTCCAGTGGTGAGGGTCTGCAGGAACCTGGGCTCTGCAGGTACGTACGCGGGTATTAACCAGGGACAGGGGAGAGCCGAGGGAACACGGTCCCAGGCCAAGACCTGGGAGGAGGCGGGGAACAGGACAAGGGACTGCAAGGGGAACAGACTGGCATCTAGCAGGAGCAAGCCAGAGGCTGGCGGAGGGGGGAAGGGCTCTCTCTCACAGGTCCTACAGGCCCGAGTGTGGCCTTCAGTCTTTAGTCTTCAATAAAAGCTTGGCACTGGCAGGGATGGAAACGGTGGGAAGGAGGTCTGAGTATTCAGATTTGCACTTGGAAAAGACACCTCTACCAGTTACAACCCTGTGGAGGAACCCAAGGACATGATGCAAAGTGAAACAGGTCAGGTACAGAAGGACAAATACTGCATGAGCTCACTTATATGGGGAATCGAAAGAAAAAGAAAAAGCCAAACTCATAGTAACAGAGTGCCAGAGGCTGAGGCATGAGGCACAAGGGAAGATTTAAAAACAGGAAGAAAGAAACAAAGAAACTAGAATGATGATTGCCAGGGGCTGACGAAGGGGTCACGGGGAGTTATCGTTTAACGGGGACAGAGTTTCGGTTTTTCAAGATGAAAAGAGTTACAGAGATGGACGGTGGTGAGGGTTGCTCACAAGATGAATGTACTTAGTACCACAGAACTGTACATTTAAAATGATTAAGATAGTTAATTTCATGTTACATGTATTTTGCCACAATAAAAAGAACTGGAAAAAAATTTAAAAAAGAAACAGACCATATATTTTTAGAAAACTAGAAGAAAATAAGAAATGCTTCTGGCCACATATAAAGAAAGGGTTGGAGGGGCTAGACTGGGAGCCACGTGGTGTTACAGCAGTGAGGGAGATCTGCATAAGCCAACATGGATACACATTCTATATATTATTCAGCAGAAAAGCAAGATGCTGGACAGTACATATAGAATGGTCCCATTTGTATGGGAGAAAATGAGGACTTACAAAATTGACTGGACACATCTGGAAATATACACGATAAATGGCTAATGATTGTTACCTTTGGGGAGCGAAGTGGATGTCTGGAGGAGGAGGACGATTAATTAATTTTATTTTTAAAGTACCCTAGTTTATACAAAAATGAGAACTAAAGAACCCAACCAATTTGTACGATAAGGACTGTCCATATAACATAATCATGTCATGGGTTTCTTCAACCATTATGAAATTCCATGCATTTTAGGGAGGAGAGTCTCAAGACATCCATGTAGACTCTTTCTGGGCCCCTTCCCTGGGTTCCTAGAGCAGCCTGCAGAAAACCTACAGCAACCCTACCACATACCATGACCCACCCATGGATTATGAGCTCCTAAAAGCAGGGGCTGCTTCATTAATCTTTATATCCTGGGCCTACTGTTCAATGTTTGATAGTAGGAGGCCCTTGATTATTGGTTGAATTATAAATCCAGGATAGCTTATTCACCTATTTGTCAACTGCAAAATATCATGAATTTAATAGTTCAACCATAGATTCAACTGTTCAATGTCCTTAACTGTCCAGCTGTTCTTGGTCAGCAAGATTGACTGTAACTCTACCTGTATAAACCCCACAGCAACTACACAGATGGTACAAAACAACACTATTAAACATGTATAGGAATTGTAAGTGTTAGACCTTGACTCTAGGAAGGCAAAATTTTTATTAAAACCCACGAACAAAATTGTTATCAGTCCCAAGTTGGTAAGAAAGGATGAGAGATAATTAAAATTTCACCAGGTTGTTTTGTTACTTTCCAAGAGTTGGGGTTTGCATTTGTTTCAGAGTTATTATAAAACACTAAAGCTATTTAAATGATCCTTTTAGATAGTTCTGGATCAGTGTTCTGGGTAGCTTTGGTAAATCTTTATGGTCTGCTAGATTTTTGCTCTTTATTACTGATTGGGGAACAGATAAATAACTCTAAAAGGGCAAATTTCTAAGAAACATTCACTATTGGGTTAGTCAATGTGCAGAGAAGGAGATAGCTGTGCTAAAATCTAAAAACTCCAGACATAGTGCAGTGCACAGGCAAAGGCCTAAAGGCAGGAAGAAACTTGACCTGTCCACGGAAGAGAAAATAGGACAATGTTTTGGCTGAAGCAGACTAAGCAAGAGAGGGAGGCAGGCAATGTGGCCTCTGGAGGCAGAGGTCAGGCTGATGGGAGGCTCCTTTACCACTTTTGACCATCCCGGAGGCCTCTGTGCTATGTAGCTATGTGGGCTACAGTTCTCTGTGTACATCTGAGCCTTCCTGCTGGGATCGACCCACCTGACCTTGTACCACCCAGGCACTCTCCTCTCTTGGGCCCTAGATCCATCCCATTTGATTCAGATCCAGTTCTCTAGATGCTGGCCACCAGTTCCAGCTACGTGTCATAGCAGAGCTCACCTGCACATTCTCCATTCTTACACTCAGGTCAAGGGTGGAAGCATCCAACACTGGAACCTAGCAGAGCTTAATCTGTGATGACATTGATTTGAGTGCCTTTGGCCTAATGGAGAGGTGCAAATGAGATCATCAAATGGAAAGTGCTATTGCAGGCCAACAGAGAGCCCGAGTGTAGACCAAAAAATTTTGTGATGGGCCCCCCTCACACCTGGCCACTCAGTGTGGCCCGTGCCCTGGGCATGCATCATCTAAAAAGACAGCTGCCGAAGGTTGGTCCTCCCAAGGAGTACCTCATGGTATATGAGCCACAGTAAATTAGCATTTATTTAGTGCCTACTGCATAGCAGAAGTGTGCACATATTTGCCTCACGGCTCCTTCCCATCACCTCTTATAAGAGAGGATGACAAGGCCCTGAGAGGTATATTTGTTTGTCCAGGTCACACGATGGAGCCAGAATCTGAAGCCAACTTTTACCCTTTCTATTATTCCATCTTGGTATATCTTTTGCCTATATCATCATCACTGGAAGGAAGTAAAATTTCGATTTTTTATAATTATGGGACTTTGCTTAAAAACTTCTTAAGGGCCTCTTGTGTATTCCTGACTTCTTAACCATACTCTCCTATACATTTATCTTCATAATTAAGATCTAAAAGTTATCAATAGATATTACTCTGCCCCAAGGCACAAACTTTGTCATTTCCAACAGCACTGCCAAATTTTAGAATGAAAACTGGTCCCATTTTATGGGTAAGTAAACTGAGGCTTGGCACAATTCAGTGCAGCCACACAGTGAGTGTCCTGCCAGGGGAAGAACCAGGGTCCTGCTGAGCCAAGTCTGGGATGCTTTCTGCCAACAGACCCCGAATGGACTTAACATCCTACACCAGCTCATAGCCATTGGCCTTTTGACCATGGAATCCCTTTCAGTATCTTTCTTCAACAACACTTCTTGCCCATCTTCAGCAAGGCCAGTTGGTGCTACGACCACTCTGTCCATGGGTGTTTAGGAAAGTCAATGATGGGGAGCCCAGAAAATAATGACCTTCTTCCCCTCTCAAGCTCCAAGACAAGAGCAGAAAGACAAAGGGTAAGCAGGGAGGAGCCCAGAGAGTGTTACTGGTCAAACAGATGTGGGAGAAGGTGGCCCCTACCTCAGGCCCACAGAGAGGAGACAGGCCCAAGGCGCCATAGGCACTCCTGGACCACCCGTGGGAGGTCGTTCTTGAAACAAAGAACAGAGGAGTAGGGGCAGCTGTCTCCTCCAGAAGGAGACAGACAGACTGACAGGGCTATGCGTATGTATTTGCCTCCTTCCAAACTCGCACAGCGGATGAGCTGTCTCTACCTGACGAAAAGTAGGGGAGGGCTGAGAGAGCCCAGGAGGGGGCCCTTATGGAAGATCCCCTGCCCCAATGAATTTCAGTGAGAAGAAAACCCCTTTCACAGTTGAATTTTTCCCAGTTTCCCAAACAACCGGAACACCGAACTCCGTGTCGGTTCTCATTTTCACCTCCATCCTAGCAGACCCACTCTTTTAATACACGATATCTTGATTATGACATTTTCAAACTTCTGTGGGCTCATCTCTAAGAGAGAACACTTTGCTCTCCGCAGCTCATAATGTTTTTCCAATTTTCTTTTACCCTCATCCTCGCTGGACTGTTCTCCAGGCCACGGATGGAACCTAATACATTTGAAGACGCTTGAAGACATAAATGCAAAGCGAGTTTATATTCTGTGTGCTTTTTCATGTTTTTAACACAAAGACTCTATTTTGTGATACGATTCTAATGCTTCTCTGTCCGGCACATTTTTGGCTGTCTTAGGAGCAGTGAACTCTGGATGACATCTGCACATGCTCATCCCAGTAGAAAGGCTGGCTTCAGACTCAGGAACGAGGGGGAGGGGCACAGAGCAGGGAGCAAAGGTACTCCTCTGGGACTCGGGAGGCATGGGTGACTCAGGTTAGCCCTCTGGCCTCACTGCCCATCTGTCACTGACAGGGGCCACCTGGGCACGCTCAGTGTCCTCTTCTCATTGAATGAAAATATGAGGTTAAACAACAGCATAATACTTACGGATCTCGCAGTTTGCACCCACCCAGCCGTGAGGGCAGTGGCAGGTGTAACCATTGGGCTGGTCCAGGCAGGTGCCGGCGTGATGGCATGGGTTACTGTCACATTCGTTGATGTCAATGTCACACTCGTCACCTATGGAGATAAAGAAATGCAGTGATGACAGCTGGCTTCACCAGCGGCGCTGTCACCCATCACTGCTCCGGCCAAGCAGAGATCCGAGGCCGGGGTCACGGTCTCCAGCAACGGATCCCAACTGGCTGTGTACATGAAGTGGGGAACTCTCCCCAAAGTCCCAGACAAGGGATCTTTTGCTGAAGTAAAACTAAAAAAGAAAAAAAAAATGGCACTGGTCAAAAGCATCTCCTTTAGTAGAGTCAAATAGTTAACTGAGGCTGATTCTCATGTCTGAATAAACCTTTTGAGGTTGATGGGAAAAGCGAACTGGGGTTCCTGATTTTATTTAAAAAGTCTATTTTATTTTGAATTTCATCCGCTGAATCTTCTTATTTATTTTTCTGAAACTCCAGAAAGCCAAAACTCACAGCTTATGATTTTTTTTGTGGCCAAGTGTTGGATATTTGACTATTTTCTGGATAGTTCTAGGGCACAGCTGTGCGCCTAGCCAGAGTCAATTATGAACATTTACTTCACATTCCAAATCCCTGGATATGTTTCTGGGAAATATGGAAATGCACAGGAAGAGCATCCGCAACCCCCTTCTCCCATAAGAAAAGACAGTTCTGAGGTCTAGGGTTAGCCTAGCTCTGACTCAATCTCCCCTGGGAAACTATGACCTTGGGGAAGCTCACGTTCACTCCAGCCTGTCCTTCCCCCATGATGAAAAAGGGAGCTCTTGACCCTGCCTAGACCCAACATTTTGGGGCATCCCTGCCCCCATCAGAGAGAGCCTGGCTTAAACTAACAAACCAGACCATGGGCTGATGTCATGGTGGTCCAAACACCAATTTACAGGAAATAGCTTGTTATCACAAGTTACACAAACAAAGCCACCTTCACCGATTTTAAGCCATACTATGAGTCACTACAAGATGGGTACGCGTCTCAAACCGAAAGGCATCTCATCAAACGAATGGAACAGGGTACTTCAAATTGAGGCAATTTCTCTTAAGAGTTTGAAAATGAGAAAAAGAAATTTTCAAAATATATCTCTATCTTCTTAGGTACATGTAAAAAGTGATACTCAAAAAACAGAACAAACCACAAAATCCCTAGCAATGCTACAGTCATCAACCAAAGCAAAGGCGCAAAAGCAAATATTTTGTCCGTTTTCAAACGCGATGTTTCAGTGTACACGCGGATAGTTACTTCCAGGCTTACTTAATTAGTATTAAAGTACTTTCCAATCTGCTAGTGGTTTACCTCGCCTTTATGAAACCACCATATGTCACTCCCAGCCCATTTTAGAGCAGGAGTCTCACGCTGAAATATTTCGTGCCTGTTTCATTTCACACTTGTTTCTTACCTGGCATCTGACTATTTTATTTTTAACTAAGTGCAATCTGTCGAATAAAACATTTACTCCTCGGAGGCCCTACTAGGTTGATTGTAATTCAGCAGTGTCTAAGTGAATGTGTTTCCTGCAATAAATATAGTCATTTACATCAATGGGAAAGACATGAAATTGATTGCCTCTCACTAACCTATTTCAAAGGTTGTCTTGCTATTAATGGGGCAATCGCTCTGAGTGTAAAAGGGCACAGACTAACCTATTACAGCCGGCATTACATGGTAGACTAGGTGAGGAGACATATAAACAAGAACATGCTGAGAAACATTAAAAGGACTAAATCAAAGGCCTTGACAAATACATATGCATCAGTACTACTTTCCAACCATTTGGGAAGACAAACTTACTTGAGGCATTTATTGGACAGTGGCTGTCCTCAGCTGGCCATGGGAAAACTGCACGTTCTACAATAAGATGCCCCGTTACCTCTGCAGCCTCAGCTGGAGAAACAGCCTGACTTCTCTGTGCTTCCACCGCCCGGCAACACTCAGAAGCTCCACTCTGCTCCGCAAGTCCGATGTCAGCGCCAAACCCCTCTAATCCCCTAAATTCTGGGCAGTCCTAGAGCTAGTCCAGCCCATCCGTTCCTGCTCTGGTCCAGAGCTTTTTGGACCAGCGAGGTAAATGCCCAGTCCAGGGTCCAGACTAGCCCTAATGCATGTATTGGTTCTTGGATCTCCAAGGGGCACTAATGTAGTTGGGAGAAGTCCGCGGGCCGTAGTTTTGTCTCCTCCTGGGCAACCTCCCCCCCCCCCCCCCCGCCAGATTGAAAGGATTTGATAGGAATAGAGAATGACAGGTGGAAATAGAATGAACTTGTAGGTATGGATAAACTATCAAGACTCAGGATCTAAAGGACTGGGAACCAGAGAGAGTCCCAAGCCCATCCACGTCTGGATTTCTTCACCACTGTGTTCTTAGGGCCATACTGGGGACGGATTAAATGACACTAGCTAACGATATAAACTCTGGGGCCCAAACAGCCAGCAGCTAATTCCATAGCACAGGTGCTCTGGCTGACCCCAGGGGTGACGCATGGGGCACAGCAACCACTGGATTACTCTAATGGCCTATCTTACAGACTGAGGCTCCTGCACCTCTGGTTGAATCGCTTATCCACCACCTGGCTCTCAGTTCCAGGCCTTCACCGTGCCCTAAACTGGCGGTAGGAATACGGACATGGGGTGATTCTGACAATGGAGCCCCTGGAGGAAAATTTTCAGCCAGAAGACTCCCAAACACAACCACTCTTCTCTGCCTTACAATGATCATGCTTTCTGACATCAGTCTTACGCAAAGTACTTGAAGATTTATTATGAATTATAGAGAGCAACTTTGTTGTATGTATATTCATTTGCATGTAAATTCATTTCGAGTTTCCCATAGTAAGAGTATTATGTTTTTGTAAGCGCCTCAGCACCCCACCATTCCATTCAAGCAATATGCATTCTGGCTTATTTTAGAAGAGTTCTTGGTAGATTATATCACCTTGCCTTACTCAGAGTTGACTTAATAAATTTTTATGCTTTTGCTGGGTTGAGCCAGATGACTTTTTTGTTGACTCGCTTATTTTTTTTTTTTTTTTAATTTGAGTTGGGGGAAAATCAATTACTTTTAAATCACTGTTGTGCTTGAATAACATTTGTAAAGAGAATACATAATGAAATTTCTACTTGACTAAGGCTGGAAATCAGAGTCTGAGCTTTAAATCTTTTACAATTGCTTTTCAATCTACTACTTTCTAAGAGGTAATACGTAGAGTAGGTATCAAATTTGATAGTATTTTGGGCACCTGGGTGGCTCAGTTGGTTAAGCGACTGCCTTCGGCTCAGGTCGTGATCCTGGAGTCCCGGGATCGAGTCCCGCGTCAGGCTCCCTGCTCAGCGGGGAGTCTGCTTCTCCCTCTGACCCTCCTCCCTCTCATGCTCTCTGTCTCTCATTCTCTCTCTCGCAAATAAATAAAATCTTAAAAAAATAAAAAATAAAAAAATAAAAAAAGATTTTAAAAAAAAATTGATAGTATTTATGCAAATTTACAAGTGTGCCCTTTAATTCTGTATGCTTTACTCAAATACATTAAAATGGAAAAAAATTAAAAAGTCACTGCTGTGAGTAAACCAATTAATACAGCCCACACTGCATGATATCAATGAAAATCATTATATTTAGAATACTGAGTATTAAATATAGAGCTACTGTGTGCCAGGCGCTGGACTGGGTACTTTAACTATACCTCCTCCATGCTCCCCAGGTATTTTATTCCAGATGAAATGAATGTTAAAAATGATCTGGAACTTCTTCTGCTGTGATGGCGTGACGGAAAGCTCTCTTGGCCTTCCATGGTAAAGCGGATGACATACATATTTAAGGAAAGACACTTCTGAGACATTAGACAACAGGCAGCGCCCCCAAGAGAAGGAAAACAGAACAGCTGAGTGCCGTGATCATCCTGGCTTCCCGCCTGCAGCCAACTGAGAACACAGTGTCTCTCTGAACCAAGAACAACCGGACTTTGTGGGGGACGAGGGAGTTGCAACGTGTGGGACAGGCTCCCAAAGAAGATAGAGCCAGTCAGAAAAAGAGCATCAGAAATGTGCTGCATCCCCTTGAATTTGTTGCTAAATCCTATGTGTGAGTACGTTGGAACTCCATGGGCTTGGCAAACGCCATGAAGGATGAGCAGTTCCCCGAGCTCCTAGAGGACTGTGTTCAAAGTCTCACAAGTCAGAATGCAGATATTTCATTGGCCACCCAGTGCTTCAGTGGGAAAAGGTGGCACCTCAGTACTAGGGCATCTCTATCCCTAGAGGAAAGGCAACCACAGACCCACTCCCCAAAATATAAAAACAAACCTTGGAAGGATCAGTCAGGCCAGCAAGTAACTTACCTACCTGCTGGGGGGTGGGGGTGGGGCAGGGAGAAGGGACAGCACTTAAAAAAAGAAACACAAAAAACCCTATCACTCAATAACTTAACTCACAATGATTGTCCATCCACACAAGGACCATTAGCTGTGCAAAGAAATAGGAATATGTGGCCCATAACCAAAAGAAATATCAGTCCAAAGACAGATGCAGAAATCACAGATGATGGTGAGTAAACAAGGAATTTGCTCAAAATGTGAAAGAAAACATGAACAAAATGAGGATAGAAATGAAAGATATAGAAAAGAACCAAGTGGAACTTCTAGATATGAAAAATACAATATCTGAAATTAAAAACAATACTGGATGATTTTCACAGCAGACTAGATTCTGCAGAATAAATCAGTAAACTTGACAACAGCAATAGAAGCTAAACACACTGAGGCTCAGGAAAAAAAATTATTTTAAACTCAATAGAGACTCAGTGACCTGTTGTACAATTCTAAGTAGTCTAAGAGATGTAATTAGAGTCCCAGGAAAGGGGAATGAGGCATAAAATACTATTTGGTGGAATAATGGCTAAAAATGTTCCAAATTTGATGAAACTATAAAACCACAGATCCAAGAATTACACCAAATCCCAAGCAGGATAAACACCAACAAAATCACACCAAGGAACATCGTGATCAATTTGTTAAGAGCCAGTAATCAAGGAAAAATCCTAAAAGCAGCCAGAATGAAATTTCTGCTTCCAAAACGGTGAGACGGAAATATTTTTCCTACTCCTCCTACAAGCAGAAACTCTCGACATTATACAGAAAACAAACATGAGAAGACTCTGAGAGGTCAGGAGGAGACAGACTGGCAGGGAAACTCAGGACCCATGGAACAATGTGGTGGTGAGCTCCTGAGTTTTCTTCTGGCTTCTTATGTTCCAGATCAGATGCTGGAGAAACCAGCAACCCAAGAGTGCCCAAAAGTGCATGAAAAAAAAAAAGCCCCAACTGCATAACACATTTACAAATACTCCATGGATCAAAGAGAAAGTCTAAAGGAACATAAACAAAATTGAATGAAAATGAAAATATGACATAAAATTTGTGGGACACAGCCAAAGAATTGTTTTCTTTAAGATTTTATTTATTTACTTTAGGGAGAGAGAACAAGAGAGAGAGAGAGAGAGAGAAGAGAGAATCACAAGCAGGCTCCATGATGAGTGCAGAGCCCGACATGGGGCTCCATCCCAGGACCCTGAGATCATGACCTGAGCCAAAATCAAGAGCCACCCAGGTGCCCCCACAGCCAAAGAATTGTTGAAGGGTGAATTTACGGCACCAAATTTTATACATGAGAAATAGGGAAGAGCCTCAAATCAATAATCTAAGGTCTCACCTAAACAACCTAGAAGAAGAGCAAAATCAACCTGAGCTGAAAAAGCCAATCTCATGAGGTAAATGTGCCATTGGATTGGGTGTCTAATTATCTAACAATGATTGGCCTAATTCACTCCACTTAGTCAATTAGGGAGCTTTTGAGTGCTTAATAGTTGGCCAAGAGTAAGTTTTGCTAACTCTTAGGTAAAATGAAAGAGTATTTGGTGCCAAGGTAGCAATTCAAAGAGGACAGGCAGCATCATTCCTTACGTGGTGGAAGTGAATATTTTACCAGACTCTTCCATGCCTGCTAACTCTCAGAATACTCTAGGTTCTTCTTAAAGCAGGAAGAAAAGTTCTATGATCAAAAATATTTGGAAAATAAACAAAGGCAAATAAAATTCTCTGTTGTACGACCTCTCAGAGCCTGCAGTTCCCAGACACCCTTTATGAATCTCCACATGGTACCATGTCCCAAATTTATTTGGCCACAGATGTTTTTTCCAAGAAGTATCTCTTGGGACCAGTGTTCTCTAAGACAAATTAACAGCACAGATCTCCAAACAACTTTGGGAACTGTTCTGTGCTCCTCTGCAGCCAGAACAGTTACCAGGGCTGAAGAGAAATAGACATTTGTTGTTTTCAAAGACCAGTTTAGAGCGATGTTGGAACCTGCTTCACAGAGGAGTCCAACCTCTCCCTCTGATCAGGGTGAGTACCATGGAAGAGATGCCTAGGGGTGGGGTGGGGGAGCAGAGGGAACCAGGAGGCAGGAGATGGAGGGAAAAACATTACTGAGAAGATCCTGACTCTGGTTGTTCAGGAACCAGCCAGGGCAAGGCTGGAAATGCTGGATGGGGCCAGATTGCTGGGGTCTCAACAATCATGCTAAGGGCTTTGATCTTTTTCTTAAAAACAATGAAATACCAATAAGCAATGTTTAAGCAGCAAGCAACGGGATTAGAGATTCATTTCATAAGGTCTCCGCAGTGTGGAGAATGCGTTAGGGGTGAAGGCGAAGGGGTGTGGGGAGATCAGTTAGAGGGGCTGCACTCATGTGGGCAGGACATGAAGGCAGCCCAGTGTCGGCTCCAGGAAGTGAGAGCAACTAAGAGGTTCTAGGATTCTTTGGTGGTTGGATGCATGTAAGGGAGAAAAGGATGAGAGGACAAAATGAGTCCCTGGTTTCTGGCCAGAACAACTTGAGGTGCTGGTAATACCATTTATTGAGCTAGCAAACATTTCAAGAAGGAAGGGAGGGGACACCTGGGTGGCTTAGTCAGTTGAGCATCCCACTCTTGGTTTCAGCTCAGGCCATGATCTCAGGGTCCTGGGATCAAGCCCCGAGTAGGGCTCTGCGCTCATCAGGGAGTCTGCTTGAGATTCTCTCCCTCCCCCTCTGGGCCCCTCCCCACCCTCTCTCTCTCTAAAATAAATAAATAAATCTTTAAAAAAAAAAAAAAAAAAAGAAGGAAGGGAGAAGAAAATCTATATCTCCGGGTATCTTTGAGAGATACCCAAGAGCGAATGCTGATTAGGAAGTTGGAGATTTGGTAAATATTCTGGAGAAAAGATTGCATTTTATCTCCCATAAGATACCAAGATAAATTTCAAATGGATTAAAGAGTTGCATGCACAAAATTAACTCCTATGTTATTAGGATAATATAGGAGAATGTTTATAAAATCTTGATGTGTATGGTTTTTCAACATGAAACTACAAGAAAAGAAAGCAAAAGAAAATATAAAGATTTAATTATATAAAAATAAAATATAGGAAAACAAAACACTCTTATACATTTAAAAGGCAAATGGCAGTAGAAAAATATTTTCAACCTATGGAATATAAAATGTCATATACTTACTAAAAAGGGCTATTTCAAATCAAGAATAAAAATTAATGTAAGTGTTCGTTAGCTGGGATTAAAATAAAAATTTAAAGTAAAAGAAAGGAAGGAAGGTAGGAAGGGCTGGTTAACATAAATGGTAGAAAAGCAAAGAAAGGATATGAATAGGGAGTTTATAAAAGAAGAGAGACAAATAACCATACATTTATTTTGCAAGTATTCAACCTCACTATGAATCGAAGACCTACAAACTAAGACAACACTTAAAGGGCATTTTTGGCCACCAAAATGACAATTGTCAGCATCTCTATGAAGTCAAGAAAACAGGTGTCCCTGTACATTCTCGGTAGGAGTGAATTTGGTAGTGTTTTTTCTCAAGAGCAATATGGAAATATGTACATATTTTCCCGAACCCTGGGACTCCGGGAAATTAGCTCAAAGCAATAATCAGACAAGTCCACAAAGATGTATATACAAGAATACTCATAGCAATGTTGTTTACAATAGGGAACAGTTCTCAACTCCCCCAAAAGCTGAATTGGCCATGTGTTAGAAAAAAAACAACATTTTATATAATGGGCTAAAGGGGAGCCAGTAAAAATGATAAAACATTTATGATATACATGTATTTTTAAGTGAGAAGTAGGTTACAATATGGTAGGAGAATTACAATTCCTTTTTGAATTCAAATATACACACGTACACACTCTATGCTATATGTTATACACATAGACCTTCAGGAAAATCTCTGGATATATGTATCAAGATATTAACAATGGCTGCCTCTGAGCGGTGCGGTGCTAAGCGGTGGGGTTTTTTCCTATGGTCTTATATTTTCTAATCTTCCCTCCATGCTTTTTATGATTTGTGAGATAAAAATGTTTGGGGGGAAAAAAACACCCAGAATGCTTCCCCAATATTATTTTTGCATTCATTGATCAGTATAAACGTCTGTGTGTGTTTATAAACCAGTCAGCAAAACAAAACCATCTGCGAATCATTTTCTGGAATGAGCCCACTTCTCAGTCCCAGGAAAACCCAAAAGGAAAAACACAGGATGTGACACAGATAAATAGAAGGAAGATCAGAAGTCGTTTCTCCCACATCTTGACTGTTGGCATCTTCCCCAGTGAAATCCTCCAGGGTTGGGGGGGGGGGGCCCAGCGGCTCGGCAGGGGAGAGGGGAGTAGGGATCGGGGAGCGGGCAAGGTCCTCTCCTGCAGCTAAGTCCCCACCTTCTTCTGTGAGCACTCTATATGTCAACCTTTCCCAACTCGCAAACCAGAGTGACCCAGATGCTTCTGTTGGTTGAGCAAGCTCTTGAAACCTTGACTTGTCTGATCCTCTACATTTCAGGACTCTTGGGTTCTGATGGAAAAGCAAAGGATCGACCTTTTCTACCCCAGTGGTTCATGGTTCCTTCTGAGAATATAACGAAAATGGGAACCTCCTCTCAACAGATACACATCCATACAATGTTTCACATCCAATTTCAGGGATTCAAAACCTCCCTGAAGCCCATAGGGTAGGGGGTGATCTAGAAGGATCCCTAGTCTAGAAATGACTCTTCCCACTCAGAGCTCAGAGGCCACCAGGGCTTCTCTTGCACGCAGCCCTGCCCCCTTCCCCCTGCCCCCTGCTCTCCCAATCTACTTTGCTCTTGGCAGTTTTCTCTCCCCATCCCCCACACCTCCAGCATCTCTACCTTCACTAACAAGCACCCCCCACGCTAGAGTCACTCCCTCACTGCCCACCACCACCACCTCCCTTCATCTTTCAATATCCTGCCGCTGTTGCATCTTTCCGTAAAAATAAATGTGGTCGCCCAATGCAATTTCTAGAAAAGACGCATTTGATCCTTCCTTTCCCCTCCTTCCGTGAACACTTAAACTTTCTCAGCTGCTGGTGTAATGGCTCATTGCTCGTGTTTCAAAGCTGCGGTTCTGGAAACGTACAGCAATGACAATCTCAGCAAGTCTCTGTACCAAATACTGGCTTCAGAAGAACCTCCTGCAATGACAACACAGCCCATTGTTTTATAGATTTTTGTCCAAGCAGTGCCTAGTTGCATTTTGCAACCGTTTTCATATTTTGCAATAATGTATGCATAGAGATTTCTGAGGTTTTTTGTTTTTGTTTTGTTTTTGTTTTTGTTTTTGTTTTTGTTTTGTTTTTAACAGCGGCCATCTTCGGGATTTGGGGGTAGATTTGAAAACTCAGCTCCCGGCTCACTTGCCTGTAAACCCGGGGGCGCAAACACAGGTGCTATTTAGGCCCTCGCCGTCACAGGTGCCTCCGTTCAGACAGCTGATGTTAGCGCAGGGGTCCTTGTATGACTCACAGTGTATTCCTGCAGAGAAACAGATGCAAAAGGGGTCACTCATTAAGGGATCTCCAGCCCCCATGGCCTTTAAAAGCCAAGTGTTGGGACAGCCCAGAACTCTGTGAAGGCAGGTTCCCAGAGGCACACGTGTGTGTGTGCATATGTGTGTGTGTGCACACACCGTGTGCCCACTCTTGCCTAGACTGTCGTGAGGACACGCCTTATGAGGACACAGCAAATCCATTCTCTGCTTTTAGGTCCCACCATCGTCATTTATCTGTACTTTCTCTGACGCCCTGTCCCAAAGTCTGGGGAACAGCAAGTTAGAAGCCTGAAAGATAACATTCATCAGAATGTTTTCAAAGTCTCCAAAAGAAACAGAAAATAGCCAGACATCCTTTATAAGATATTGATATAATTAATAAGCAGCCTCCTGATGGGGAAGATGAGGAGTCAGATATTGAAATGAGCTCTACTTCTACTTTGGGGAACTGCAGAGCAGAAAGGGAGCCACGGGGTACTTAGACTTTATTCTAAAAGACCAAATCCGATCATCATGTACCAAAGTTAACGTGTTGTGCACTAGCTTTGTCCCAGACCCCCACACCGGGCTTTGCATCTCACTGGATCTTGGCAACAACACTAGGAGACAAATAGCCTTATTCCTCCCCCACCCCCATTTTGCAGATGAGGAGACCAAGAAAAAGCATGTGAGGTCATGAGGCTGGGGGGGGGGAGGGGCAGCTGGGATTTGAAACCACCAGCGATCTGAATCTGAGCCTGTGCTTGCTAAGTAGTTTGCTGAGAATGAGCTCAGACTGGCCGTGGAAATGTACGAAATTCCACAGAGCTCAGCACCCATTTCACAAAAAGTAGGCATTGTACAAATCTTTACAGCAAAAGCAGTTTCCCATGGGTGTAAAAAAAAAGAAAGTTTATGTGTGCCTGTGTGTATGCAAAAGTAGGGCTGAGGGACTGAATTATTTTGGCTTTCACGTCAGGGATTTCTATATTGGTGGAATTTTTTTTCAATGAGTAATTATTGCTTTATAATTTTCTAAAAAGCTTTAAAAATCCAGTGTCATTTGAAAGGTAAGATTTCTGCTGTTGTTTCACTGGAAGGTCAAGATAGATGAATGGATTAATCTCTCCTCTCTCTCTCTCATCCCTTGCCCTTTGGAGGGGAAGATAGATTATATCATATTCTGTATAAGGATGTATATAGTGATACATTCACCCTTCCTGACAGCCTCGTGAAATAAGCAGAAAGCAAATAGTAACGGAATGGTATTTACTCAATTTGCTCTCCACTTCATTACTGAGCTCATATCGTGCAAAGGACTGCCACACCCAGTGACTCATCATTTAGTCACTGAAATTATTCTTGTTGGGATTTTTGTCTATCATTTCTTTTTCAGTGTCTTAAGAAGTCGGGCTCAAGAAGGAGGAAAAAACTGTAAGAGGAAAGAAAAACAGAACTGCCTATCTGTATTCATACTAACAACCTCTTTGAGCCTGGCAAAGCATTTAGAATGGATGGTTTTTCATTCCATTTTATCCTTTGCCCCTCGTGCCCATCCCATGAATAATATTCTGTCAGATATTTTCCCAAAGTGACTTTTAGGTCCTTGCCAGCTTTTCTCCCTGCACCTACCACCCCGATCCCACCTCCTCGGGCCTGGTGGGACGTGGCCCCCTAAAGCCCCATGCGAGCTCCCTCCCTGTCTCCAGTGACTGGAATGAGCCTCCCCGGCTTTCACAGTCCTTCAGTAACCCAGGCAACCCAGGTGATGTACAAGATCAAACTAATTTAAAGATGTGCATAAAACTGGTAATGTTTTCTCACTGGGGTGTGTACAGCCTTTTCACCCAGAAGCTTCTACTTTCCCACTGATTCCCAAGTAGCACGGGCTCAACCAAAAGAATAAAATGCAAAACAGTCTTTTCTGCTTCAAAGTGTTTATCAAAAAACAAAGATCTACATATTTTCAAATTCCCATGGGGCTGATCAATGGAAACCAGGTGACAGAAAAGGCTTTCAAATGTAATGGGAAATACAGCTATAACCAAAGTTCAGAGATGCCTGGAATCTAAAAAGATGTCCATTAGATCTAAAGAAAGAATGACCAAAGATGATCTTCACTGGGTTTCTAGTAATGCATTAGCCAATGAAGCCTCCATAATATTAATACAATGAATATATTAACACATAGAGGACCACATTTTTCAAATGAGGCAGAAAAGCAAATTGTAGGTTAAATATTTGAACATCTTAACCTTACAAGACTTTGGTAAGATAGATTTGATGAAAACACCCAAGATAATAGCAATTTCGATCTTTTGGGTGTTTTTGTTTTGTTTTGTTTTTCGCAATAATTTTATCCCTTGTTATTTCTCTTTTTCAAAAGATATTCGGTCACTTGAGATTGAGAGTTTTCTGGCAGCAAGATCGGACAAAAGCTCATCTTCATGGAAA
Organism: Phoca vitulina; assembly: GCF_004348235.1. Taxonomy (NCBI): domain Eukaryota; kingdom Metazoa; phylum Chordata; class Mammalia; order Carnivora; family Phocidae; genus Phoca; species Phoca vitulina. The sequence continues at coordinate 10,049,060 of NW_022589704.1, read as the reverse complement.
CACGATGGCTATGAAGCAAGATGGTCTTAAAAGTCCCCAGTGAGCACTTGGTTTCTATACGCCAAGCCTTGCTAATTCCTGTATAAAAACTATTTGTCATATTGCTCAGCTTGTCTTAAGAGCTGAACAACCATGAGCTGGAAACCTTGAATACAGAGAATAGAGAGTCATGAACACTACTGATGTGCCAAGGAGCCTCCTCTCCAACGCTCCTTCTCAGGCCCCCTTCCCCAGGGGCCCTGAACACTGGCACCACGCTGAGTGTTAGGCGTCCGTTTCCTCTGACGAGAATGCCTTCCTTTCCTTCTGCCCAGGCTGGTCTCCACCTGGCACATTCTATCTGTCAAAGCCTAACTCAAATGCTCTTTCTCTGGAAAGCTGAACCTGAGCCTCCCGAGACAGAGCTCCATTTTTCCACCATTGTGCATTGAGAGCATGCTGAGATTCGCACTGTTACGGACTTTACTGTGTTAAAGCATGACTTATCTGTTCTCCTGTCTGATCCATCTCCCCCCCCACCCAACAAATCTCTGAGGTCCCTTAGAGCAGAGGCCATGATTTAACGCATGGAAGAAATTCTGGATGTATCACCAGAATCCTGTCCTTTCAGGAGGGGCGACGGTCCGTGTACTTTGGCTGACACACAGGTAGGACTGCCAGAGGAGTGAGAAGCCATTCCAAATCTGCCTCAAAAACACCCTATTTTGTCAGGGAAAACCAGGTCCACACTTCAAATTAAGTCTGTGGAACGACACATGCATCACCCATTGGCAAAGGACGTAGCACGCACTATTACAAAACTTATGTTTAGTCTCAGGCAAAAATAAACTGTAATTCAGTCAAAACTAATAAAAATTCATACTTTTCATATTAAGGGATAGAGAGGCAATGTTTCTGAAAAGATCTCTATTCCAACAGGGCTCTGTATAGAAGTTAATTTTAGAATTAAAATGAGCAAAAATTCAAAGAGGAGGGCGCCAACTGTAAATCTTTGTTGCCATCACAATTTAGTCGTGATTAATATTTTGAAAACTGAAAGTCACTATTTTAGCTCCAGGAAAATTAAGTCAGGTAAAGAAATTAACTCTATAAGTTCTTTGAACTTAATATTCATTTTAAGACACCATCTTATTCTATTCAAACTTATTTCCTCCACAAAAAATTTCCCAGTATTTCAACCATCACAGAGGCCAATCCCTTCTAAACTTCCTTTCCCTCAGAAATGACAACTGACATCTCGACCTTGGCCTCATTATTTCTTTTGTGTGTGCCAGTCTCAGCCTGCTCCTCTGGCTTAATAATAGCCTAAAAAAAGGAAGAAACCCTGACTTACCCATTTTTGTATCTATCCCACTATTTGAGAAGGGCTACATACACAAAATATCCAGAAATTCTTGTTCACTGGTTACACAGAAAAAAGCAATTCGGGCAAACAAAGAAAGTGTTCTCATCTTCAATTACAAATTTCTGTAGACTTTTAAAATAAACAATTAGGTACAATGTGATCGAACCTATAACCCAGTGATCTCATTTCTGAAACCCAATCCTACCCCCCCAAATTCAGAAAGTATAAAAATTATATGCATAAAGATGTTCATTTCAGAATTGTTTATAACAGCCTCACATCAGATGCCACAAGGGAACGGATAAATATTCCCCTAGGGGAATATTACATAGCCATTTAATATAGAACTAGTAAGACTTCCTAGCAAAATCTAAATCAAACATACTACAAAAGGAAGGTATGGGAACAACAATATAAAAATTATAGGCATACTCCATTGTATCTGTGAAAACATGGATATTTAAAAAGGATGGAAACAACAGAGATGCTTACTGCTCTTGTATTCTGTTGAAAACTATGCGATATCTCAAATTTTCTTCTTTCCAAAAATTGTATTATTGTTGCACTGTTTTCATAATTAAAAATTGAAATATTTTCTTTATAACTTTGGCACCAAAAATTCCAAATTAGTATGCTGTTGATCATTTAGTTTGTCCTACTAAAATAAAAGTCAACAGCATATGAGGAAACTTGACTTTTTGACAATATGAAGTTGTGAACTAACCAAGGTCTTAAAAGTCTTGCCATGAACTAGCTCTGAGCTAATTTTGGAGGAGGGATGAGCATTTCGGTATGTCTAAAGGGAGGTTACTCCAAGTCCCTCCACGCATTTTGCTTCTAACAATTTCATGATCTACAGCAGAAATTTTCTGGGAAAACATTCACGTTGGTTTCCTTTATTTAATCAGTGCGTTAAGCAGCAATTCGAATTCAACTAAAGATGGCTGCTGAGCATTTGCCTTTGTGTAAGCCACCACATCAAGAGCTGCAGAGAAATGACAGGGGAAAAAAAAGAAACTTTATATAGTCTCTGCCTTTCAGGAGATGATGATTTAGCCTAAGAAAGAGGGAATTTCTACAAGGTTGACCAGCAGTGTGACAGCAAATACAGAGACAAGGTTGGGAGAGGTCAAGGAGGGAGGTGTCACCTGTTTGGGGACCCAACATTGCAGTCAGTGGATGCAGGGCTGGATGAGGGCAAAGAGTAGGGGGGAGAAGGAGGGGACAAGAAGGAAACCCCGGGGACCAATGACATTCATGGTGTCCAGAGGGCAAGGATTCGGTGAGGGCAGGGAGACAAGAGTCAGGGGACAGGATCGAAGCCGCAGAAGGAAGCTAAAGCAGAGTGAGTTTCAAGAGGGAGCCACGGTCAGTGGGGCAAGGAAGCAGGAAGCCAGGACCTGGGAGTCAGAAGCTGGAGGGGTAGGCTTCGGGATCTCATTGAAAAAAGTCTTCAGTTAGGTCACCGTGAGATCCATTTTAACGGAATGGTGTGGACAAGACCCAAACTGAAGAGGATTAAGAAAAGAACAAAAATGTTACAAATTGAGAGGCTATCTATAGCAACTCTAGGGAAACTTGCTTGTAAAATAAAGAGGAAGAGAGAGGAAGTAAGTAGAGGAGGACAGAGCCAATGAAAGGTGTTTTTTTCCAATTTACATGGAATGTATTTAGAAGTTTAAAAACATTTCTTTTCTCTACTTAGCAGCCCAATTTCTCCAACACCATTTATGAAAAACAAAACAAAACAAAACAAAACAAAACAAAACAATTCCTCCCCATTTATAGCAATTTCTCCTTAAGAGTCATACGTTATTACAGATGATGGTTTCTGGGTCATTATTCAGTTTTGGTTAGCTGTCCATTCTTACACCCATAACACCTGAATGTAGTAATAATAAACAAATAATAATAAAACACCTGGCAAAAGCTCCCCCCCTTGCTCTTCTTTTTCAAAATGTTCTTAGCTATGCCTGACCTCCTATTACACGCATTCTTTTTAGAAAGTCATATTCATTTATTTAAGTTCTATTTTAACACAAAACATTAAAGACAACCACTTAAAAAAATGTATATGTAAAGTAAGAGGTTCAAGTCTCAACTCCCACCCTCAACACACCACCCACCTAAGTTCTAACTCCAGAGGTAAGTACTAGTCAGGACTTGCTGCCCACCTGTCTGGTAGGTTCCCGAGTTTATGCCCACAACCTACATGTAAATATATGTTCAGGGAAATGCTTCCAAATGTCCATCCCCAAGGAGAGATTGGAGGGCATGACTTAGCTCCCTCCACCTCTCTCTTACTTCCTTCTACCACCCACCACTGCCTCCCCACCACTCTTACTTTAGAAGTCTGACCATTTACGCTGCTAGGCTTTGCCTTCAGGAGTCTTACTTTAAATCTAAACCTAAAGGTCTCTACACATATACGCAAATTAAATGACCACTTTACCTGCCCATCTGAGATCTTTAACAGATGTGTATGTCTTCCAACCTTTCCCATCCCCACCCCCTTCAACTCATGGATTTAGTTAAGATGATAGGAAACTTGAATGTGGTCATTTAAATTTTTCCTTAAGAATGGGTATGATGGACACACCCTAGGGGGACCCTCAATGAGTCACACCCTTCCCTTGCGTGTGAGCTTTGAACCAAGAGCATCCGGCAAAAGTTAAGCGATTTTGAAGATGCAGTTAATGTCCCTAATCAGTTCAATTTGTGTTGATTTCAGGTGGGCCAGACCTAATCAGGTGATATTTTTAGTGGGTTCAGTCTTCTCTCCTGAAGTGAGAGACATGAAACAGCACAAGCTCTCTTTCATATCCCCTTCACTGCTACCTTTCAAGGAGCAAGCTGCCATGAATTCTACAGCCACAGGTTATGAATTCTGCCAACAACTGGAGGGAACACAAGGGTTGACCCTTTCCTATTCAAGCCTCAGATGAGAACTCAGTTCAGCCAACATCTTGATTCCAGCCTTGTGGGACCCTGAGCAGGGAGTCCACAAAGACATGCCTGGACCAAAGGAACCATTAGCAACTAAAAGGGTATCGTTTCACGCCACTACTTTGTGGTGATTCATTACACAGCAGAACTAATTGGTAAAGCAGGTATAACTTGTTTTCAGAAGACTTTTCTTCACCATTAAATTACCGTCCACAATCACTTTAATATCATCTATTTAGGTTTATCCCTGCATTTAAAGGAGTCTGTTCAACCCTCTTCTTCCTGTTCTCTATCTTCCCCTATCTAGTTATATTTGTTCTGATTTAGGTCCAGCTGAGTGAGAATACTTTTTAAAATGATTTTCTTAGAAAGGGGACATGGTGTTATGTTTTCTGTATCCTTAAATGTGCCAAACGTCGTTCTTTTGCCCTCAAATGTAAAGACTACCTGTCCTTTGCACTGAGCAGCCTGAAACATTGCTCCACTATTGCTTAGTTTCATTACAGAGAGGAGGAGGTCAGTGCGGATTTGATTCTCTTTCTTTTGTATGTAACTTGTACTCCCTGTGAAGACTCTTATAAAAAAAAAAGATTGCTCTTCATCCTTAGATTTAGAAATTTTACTAGGAAATCTCAAATGGTGTATCATCTCTTTCATTAACCCCTCTAGCATTCTGCAAGCCCTATTCATTCTATTTGAAAACTTCAGTTTTCTCCAGCTCATAGACTTCTCCTTCTAGTAATTAGTTGATTCTGGTTTTATTTCCATGTGTTCCTTCTTCATCGGAGCATCCACCATCCAGACGGAAACAGAGCTCCTGGATATTCTCTCCACAGTTCCTATCTTGTCAGTCAGGATTTCCCTTTCCTCATATTTTCACTTCTACCACGAAACGGTTCCTCCTTTGGCTTTTCCAGATCCAGATTCAGGTTTGGGTAATATATATTACTTTCTTCACTTCCTCCCTGGAGTGGTTGGAGTTGTTGGTTGTTGTTGCAATTTCATTTTTATTTTCCAGATTATTTTCCCTTTTTGAGCTGCTGAGACAGGCTCCCCGTACTGGCCAGGGTGAAGGTTGCCAACGTCAGGCAGAGACAGATGCCGCTGGAGACTCCCCTCCAGTGCTAGACAGGCCGGCCAACTGGTAACCCTGTATACTAAGGCACAGGGTGGAGGCCTCCCACTTTGGGAGGCTCAGGGCTCTCCAGGAATGAATAGAGACCATTTTCTCTCAGCCATACAGAAAATAAAGGAGCAGCTCAGCCCAACTGTGCAGTTATATTAGAGGGCAGCCAGTCTCCATGAGATCTGTAGCTACCCCACCCCCCAGCTCATTAGGTCACATGGAGCACATTCACAGCATATATTTCCTCTTTGTAAACTGAGGGTCCTTGGAGCTCTGCTAGCCATTGATTCGGTTCTCCCCTAACCTTGTGGTGTGCAAAGGCTCCCAACACCTGCATCCTCTCCTTGAGAATCCAAATCCCCTGATATGTTGGGATATCCTCCAGAATCACTTTCCTTCTTGGGTCATCCCTCACAGAGAGTCAGTAAGTGATGGAGGCAAGTCCCAGAAAGATAGAAGGGACAGAATTTTGAGTATATATAGAAGGATCAACATATGTATCTGTGGCTCATGGTGTGTAATTGTATTTGTTACTGCTTAGTCACGAGAGCATGAGCAATGCCTCAAAGATAGGAAAACTGTATCATCAACTGAAGAATTTGGAATTTTTAATTTTCGAAGCACATCCACTACTAATTTTGTCATTGAAGAATTTCAAAATGTTGGTAAACATCACTGTCCTTGCTTTATACAGACAAAATAAAGACTGGTCAGCTTAAGAGTTTACTCCCAGCTCAGCAGGAAGCCTGTGGCACGACTAGGCTGAGCTACTTAGGTCTCCTGACTCACTGCTCCTTTATTCTTCTTTCCAGAATCGACCAGACTCCCTATTTCTCAATACTCTGAAAACCCTGGAATGAAATCCACGTGAATGAAGCCAGAACATCTGCCCTTGCGGAAATGGTGGACTTTGGCTCTAAATGGGCATCACACTGGGAGAGAAGGAGCAGATCTCCTGAACATAAAGCAAACACTTGGCCCAGCCTCATCCCTTCCAGCCAGAGAGACCAGATCAAGTTCATCCATGTGGCCTACACACCCTGAAGGCCCACCAAAAAGACCACTAAATAATGGTGGGTCCATCCAATGAGAAGGAACAGCAGCTGCAAGGCCAGGTTACCAGGCAGATGGATGGTATCAAGTAAGCAGTGCTGGGAGCCAGAGGTTAAATGAAATGGCTATAAATAGAGCCCACAGAGGCATTACAAAAATCTAAACCCAGCCCTGAAGTTGTGGCTTAGAGAAATGTGCACGGCAGCTGATAAACACGATTTCCTGGCGTGGTGCCGTCCAAGGGTATCTGGGCTTAGAATGGAGCCACACCATTGAGCCCACTGGGGAGGCAGAAGAAAGGGCATTAGGGACATGCTGGCTGGGCTTCTGAGGGACACCACTGCCACCTCACAGGGTTATTGGGAGGACTGTGTGAGTTCATGCACACGAGGGCTTAGAACAAGGTCTGCAGGTTATAAACACTCTGTAGATGTCGGCTGTTTTTCCAGAGTGACTTTGACACGCATCCACTCAAACGAGCTAACATTTCCCTTGCAACTGACTCATTTAATGAGAATTAACTTTTTTCCAACATGTGAGATTCCACCTGCGTCCTCCACCGACAGCACAGCATCCTGTCTCTGCCCAGCGAGCCCCACAGCCCTGTGCTTCGATCTATGTCTGACGGGGCACTTAGGCTCACTTCTCACCATTGGCTTTGTACACATTCAACAGAGAAAAGAGTGAGGATACGGGAAGAAGGAAAGGGCAGGAGAGAGATTTTTCAGTTTATCAAGAGGAAACCCCAGGCTTGCTAATTGCTCTCTTCGGTCCCAGAAATCATCCCATCTCCAGCATTTGGGTTTTACCCTGAATAATGTAATGCTCCAATTAGAGGTTTATGCATTTGAGTTGAGAAATCCATGACGTCATTTAGGCCACTCGGGCATAAGAAGGCCAAGCGGTGCTCACCTTTGTATTCCGCCAGGCACACGCACTCATAGCCATTAACGAGGTCCCTGCAGGTGGCAGCGTTCAGGCAAGGGGCAGAGAGGCACTCGTTATATTCCTCCTCACAGTAGAGGCCGTGGTAACCTGAAGGGCAGAGAAAAAGGCCTGTGGTCAAATGGGTTCCATTTAAATCCACGCTGCACCAGCTTACAAGAAAGGTGGTGGGGTCGGCATGGGAAGCACGGGACAGAAAGATGGGATTTCAGGAGTTGGGTCCCCTGGGGTATAATTGAAATGTGGCTTTCTGGGAAGGCTAGGAAGAGTGTGTTCTCATCACCCTTTTTCAGGATCCCAAGTATAAAAGGAATGATCCCATTTACCCACCAGAAGGTCTCATTACTACATTACTAGTGACCTGGAGACCGGGGTCACAGAGTACATTGGCTGTGGCCACAGGAGACAGGGATGATCACAGCGGGGCTGACAGCATGGAAGGAACAGCTCCTTTCAAAGATGTGGACCACTCCTCCAATCAGAAACCCATATCTAGCAACTAAAGAGAATTTTATTAAAAGAGAAAGGGATCCATGTATTTCCTTTGCTCTTCAGGTCAAGAAGAAAGTCAGCTAAAAAGGCCTCACTGAAATTCCTGATAAAATGTGGGGTAATTATTTTTAATTTAAAATTGTGATTTGCTTGGGGCATCTGGGTGGCTCAGTTGGTTGAGCACCTGATTTCAGCTCAGGTCATGATCTCAGGGTCCTAGGATCGAGCCCCGCATTGGGCTCCGTGCTCCGCGGGGAATCTGCTTGTCCCTCTCTCTCTGCTCACTCTCTCAAATAAATAAAATCTTTAAAAAAAAATAAAAGAACTATTATCTCAATTATAATATTTTAAATTGTACTTTAAAATTCTAGTTGTTAAAAATAAAATAAGAGCAATGAAGAAAAAGAAACCAACAGTTTCCCAATAAAGATGGCTTTTACTCTGTTTGCAACACAGGTGTTTATTCTAAAGGACAAGAAGACAACATTCTTTGAGATTCACTCATGAATGTTATACTGTTTTTAACTTTCAAAAACATGCATCAGTGCCAATTTGCAGTGAAACCGAGCCATTTTTTTTTCTGGCCCTGTCCAAACAATGAGAAACACGTGAGTGCTTTCAAAAATCACCCTGCCTGTGTTGGTTCTGAATTCAGATAAGCAGAAAAAATAAACCCTTGCTCAAATGAGAACTAGAACTACTAGTTTGTTTTTTTTTTTTCCCCCAGCTTTCCAACTCATAGCCAACCCTCAAACTCAGAAAGTTCCATTAGGACATGCTAATGTGTTGAACTGTTTTGTTTCTCGTGCCTATCACAAAAGTAGGTTAAGCTCCTATCTGCAGTATTAACGGAGTACTTTTTTCAAGTTTATTGCCATTTCAGTTGTTTCTGAACTGCTTTCCAAAATGAGGCAGTGATAATAGCCCCTCTGAGGAGACCTTGACCTACCTGAGACAAACAGGCCATGGTTTTCAATTCTTCCATCTTACCCTACTTTTTGTAATTTTAGGGAAGTATTTTCTATTTCCCTTCATCAGTATTTTGATCATCTAGATCAGAGTTTCTCAACTGACAGCAATTTTGCCCCCAGAATTTGGCAATGTTTGGAGACACTTTTGGTTGTCACAACTAGGGTGGAGGGGAAGGAGCCTGCCGCTGGTATCTAGCATCAGGATGCTACTGAACATCCTGGGAGGCACGGGACAGCCCTCCATGACCGCTCCCCCCCAAAAAAAGATCCAGCTAAAATGCTAACAGAGTCAGATGGAGAACCCTGCTCTAGATTAAGGATCAGCAAACTCTGGCTCACAGGCCAAATCCATCCCAGTCTGGTTTTGTAAATAAAGTTTTATTGAGACACAGTCACACTCATCCATTCATGTATTGTCTATGGCTGTGTTCCCACTACAACGGCAGCCTGAGTAGTTGCAACAGAGACCATAGGGCCTGCGAAGCCCAAAATCCTTACTAGCTGGCCTCTTAGAGAACAAGTTTGCTGACTCCTGATCTGGGTTCAACAGAAAATCTTTCTTTTTATGAGTTTTGGACATTAACTCTTTATCAAATAGATGGCTTGCAAGCATTTTCTGCCATTCCAGAGTTGGCTTTTATTAAGCAATTTATTGCTTCCTCTGCTGTGTTGTTTTTTAGTTTTAGCCCCATTTGTCTATCTTTGCTTTTGTTGCCTGTGCTTTTGTTGTCATACCCAAGAAATCACTGCCAAGATCAATATTATGAAGGTTTTCCCCTATGTCTTCTTCTAGGAGTGTTACAGTTTCAGGTCTAACATTTAAGTCTTTAATCCATTTTGAGTTGCTTTTTGTGGAAGGTGTAAGAGAATACAAATAGCCAAGAGGTACACAAGAAGATGCTCAACACCACCAATCAGCAGGGAAATGCAAATCAAAACCACAATGAGATATCACATCACACCTGTTAGAACAGACATTATAAACACACACACACACACACACACACACACACACAGAAAACAGTAAGTTTTGGCAAGGACATGGAGAAATTGGAACTCTTGTACACTGCTGGTGGAAATGTGAAATGGCACAACCGCTATGGAAAACAATACAGAGAATCCCCCCAAAATTAAAAATAGAACTATCATATGAATTATAATCCCATTTGTAGGATTTATCCAAAATAATGGAAAACAGGATCTCGAAGAGATATTTGCATTCCCATATTCATTGCAGCATTATTCACAATAGCCAAGAAGTAGAATCAACCAAAATGTCAATCAACGATGAATGGATAAAGAAAATGCAGTTTATACATACGATGGAATATTATTCAGCCCTTAAAAAAGGAAAGAAATCTTGTCATATGCTATAACATGGATGAACCTTGAGACTATAAGCTAAGTGAAATAAGCCAGTCACAGAAGGACAAATATTTCATGATTCCAGTTATATGAGGCATCTGAAGTAGTGAAACTCACAGAAGCAGAGTAGAATGGTGGTTGTCAGGGGCTGGGGGGGGAGGGCAAAATGGGTAGTTGCTGTCAATGGTTATAGAGTTCCAGTTTTGCAAAATGAAAATGTTCTAGAGATCTGCTGTATGACAATGTGCATATCATTAATAAAACTGTTCTGTACCCTTAAAAATTTGTTAATAGGGTAGATTTCATGTTATGTGATTTTTCTCACAATTAAAAAATTTTTTTTCATATAATATATTACCTACATAACGAGTTCATTGTCTTTCGGCTTCTCAGTGTGGAGCAACAATCGCAAGGAGCATCTTTCCAATTGTATTTGCTCTCCTAACAGATCTTTTAAAAATCAGTTGGAAGAACAACAGATAACCCTACAAGCATCTTTGACCTCGCAATTGGGGTGTTATTTACATGGACAAAAATCAAAAGCAAATTTCATGAAATCATTTGTAATTGTTTTCATTCTTTACAAACTGTATCATTCTCTTCTTCCACTAGTAACATGAAAAGCAAATGAGGAAGTTATTTTACAGAGATAATTAAGCTGGTGATGTTTTTCTTCCTTGGGGGAAAAGAAAAAGATAAAGGTTTCATATTCTGAAACTGTTTCTTCAGGGATGGTAACATTTCAACATCTTTATGGAAATGTCAAGGCAATCCTTACACTGGGTGCCAAAGAACCTAAATTGGACTGTTTGAATAAAAAGGCATTCCTTCCAAAAGAGAAGGCTTCTGTGAAAATGAGGCTGCCACCCCCTGCTAGTAATTAATTCGGGCAAACAAATTAGCTCAGGGCAGTATGCCCAGGATCTAGGAAAATTAGGCTAGTCCAAAGAACTTTTTTAAATAAAACAAAAGATCAGAAGGGTGAGATCAGAGTGGCCCTTTCCAGGGCACCGATCTTCATCACCACCACTCCCATCTTTGCATGACTTGCTCCTGAATATTCGACTCCAATATTCCTTAAATTGACAGAACACAGTGATCAACTGGACGTGAGGAGTGAGAGTGGTCAAGATGGCTGCCATGTTTAGGCTGAATGAGGGGATGATGTTGCCATTAACACGACCAAAGGAATATCAGGTTTTTGAGAAAGCTGACCAGTTGGATTTTGTTTAACTTAGGGCTCACTTAGGGAGGTCCAGGTGGCAGCTGGAAAAATAGACTTAAATAGTGTAGAAACAGCATCTTGGGAGTTTGTGGCCTTGAAGTGGTGCTGAAGTTTCATCAAAGAAATACTTTGGAGAGGAAAAAAGAAGGGATCGAGGTCAGATCTACATGGATGGGCAGGTGGAGAAGGAGAAACCAGATCAGGACACTGGAGAGGGATAAGGCAAAGGAGAGGAGGAAAGGCCAAGGAGAGCAATGTCATGGGAGCCAGGGGAGGGAAGGAAATCAAGGAGGGCTGCTCAAAGGCTCTAAAGACTGAAAAATGACAGCTGGATTAGAAGATTAGAAAGTCACTGGAGGGGCGCCTGGGTGACTCAGTCAGTTAAGCGTCTGCCTTTGGCTCAGGTCATGATCTCAGGGTCCTGGGATCGAGCTCTGAAACAGGCTCCGCACTCAGTGGAGAGTCTGCTTGTCCCTCTGCCCCTCCCCTGCTTGGGCTCTCTCTCTCTCAAATAAGTAAATAAAATCTTTACTAAAAAAATCATAACTCTCAATGGGAGGAAAACTGCCCTTCAGAGGTTGTTTTGAAAGTTGGGGGGAGGGGAGGAATTGCTTATCACACTGATTGGGGGATTCGACTGGAATTTAGTGGGTAGAGGCCAGAGATACTAACCATCGTGTAATGTCTGGGGTACCCCTGCACAACCAAGGATGCCCTAGCATCTCTCATGACTTCTGTCTGTCCCACCAGAAATTCATGGAGGTGAAAACCCTGTTCGTAACCTTTCCGGACTAGAACCTAATAGCTTTACATGTACATTTGCATTTATAGTTTTTAAGATATGCTGAGTTTTCCTGGAATGTAACTACTGGGTAAATCAAGAGAAGATTGTACCGCGAGTTGTTCACCACTTGGGAAAATCACTTCACAAGAGCACTAGCTCTTGAAGAGCTTAAATCACCAACAAAGCACACCGGTATCAGTAAACTAAACAAAACAAGGCAGAAATCCCTGCTTCAGATAATTTTCTGACAACACTAGCTAAAGCTTCTCCCACCAGTTACTCATCATAACACTTAGCTGATTTCATGGCAACACTTATAACTGTCTGAAACCATATTTCAGCTTCTATTCTTGATTATTATTTCTCTTCCTCCACCAGAATATTAGCTTGAGGCTATGATTGCAGGGTTCACAGCTGTACCCACTGTCTCTGGCACAGAAAAGATGCTCAAAATAGCTGTTGAATCAGCACCCAAAGTGCCATGGATTAAGCCAACGCACATCTAAGATGCGCCTACAATGTGCCAGGAGCTTCCAGGTTCTGTGGATACAAAGCTAAACAGCAGGTCTCTACCTGCAAGAAGCTTACAATCTAATAGCACGTTAGTGCCATCTGCTTTATATCAGCCCCTTCACGTGTGCTAACTGGTTTAATCCTCATGACAACCCAGAATGATGGGCATGACTAGTCCCAATGTGTAGGTGAGGAATTAAGAGTCAGAGATAAAGAAACTTGCCCAAGGACACACAATCAACCCTGTGTTCTTCCTAGTTTCCCAAGAAGGTCCCCAGAATGCATTACCTAGTGTACCAGTCTGCTAGGGCCACCAAAACCAAACACCACAGCCTGGGGGCATTGAATGACAGAAATTTATTTTCTCACAGTTCTGGAAGCTGGAAATCCTAAATCAAGTTGTCAGCAAGTTTGGTTTCTCTCCTTGGCTTGTGGATGGCCACCTTCTCCCTGTGTCTTCTTTCCATGTGGCCTTGTCTCTGTAGGCACATCTCCCTGGTGTCTCAGACAGTTATGGAAAAACCAGTTATATTGGTTTATAGCCCCATCCTTAGGACCTCATTGAACCTTAATTACCTCTTTGAAGGCACTATCTCTAAATACAGCTGCACGGGGGGGAGGGGGGGCGCAGTTAGGACTTCAACATACGAATTTGGGAGAGACAAAATTCAGTCTATAACACCCAAAATCAGGGTTTCTCAACCACGACGGTCCTGACATTTTGGATCGATCATTCTTCATGGTTGGGAGCTGTCCGGTACATTGTAGGATGTTGAGCAGAATCCCTGGCCTCTACCCACTAGATTCCAGCAACCCACCTCTCCCCAGTTGTGACAACTCAAAGGTCTCCAGACATTGCCATATGGCCCCTGGAGAACATAAACCCCCTTTAAGAACCAACATCCTAGATCCTTTTTATAACAGGAAAACAACTTGAGAAGATTTGAGAATGTGTAGGTTTGAATTTTTCATTGTGAAGAGAGTAAATTCATTGAGAAAAAGGATTTTGGGGGCAGAACTGAGGGGTCCATCTGTGACTATGGGTTTAATATAATACCGGCCCCTGGGTGACTTCCTCCAGCCGTGAGAGAATATGGACACTTAGTTCATCTGGGGCTACCCAGATTCAAATACCAAATGAAGAATAAAGAGACAAGAGAAGAGTAGGAGGTATAGGCTTCCAGTTATGGACCGAATAAGTCACAGGGATGAGAGGTACAGCACAGGGAATATAGTCAGTGGTACTGTCATAGGGTTATATGGTGACCAATGATAGCTATAATTGTGGTGAGCACAGCATAACGTATAGACTTGTCAAATCACTATGTTGTACCCCTGAAATTAATGTAACATTGCATGTCAACTACATTTCAATAAAAATAAATAAGTAAACAGAGAGATAGATTAGATAGAAAGGTAGGTAAGTAGGTAGGTAGATAGATGATAGATAGATAGATAGATAGATAGATAGATAGATAGATAGATACATAGATAGATACATAGATAGATACATAGATAGATACATAGATAGATAGATAGGGAAAAGAGAGGAGAGAAGCCCCACCTGGTGATTTTTCGAGCTACTGAGAACCCCGTTGAATGTTCTGCCATTAGGTTGGAACTCCTCTGTGTCCTCCTGTGAAGACCAAGGTCCTATACTATTGACTGACTTAGCAAAGGCACAGTGAGCCAGGATTCTACTCCCCAGGGTCTGACCTGTTCTAGAATACCACAGCCACCTCCAGGTTTTATTCTGTCCATTGAAAGGCAAGGCTTTCTGCTGCCTTTTCTTTTTATGCTCTCTCAACATTGTCCCAAGACAACATCACTTAAATATTCATCCTAACAGAAGAGAGGCTCTGGCCCCACACTGTGTCTACTCAACAGCTCTTTTCTCCCCTTGCCCATCACAGCTCACTCTGAAAAATCCCAAACTGGGGGCTCCAGTTGTAACCAGATGGCATCCACACTCTGTGTAACAAATTGGGGCAACTCCCCCATGGGTACCACCCCTGCTGAGCTACCTGTGCTCCCCACTACCTCAGAAAAAGCAAAGAGCTCCTCCAAAAACCAATGGTGATGTGTTCAGAACACCAGGGAGGCCACACTGCTCACTGCCCCCAGCGAAGGCCAAATTCAAGGTGAGAGCGAATTTGAAGTGTCTGAGGTTTTGTTTGTTTTTTTTTTGTTTTGTTTCACTTTAAGGTCAGACTGAAGTGAGTGGGGGAGAAGGGGAGTGGTTCCTTTAAGGGCATGTTGCAACTCAGAGGATGTTTCCTCTCATTTCACATTGAATGATAAAATGTGGAAGCCCAAGATCCCCTGATTCAAGTCTAGACCACTTCCTGAGAGTCAAATCTTCCAAACATTCTCTCATGGTAGTTAAAAATGTGGGCAAAAAGGAAAACAATCCTATTACATTAATGTGATCGTCTGTGAGCTTTCAAATTCTCAGTAAACTCCCTGATGGCCAGAGAGCCCCTTCAGCAGCACGGAGTGATGGGCAATGCAATCATTTCACTGTGCTGAGAGCTTGGTTGCAGGGAGAGCGTGTGCCTGTGAGCTTGTGTGCGCACGCAGGCATGTGCACTGTATCACTCGCTCTGCTGATACGATCACAATAGGAATCTTTTTAAGAACAGGAAAAAATACAGGTATGAATCCCTGCTCACATTAATCTCATCGGGTGTTCCAATGTTCTGTTCTAAACAGACGTGCTGACGTTCACATCTGTGCAGACTTCCATGGAGGAATTGCATTCCTGTCTCACACACACACACACACACACACACACACACACACACACACACGGAAAACGTCCGTAAATGGGAGGAAGCTGTGTAAGGAGACGGAGCCTCACTGGCGTGTGGAACCCAGTGGCTGCTGGTACTGCTTCTTTCTCTATTCCCTAATTTCTCATCCTTTCAGTGATGGAGGCACCTGAGCCAGGGAGGAAAGAGATGCGAAAAGACCCAAATCAATCAATGTTTCCACGGCTGTGGTTCTTATAAACATTAAATTGGAAGGACCATACGTAGAGGCTGAATTAAAGTTTTAGACTCTCCAGCCTCCCTGTTATTTATACGCTGCTGAGCCATCTACAGATTTGCACGTCCCTCCCTCGGCTTCCGAGGAAGATGGATAATGGAGAGCCGGCTGTAAATCATATCCTAACGGTTCATGCAACGAGTTTGTCTTCCCATCCCTGCAGGCTGCTGGTGCCTCTCCCAGTCATTTGGTGAAGGCTGACCATGTTCCGGGTCTCCTGTTTGCCTCTTCGATTGATTCATTCTTTAATGCAACCTACAGCTATTAAGTGCCTCCCATGTGCTAGGCACGGTGTGAAAATAGATGTAATACCTCTACTAGGGGCATTTAAAGGAGACAGGCACTGAACAATCATCCAAATAAATGTGAAACCATAACTGGCTGAGTGTGAGCCAGGGGGGGATCTGGAGTGCCAGGGGGAAGGAGAAGCGGGGGAACTGGTCATAGCCGAGCTCCAGAGAGGCTGCCCCGAGGAAGGGACAGTGAGCTGAGAGGTGGGTCGTGTGTAGGTAGCAACACACAGTGGGGGGCGTGCTGGGAAGTTCAAGGCAGGAGAGGCAGGGTGTGCAGAAGTCCCACAGTGGGGGGGGGCCAGCCTGCTACAGCTCCTTCCAGATACAGGCTGAGGTCTACAGAAGAGCAGAGGGCAGAGAATAAAGAGGTGGGCAGCCACCAGACCAGGTGATACCTTCAACGGAGTGGGGGACAGGGCGTGAAAACTCAGGTGCGCCTCTCAGAAAGATCACTCTGTCGGCAAATGGGGGCAAGACCCGTAAGAATCCATGTGGAGAAATCAGTGAAGAGGTATGGCAATCATCCCAGGGAAAACACGGCTGGGATGAGGGTGGAGGGTGGTGGCAGGGCCAGCTAGAGAGGAAATGTCAAGAGCCATTTAAAAAGGAAAACAGCAACACTCGTAAGAAATGGGATGTGGAGGGTGAGAAAGGACGAGGACGAAGGTGAGTCCCAGCCTCCTGGCTTGTCTTAGCCAGAGATGCTGCTGACATTTACTGAACCCCCTTCCAGGGGCCAGTTTCTGTTCTAGGCACTTTCCAATACAACAGAATCTCATTCACATGGTGGGGCTGGAGCAGGGGATTGGGATGGAAAGCCGGTAAAACCACTTTCTAGAAGTAGATCTTAATCAAACAAAGGGAATTAACAGTTTCTCCCAGGGAAACGGAAGCAATATGAAGAAAAAACATCAGCTCATTTTAACGATCATCAGCGGAATTCTGACCATACTGACCAGGACTGAGGTAGGTACTGGAGAGGATCTATTTATTGCATGGTAGCTAAAAAGGAAAGGTTTGGGGTCAGAAGATGCAAGAAGCTGGGGGAGGGAGGAAGCAGAGAGAGAGGGAGAGCAGAAAGAGAAGGAGGAGTGGGGGAAGAAGAGAGAGTGGAAGAGGGAGGAAGACAGGGACCCAGAATATCAAGGGGTAGACAGGGGAAAAGAGACACAGAGAAAGAACACCTTAAAAGACAGAGAGAAAGAGAAACCGGTGGAGACGCGATGGTTGTGGGTCCCCCGTGGAACCACGCCGCCACCTGCTGTAATCACCGGTGGACCTACCGTGGGCGCTGCTTTCAAGAGTCACCGAGACAGTGGGGCGCTGGCGGGGGGAGTGATTTGAACATTTGAGTGAAGAGAGTCTCGCCTCTCAAGTTATCTTTTATTCTAATAAAATGGATTTGACACCACTTTCCTTCCACGAACGTCTTTTTGCAACCCAGTGTTAAGTGCTTACAGGTGGGGAGCTCGGGGCCATCCGGGTGTCACTGGCTCAATTGCTTTCTCGTGACATCTTCCATCCAGGTAACTCGGGCGCCTGTGGCAACAGAAGCCACTCAGTCGTTATAAAAGGAGGGCCCCCGCCCCACCCGCAGGAGGACGCGCACTAGACATTTCACCTGAAGTGGCAGCACCATCCAGCACCGTGCCCGGCATATAATACCTACTGAATACCTAACAACAGTGGCATGTGTCCCCCGGGTCTGCTGACCACCGTGCAAACCGGATTTTAAAAGACAACGAAGGTACTAGAATTCTGAAAGAGGTGCCCGCCTCGAATATACCACAAAGGTACTAAAGCACCACAACCCCAAAGGGCACCTGCGTCCTGAGCAAAGCCCACTTCCTGGAAAAACACAAACGGTACCAGCTCTGCAATTCCACAACTCATAGAGCCCAGATTTCCCAGTCAGATGCTCAAATACCTGGATTTTTCTAATATGAAACAGAGTCTGTTTATATTTGGCTTTTTAAAAACCTACCCCTTCGCCTTCCCTCAGCCTCAACCCCTGAGACTCTCCTCTGCGCTGGAGCTGGCTTCCTGCCAGGCAGTAACACCTTGACCTTCAGCTCAAACTTTGACCCCAAATTCTGTATTTTCTCTTTAACAACGGGTCCGTTCTCTTCTCCCTTCCTTAGTACACAGGTTGGTGAATATAGAAGACACTCAGTCACAGTGAGTGAACTGAATTTACTAGGAGGATGGAATCACAGTGCAAAATAACCTTTGCATAAATAATTGCAGCAAGAGTTCTTTTCTTTGCAAATGTCTGATTTGGACAAATAATAAAAATGCCTGGGAGTAGGTCTCCCGAAATTGACAGTTTTTGTCAGGCAGAGAAATCAAAGGATTCTTTTTTATATTTATATTTTAAGTGTGCATATTCAAATTTTCTAATTTCCCACACTGAAAATATGTTACTTGTGTAACACAAAAAGAAAAATATCACAGATGCTTTTATAGGTATTTTACTTGTATTGTCACAACTCCAAATCATGTTGCTGATTACCAAGGGAAATAATACCCGTGCTCTGTGTCTACAGTTGTTTGGACCAAAGGATAACTGGTAACATTAAGAAAAGGCTGACTTTATTAAGGGTGATTTTTAGGTGGAGGGGTGTATGGAGGGAAAAGATCCAGTGTTATTAGAAGAGAAGACTTTTTAAGACACGAGGAACAACCATCACAATAAGGTGCACTGCCAATAAATAAAACTCTTTTTTAAAGGAGCATTGCATCTTTTAACAAGTAAAAAAAGAAAACCTTTGGAGAAGTTAAAAATTCTGAAACATCTCTAGGTTTATTAATAGAGTGTAAATCATTAATTCACACACGAAGGAAAAAAATGCCTTAAATATACGGTAGAAAAGCAAACCACCACTGTCCTCTGAGTTCCATCCTTACAAATAGTTAGCATCCTCCTCCAAACACACATTTAAGGACAAATGAAAGAATATATTGTAGATGACACAGGTGGATCGTGACGATGCTCAAGAACTCAACAGTGAGCCTGCCTAGATAGCAGCAACTGCAAACCGCTTAAACATGTCCATCATCATCCTGGGGATTTTTCTATGTTGTCTAAGTGTTTCTAGAAGTCTTCTCTTGGATTTGCCTTCGGAACTAGATCACAAACTAGTCACATGAAAAAATCAACCTCTTCGTAATTTTTTAGCTTTGTCTTTATGTATGTCTTTTTTTTCATGATGCTTTTGGCCACTAGAGGGTGGATTCTACCTATGATCTATACCAGCTGAAAGAAGAAGGAAAAAACGTTACTCGGGAGTTTAACAAAGGAGGAGCAACATAAAGAAATGTTTTACAAAAGGGAAATGCATGCACAAGGGGATGCAAATATGTAAAGAAGAAATATCATTTCCTTTACTAATAAAGCTTAACATCCATATATTTCTTTGCAGCTTACAAACTCGCCAGTATGTCCTCTAAACATATGGTAGCTACAGTTAAAATTAGCCTTTATAAAGTAGCCTGTTTTTCTTACTAACATCCTATAGAAAGTAATTTTTTAAATACAAATTCTTCTGACACTATGATTAAAGCACTAAGATCCAAGATTAAATGTAATGACAAGATAATATTTTACAACTTTGTTTTTAAAGATCATTGTGGTGCGTGTTTCCTTATAAACAACAAATAAAATGGTTTTTTTCTGTTTTTTTGGTTTGGGGTTTTTTTTTAAAGATTTTATTTATTTAGAGAGAGAGCACAAGCGAGAGAGAGAGAACACCAGTGGGGGAGGCAGAGGGAGAGGGAGAAGCACACTCTCCACTGAGCAGGGAGCCCAACACGGGGCTCGATCCCAGGACCCCGGGATCAAGACCTGAGCCAAAGGCAGATGCTTAACCGACTGGGCCACCCAGGCACCCCATAAATAAAATGTTTTAATGAAATATTCCTATGACCTCATCTGACTAGCACTAGTTTATAAATACACGTAAAAGTGGTGCGGTTTATTCTTGAGATGAGGAGAATGATGAAGAGATTTGGAAAAGAAAAGGTAGGCTCAAAGCTCGCACATTCTAGAGGTTGTTCAGTATGGAATGCACCCAGGCTGACACAGGACCCCGCACGGGCAATAGGGAAGTGTTGGGGAGAAATCAAAGATTAGGGTTCTCTGACAGCACTTTGGAGAGAAAATAAATCTTAGATGATTATTTTCATGCAAGTATGTTAATGAACAAAGAAGAATTTCTAAAGGTGAAAGTATAGGAAAGTTTTTTAAATGTTTCATTCCTTTTAATTTATTTCACAAATTGCTTAAATTTGATTTTAATTTACTTACTCAATTATCACCGAATATTCTTTGGAGGTGTTTGCCCTCGAAAGGGCTTGTGTCTGTTCATCACACTATACCAGTGGTTCTTGCCGTGCGGTCCTAAGATCAACAGCATCAGCATCACCTGGAAACTCATTGGAAAATGCAAGTTCTCAGGCCCCAACCAAGACCTACTGACTCAGAAACTCTGTGGGTGGAGCCCAGAACTCTGATTTCATAAGCCCTTTGTGTGATTCTAATGCACAGTGAAGTCTGAGAGCCACTGAGCTTTACAAAGCTCACACCTCGCACAACTTGTGATTCTCAGAAGGGCAGGAAGTGGTAGGAGTTATCTATGACAGGTGCCAGATAAGACACCGTAATATTTTTTAATATCTGTGGCTTCCCCTCATCGTATCAAAAAACCCACCACAAAGCATATAGTCAGAACATGTACCAGTCACAGGCATATAAATAAACCAACAGTGAAATGTGGTCAGATGACCTACCAACCATAGACGCGTAGACTAAATGAAACTACACTCCTCTCTGATTTGCTCAAGGGAAGAAAACAATGCAAAAGAATCCCAAACTGACAGCAAATGCCAAATTTGGGGTGGGGGGAGGCTAAAATGAGGGAAGGTAATAAGGGTACAGAAGTGGGCATTTATTTCTCCCTGTAGGACTTGGAGTCATACATACCTAATCAGAATGTGGAGAAACAAGTCTAAATTTAGATTATTGAGTGCAGTTTTTCCCCGTATCTCTGATCTAGCTTCCTAAACCCATAGAAAGAACATTTCGGATAAGAGAATACCATCAGAAAATGGTAGACAGAGCTCATAGAAACAGAGGGTAGAAGGGTGGTTTCCTGGGGCTAAGATGTGGGTCAAAGGGTACAAACTTCCAGTTACAAGATTAACAAGTTCTGGGGATCTAATGTACAGCATGGTGATTAATTAATAATACTGTATTACATACTTGAAAATTGCTAAGAAAGTTGATCTAGAATGTTCTTACCACAAAAAAGAACTGGTAATTCAGTGACGTGATGATGTAAACTATGCTATGGTGGTAATCGCTTTGCAATATATAAGTGTATCAAATAAACACATTGTACATCCTAAATTTACACAACATTGTATGTCAATTATATTTCAATAAGTCTGGGGAAAATTTTTTTGGTTAAAAAGAAAAGCAAAAATGGCAGACAATCTACAATAATTTTTACAACCAAAACTTGAGAAACATGATCTGACAAAGTTATGCTGTTTCCGATGATAAAAGGGGGTCTCATGGATACATAGTTTAGTACCAAAGTAGATGTGTGATGGAAAACAAAACACTGTGATCAAGACTATTCCAGAAAATTCTGGTGCATGGAATCCACAATGCAGATGTAGATTTTTTTCCAGGTATATTTACGTTCCCTCTCCTATCACTGAGGACATTCAAAGGCACAATACAAAGCAATCCTCTAGCCTCCCCTTTAGTCACTGTCATTCTCAAGTAAATATGCTGAATCCTTAAGACTGTTAAACACCAAGGAAATTTCTCATAGTCATTCATAAACATTTTTAGAAGCACACACTTCCCACTTGGCCACCATACACTCATAAGGGCTGAAGCTGACTCTTACAGTTATGATTTCAGCTGAAGAACTTCATGGAGATACCTCTTCATGGTTTTGATTTGCATTTCCCTGATGATCAGTGATGTTGAGCATCTTTCCATGTGTCTGTTGGCCATCTGCATGTCTTCTTTGAAAAAATGTCTATTCATGTCTTCTGTCCATTTTTTAATTGGATTATTCATTTTGGGGTGTTGAGTTTTCTAAGTTCTTTATACATTTTGGATACTAATCCTTTATCAGATATGTCATTTGCTAATATCTTCTCCCTTCCAATAGGTTACTTTCTAGTTTTATTGATTGTTTCTTTCACTGTGCAGAAGCTTTTTATTTTGATAAAGTCCCAATAGCTTATTTTTGCTTTTGTTTCCCTTGCCTCTGGAGACATAGTTAGGAAGATATTGCTATGGCCGATGTCGAAGAGGTTACTGCCTGTGTTCTTTTCTAGGATTTTTATGGTTTCATGTCTCACATTAAGGTCTTTAATCCATTTTGAATTTATCTTTGTGCATGGTGTAAGAAAGTGGTCCAGCTTCATTCTTTTGTATGTTTTCCCAGCACCATTTTTTGAAGAGACTGCCTTTTTCCCTTTGCATATTCTTTTATTACAGTGAGATACCACCTCACACCAGTCAGAATGGCTAAAATTAACAAGTCAGGAAACGACAGATGTTGGCGAGGATGCAGAGAAAGGGGAACCCTCCTACACTGTTGGTGGGAATGCAAACTGGTGCAGCCACTCTGGAAAAGAATATGGAAGGTCCTCAAAATTTAAAAATAGAACTACTGTACGATCCAGCAATTGCACTACTAAGTATTTACCCAAAGAATGCAAAAATACTAACTCAAAGGGATACATGCACCCTGATGTTGATAGCATTACCTATACTAGCCAAATTATGGCAACAGCCCAAGTGTCCATCAACTGATGAATGGACAAAGAAGATGTGGTGTATATATACAATGGAACATTATTCAGCCATAAAAAGAATGAAATCTTGCCATTTGCAATGACATGGATCTAGCTAGAGAGTATTATGCTAAGCAAAATATGTCAGTCAGAGAAAGACTAATACCATATGATTTCACTCGTATGTGGAATTTAAGAAACAGAAAAAGGAGCAAAGAGAAAAAAGAGAGAGAAAAGCAAACCAAGAAACAGACTCTTAACTATAGAGAACAAACTGAGAGTTACCAATGGGGAGGTGGGGGGTGGGATGGGTTAAATAGGTGATGGGGATTAAGGAGGACACTTGCTGTGATGAGCACCAGGTGATGTGTGGAAGTGTTGAATCACTACATTGTACACCTAAAACTAATATTACACTCTATGTTAACTAACTGGAATTTAAATTAAAACTTCTAAAAAATATGTAATGGCTACAGTTTTATATATTATCCCTTGCACTTTCTCACATTAGAAATTCAAAATGAGAAACAGACACACATAAAATAGTTATTAATTAAGGGGGGAAAAAAGAACTTTGTGGAGAAAAGGACCCACCAGAACCGTACCTTGAGGCAACTGGATTATAAATTCCTAAATGCAAATGAACTGGAATCAGAACTCAATTATTTGAGTCAATCCTGAGTTCTGTTCCTATTGCCTCTACTAAGTGATCATTAAGATGCCTAAATATAGGGCACTTATTCATTTAAGAGGTTACAAAGCAGTGAAAAATCAAAAGTATAGATCCTAGTAGAGTATGAATATAAATAATCAAAAGTAGAAAATAAAATTTCCTTGACATAAAGCAAAGACCAGGCTCCATCTATAGACTCGTGAAGAAATTCTGAAGTAAGGAAAGCAATTGTCTTGCAGACACTCCTTATCCCTCGGGTAGGCAAGTTCACTGGGACCTCAAACCATCGTAACTGCACGCTGCATTTATTTTTCAACTATCCTCCTCAAATCTGCTCTTATAAATATATTAAAGTCATTCACATTCCTCACATATGTAGGTTTAAGATTATGGTAGATTACAAAAAAAAAAATGGCCACAAATTCTCTGTAGCTCCTCCCACTGGGAGAGTCTATGGACTTGACCTATGATATGTCCCTGCCAGTGAGACATTAGCAAACATAACAGAAGAAGAAACTTTAAAGAATGTTTGTGCATTGGGCCTGTCCTCTCTTGCTGCTTTTGGAACCCAGCTGCCATGTTGAACAAGCCCAGACTGGTCTGCTGGATGATGAGCAACATGTCGCCCAGAGGCCCCCATCATTCCAGCCAAGGGCCAGACACGTGCGTGAGCACTGATTGCCATATGCCCCAGATGCCTTCGATGCCATTCCTTTTCATCTGGCTCTGGGAATGTCCCTGAAATGTTCTTTCCTCTTCACAGTTGGCTTTTGTTTTTTCGTTCTTTGCCGGGAGAGAGCTCGGGTGTCCTACTCCTTCCCACAGGAGTGGCTTGGGGACAGTGGTCTGTTGTCACTGTCCATAGTGGAGGCACAGCTAGGCCCCAGAACCCCAGGGTTGGGGCCCCTGTGACAATGTGCTGTTGTAGGGGACGGTCTGAGATATAGGGCGACCGATGGCAGCCTGCATCCCGAGTCCCAAATAGACAACCCCAAAGGAGACGAGACTTGCTTGCATGTTCTACTTTTTTTTTTCCTGGCCTTTTAGCTTCACTGTGCTTTTAAATTCTTTATTGATTTGGATTTGTCTAAAAACCTGTGGACAATGCCCTGTGTTTGTTCCATTGGTTTTCTATCACCGTCATTAATTTTCAATTTAAGGGCACATGATGGAAGTTGCTGCATATGTTGAGTGCTTTTATAAAATTGCTTCCATTTTAATGAAGATTCTGAGCCCCTAGGTGTGCCTGCAGCACAGTGATGACCTCTTTTTTTATTCCAGCACACTGTCAACTCAAAGCACTTACTGATTTTGTGGAGCAGCGTGTCCTCTCCCGTGTCATCAGCTGCCTCCTTATGCAATACCACAGTGCGCCATCTAAAATCCCATATGGCTTTAGAGGGGTTGCCTGGAGAGACCGTTAGCTGTTTGGACTGAAGTCTTAATGATATGTTGATGGTGATCCAGATCATGTTTCATTTTTTTCAATACCAGATGTTTGTTTTTTTTTTTTTTTTTTTTTTAAATTTTATTTTTTTTTTTGACAGAGAGAGACATAGTGAGAGCAGGAACACAAGCAGGGGGAGTAGGAGAGGGAGAAGCAGGCTTCCCGCGGAGCAGGGAGCCCGATGTGGGACTCGATCCCAGGACGCTGGGATCGTGACCTGAGCCGAAGGCAGACGCTTAACGACTGAGCCACCCAGGCGCCCAATACCAGATGGTTTCTGATGCTACAGATCAGAGCGAATGTCCAAGGTTTAATTCATTAGTAAAAGTATGTCTTTCGATGGGATAAGCCCAACTGAAAGGAAGTGTGGACTAATGAATGTGTACTGCCTTGTGGTCTGGACTTTCAGATTCCAGTGGTAAGAAAAAAGGTCATATTGCTTCTAGGCATTGGGGCCCCCAGGAGTGAGAAGCACCACCCCTCAAGAGAGAGACCACCTCAGCTGAAGGGTGACACATCTGTCACGTGGCCGTGTCTGTATTTCTCATCTGAGTCACAGGAGAGCAGCTTATTTAAACAGGTGTAAGCAGCACGCACCGGTGAGATGCGGTCCTAAGTTTCGGTCCCAGGTAGCCCCCAGCAACAATTTTGAAGGAGCTGAATCTGCGGTGTAATAAAAGTGGAAGGGGCCCCCCTCCCCACGAGCAGCTCAATCTCTTTGCAAGTCAGAACTGCGTTTCTCTGTGCTGGGAAGGAAGGAACTATGGGTCAGGAGCCACTCGCTGGACCACAACCAAGGCCGCTTTTCAAGCCGCATCCCAGGAGCTGTGCTGAGACAAGAGGAGTCTAGAAGCTTCTTCTCATGATGGGCTCAAACATACGTGAGTGCCCAGGTTCACACGTAACTGGGGTTGGGGGGACACAAGTAGGCTTCTGCTGAGAGTCTACCTGTTGGTCAAGAACTTCAGTGCTAGGCAAACCCAGTTAAATTTGGGGCTCTGTCACCGCCGCCTCCTACTGTTATACTCTCACTGCCTCAACTTCTTCATCCTTGAATTAAAAAATAGGAATCCTACGACCTGGAGTTAAGTAAGAGAGAACTTTGTCAAGTGACTGGCACGGAGTCCGGATGTAGGCAGTTCTCATAGATGCGAGCTACTTAGGCAAAGCTGCCCGGATGAAGAGCAGTACCTGGATACGTACCTGGATACATACAAGGTCCTGATGAACCCCAGTTTAATGTGTTCTTCTGAGGTAGCTATTAAGACAACTACTGCTTAGGAAATCTGGTTAAAATATTTCATTTTTCAGTCTTTTACTTATCACTAGTGAGTCAAAGCCACAGTTTGAACCCATTTCCTGTTTACTCTGAAATAACAGAGGCTCTGGATCCCAAATGCCCAGGGTTCAATCCTGGCTTCATCCTTAACTAGCTCTGTAGTCTTGGGCTCAGAAATGGCAACAACCATGGTGTTCCTACTTAAGGACTGTGGGGATCTGAGGAGCCATTGCACTTAAAGAGATCTGCCCAGCACCAGGCACTTAAATATTTATCCCTGAAGCCACCAAGAGCCCAGGCAGCAAGCAATCACTTAATCCTGTAAGAAGGTGGACCCGTACCCACTACGGCCATGAAGACGGATCCCACCTCCACTCCAACTCTAGCCTTGAACCTCATATGAAAAGAATCGGGGCACAGATTTAATCATTCCTCACCGATCTTCCCCAGGGAAAAGCATAGGGGACATCTGCAAACTGCTTCGTGTTTTATAGATTTCAAAGCGCAAGACCATATGCATCATCTCATCTGAGCTTTATGGTTTATCCCCATTTCGTAGAAGAGGAAACTGAGGCTGCCAGAGGCCAACCGCACAGCTGCTCAGTGACAAAGCTGAGACTTGAGTTGGGCTCTGCTCAACTCTCAGCCAGGCCCCTTTCCCTCACAGCTGGGAAGAGAGGCAAGGATGCTGACTTTCAGTTCTCAATTCCAGATGCCCAGACTCTCAGCAAAGCTGAAAAACACTAGCAATCGGATCGTAATTAAGTCCCCACCACAAAACAAAATAAGAGTCAATGGCTTAGTTGTAAAAGAGTTTCAACTATGTCCCCATCCGACCTTCACGGCCATGAACTTCATGAGAAGTTCCTGCAATTATGTGATGGCAGCATCTCACATAGAGCCGTCCTCAGAAATGCACAGCGTAGTGAAGCAAGCTATTATCAGCTGCCATCCCCGGCCTGCATTCCAGGTAAGGGGATGTCAAATGCTTTCTGCTGTCCTCACAGACGATTGTAAAACCTACAGTGAGCAGGTAAACTTCATTCCTTTTCAACAATAGTTCAGCCACGAATGAGCTCTCAACCACTTGAATTTTAAGCGGAGCAGTGGGAGGAGAAGGAACAGAAATCCTCTATAATTAAAGGCCGGTTCATCAACACTTTCATACATACGGATTAGCCGTTTAAAGTGAGGTTAAAAAGCAGCCTTGTGAATAGATTTTTAACGTCAAGACTCTCATAAAAACTCCATATGCTCCACCAGCAAGTGCCCTTCACTCATTACTGGTGTCCTTTCTTCCCTTCTATCAACCCCTCGGGTCACCAGCCTAAAGAAGGCAAATATCACTAATTCTCCCCGAATGTCCCCCAAATTAGAATAAAAACAAAATGGTGATGAAGTATGGCCGTGGCAGCGGCTGTGGACACCACTGGGGCAGATTCCTCAGCGTCCCGTGGTGTGGGAGGCTTAAGGCTTCTTCAGCACTCTCCTATTTCTCTGAGTTTCCCAAGTTAAAGCTGGAGAGGTACCTTCGGCTCCATTCTGACCCTCATTCCCTGCATTCAGCTGACAACTCTGACGATTCCACCTGTCGATTAGATTTTAGGTCCAACCTTTCATTCCCACTGCCACAGGTTCAAGCCCTCACTTCCACCTGCCTGAGCTTCCTGACTCCTCTGCTGTCTTACCTTCTCTTCTTGACTGTAATTCCATCGATCTGTAATATCTAATTCTGCCAGAATCATCTTTCTTCCCCATTCTTCCTAGAATCACTCATTCTCCCTAGAAATCTCCCAATTCTATCAGAACAATCTTTCTAAAACACATATCAGGGGGCGCCTGGGTGGCTCAGTCGTTAAGCATCTGCCTTAGGCTCAGGTCATGATCCCAGGGTCCTGGGATTGAGCCCCACATCGGGCTCCCTGCTTGGCGGGAAGCCTGCTTCTCCCTCTCCAACTCCCTCTGCTTGTGTTCCCCCTCTCTCTGTGTCTCTCTCTGTCAAATAAATAAATAACATCTTTAAAAAAATAAATAAAACACAGATCAGTTCCCATACCGTGCAAAATGTCCCCAAGTCTTCATTTTGCAAACTCAGCATCTAGAGTCTCCCCAGTGTGCCCCAGTGAGCATTTCAGCCTTACCACTCACTACAGCACCCAGGGCAACTTATTCTGCAGCCAGCTGCATCTACGGTTCTCTGAACCTCCCTTCTCCTCCCCCTCCCACCCTCACCCAGGACTTTTGTTCCATAGTGTCCTTCCCCCGTGTATAAATCCACAATATTTCCCTGTCCAACTCGCTGGAAATTCTGACTGGACTGTTGTTAATACAAAACTTCAATTGATTGAACTTTCAATATTTTGAGCATTTCAATCAGTTAAGTCCAGTCAATGCTCTCCAACTAAAGGCTACCAGGGATACACCTAGAGTTGAACAAGTTGGGTTTATCACACACTGCAGCAAGGGAGAACACACATCATGGGAACCGGGAGGTGTCTCTGTAAAAGGGGGTTAGATGCTACTTACAGGATTTGAACTCCAGCTGGATGATCTGGGGAGGATTCACTCTAGAGTGGGGGGTCAGAAAGCAGGAGCAGCTCTATGCTTGAGTATCTCAATAAATCTTATCTATAGCAAGGGCAAGCTAGCTCAAGGTCAAAGCTGTAACTGCTAAAGAAGCAGCCGGCCCTCAATTTATTTGTGAGGGAAGAGGAAGTGTGGTATTGTGTTGGTTGCATGGTGACCTTGGTTTTGTCTGTACTTAGAATTATGAAATGGTCTTGTTTGTCTCACTATCATGGCCTAGGAGTGACCATGCCTGGTGTCAGTTTCTGTGGGATTGTTTATGTCCCCGTGTCCAATAGGAGACACAATGGCCCAGCTGTGAGCACCAGGCCAGCTCCTAACACCTCCAAGGCCTACCTATAATTGTCCAACAAGCCCCCATATATCAGTGTTCTTACTGTCATCATGATGTCAATGTAGAGACTTAAATTTTTTTCTTAGGTAAGTACAGATTACAAAGACTTACTACAGCTGTTAGCTAGGTAGACAAGACTCTATTTGGGATCCCCATGGTGAGGACAGATATCATATTTTGCAATATAAAAAAATAAGGGCATGGTAATAGAGTTGGGATGTGGGAAAAGACAATATATTGTATACAATCTATAATTCTTAGGGATACTGCGCTATGTAGATCAAGAACCCCTTAGAGCTTGTTAAACATAAGAATTGTCTCCATCTTAGTGAACCTAGTAAAGAAAGTTTTCTGGTTCATAAAAGATGAAAGCTGTCCACTGTACATATCCAAGAATCTAAATGCAATTAAGCATTCATTAGCAAGCTAAATGTCTTCATATCTTGTAGGTGTACTTTTTTCTTTATGGCTGTTGAATTGCTACTGAAATCCAAAGCAGTAAGTTTTATCTTAGATTGTGTTTCCAGAAGACATTATCAGAGTGCTGATATTGCCAAGTCTGAGTTTAAAGGAAGCAATGACAGCTACCTTTCCGGCCTCAGAGACCAGAGGTGCAGCCCGCACGTAGGGCATATATAAAAAGTATCTGAAATTCCTATAGCTTCCTTTAAAAAGGTGTTCTTCGGAAAAGGCTAAACTTTCTTTCTTTTATAGCCTGGATGATCTAAATGAGTTACAGACCCTGTGGTGGAGAAGAATCAGCAGAGACACATGATTGGCAACTTGCCCCAGGTCTCATTGGTGACAACCAATGAGCATCTAAGGTTATTCACAAAGACAAAACCTGATATTTGTATAGCCACGTAAAAATCCTCTGATGCCTTATATTTTAAATCCTTTAAATAGTAACTTAAGGCACATTCTATAATGGTGTGGTTAATTCAGTTCAACAAACAAGGTCAGAGTAATGATTCAATTGCGTTAGGCATGGGCCAAGACCAGTGAACTCAGGCAAACCATCTCCAACCAGGGATTCCTTCCAGTATTGGTCATCACCCAAATGGCACCTGCAGATGCTACTATTGTACTGAGAGCGCATGAAACACCATGGCTTCCACCTGCAAGCATGCCCCCTCCACCCCCAGCAAGTTCCTCGCACCTTGGCACTCCACCCTACAGTGCTTACAAGGCTCCAAATTCTCACTTTCTCTGGTCTTGGGGAGATTTCAATTTGCCTTTTTTTTTTTTGGAGTATTTGTGGCCTATCACTTAACACTGTCACTGAAAGATAGTATTTCAGTGATTACTCAGTGCTGACATTTTATTATTTAATATTAAAATCCCATCAGAAACCCCTAGCCTGATAAGCTAAAAATGAGGTTTGAAAATAAAGCACCTGGCAAATCTGATTTGCAGTCATCCAAATGGCATTTTGTCAGATGGGAACTAATTATCAACCTGACATGATTTCAATCTGCTGTCATTTTATGAAATGGGATTGGTTTGCTCTCTGTAAAGATGATCGGGCTTGGCGCTCTTCAGCTAGACACCCAATTTCACCTATTCTTGTGAGATTCTTCTATTATGCAAACTAGTGGTAAAGCAATTACATGCTCCAAAAGATTAAGACTAAAAATTTCATATTCAGAGAATTGTCATTTTCACCTCTTAAAATGTAAATTCTTCCCAGATGTTAAGACACCTTTTTTATTGCACACAATGTCACCTAATGATCTGAGAAAGCAACCCCTCTGAAAGCAATTTTATCTCCCAAATTCGATGAGAGAACTCTGACAGAACTCCAAGGCTCTGTCCGGGGGAGAGACCACCTAATAAATGTGTGTGTAGATTATGTCCTAGTCAAGGAAGGAAGGAAGGAAGGAGAAAGAAAAAGAAAGAAGGAAAGAAAGAA